>NC_072007.2:45549871-45852902 GCF_028885655.2 Pongo abelii
AAACATGTTTGGCAATGAAACCATGTTTCTTTCTTTCAAACAAAAATGTTACTAGAACTTTGATATACACCAGATCTAAGCAGATGGTAAGAATATGGTATCCATAGATCATATGCTGAGAAGTATATTATATACTAGAACTCTGATATCTACTAGACCTACGTGGTGTTTTATGACCACACTGTATTTAATAAGTTCCAATTTATAGTTGCTTGGAGGACTTTTCTTCCCCCTCCACATGTTTCAACGTGGACAGATGTCCAGATGTCCCTTGGGCTCTGCTCTGAGTGTCTCTTCTCACTGCTTCCAGATCAGTTGGGAGCGTTGGAGAATGGGCACGGCTGGCCTCATCCTTTCTTTATTCTTCAGGCTCTAATTTCTCATCAGCTGGGTCCAACAGGGAAGACCTGCCCCCGGCGGCCCGTGCCTTCTCTGATGAGTAGGTAATTCTAATTCTGGGGTTATTAAGAAACCATTGTTGCTATCTAAGCCTCCACCTCCTCTTCCCATCTCGCTTTTATCCATCTGTAAAGAATGAAGCTACATTTTCATCTCCATAGGTCTGACTTCTGTTCTTGCCTCTCACTGAATGAGGCAGAGTAAACAGGAATACTTTCTGACCTTCCTCCAGTCCTAAACAATAATATTTACTTATCACAAGGTCACTTTGTGAGAGCGGTCCCGGCTGATATGATACCCTGGGATCAGAATTGTAACTAAACCTTGGCAGCGCTGTGGTTCAAGGCACAGAGTGGAACTTCGTGGTCTTTGCCATTTATCAGCAATTTGACCTCAGGGAACCACTTAACCTCCTCATACCTCAGTTGCCTGATCTGGAAAATGGTGCCTTCCTTATAGGATGACTGTGAAGTTTACACAAAATGATATTAGTACTTGAGAAAAATATTTGCAACATTTTGACAGTACCTGGCATGTAATAAGTAGCTCATGTGTGCTTGCTAATATTATTATTTATTTCATTTTATGGTGACGTTGTTTAGTTGCACAATATAAAAAACAATTCTTGAGCCACTGCAGAGATAGCCATATTTAGATAATTTTTTTCATCATTTTAAAAAAATCAGCCTTGAAATGTCAAGACCCTTTATCATTAAACCAAGATGAGGGGAAATACTTCAGTCTGAGTCTGAGGTCAGCTCCAAACCAATGAATGTCACAGAATAAAATCATAACAAGTGTAGCAAAATTCAGTAGGTAACATATCTGAGTGTTCCCATTTATTACAGAGTTTTAAGTGTCTGAAATGCTTTTAAATGGAAAATCAATTAAATATGAAAATCCTAAAGAATATTCTTGGAGCATGGAGATCCGGTACTCGTGACTGCACCTGATTAAACATCTTCCCTGCCAGCAAGGCAGGACTTAGAATGACTTGCTAAATGGAGCTTTTGATTCTAATTGGAGTTACAAAAAAAGACCAGAAAAAGAAAAAAGCTGATTTTGAGAACTACAAATTGAAGTTTGGAAGATTGGAGAAGTCCTCTCTGAGTTACTCTTTCTATTTCTGGCAACTCTGCTGACTGCACAACTCCAGGGGCTGCATTTATGCTGTAAAGATGTAAACAATGCCCCAAGGTAGTTGAACAAACAGTCTTCAGAACTTTATCCACTTGCTTCACTGGTGATTCTAGAGTTGCCCTTGGAGACTGACCAATATTATTATCTCCTGTGGTAAGCAGAATAATGCATTGCCCCTCAAAGATTTCCACATCCTAATCCTCAGAACGTGTAAATATATGAATATATTGCCTTGCATGGCAAAAGGGACTTTGCATAGGTGATAAAGTGAAGAACTGTAAGATGAGGAGAGGATCCTAGATTATCCAGGTGGGCCCAATTGTATCTTAGGGATACAGTAGGTAACATATCTGAGTGTTTCCATTTATTACAGAGTTCTCCCTTAAAAAAGGAGAACCTTTCCCACTGTGATGAGAAGAAGATGTGCCTGAAAGAAAAGTCAGAGAGGCGAGATGTTGCTGGCTGAAGATGGAGAAGGGGGATCATGAGTCAAGGAATGAGGGCAGCTTCTAGAACCTGGAATAGGTAAGTCAGCAGATGTGCCCCTACAGCCTCCAGGAAGGAGCAGTTCTGCTGACACCTTGGTTTCAGTCCAGTGAGACTTGTGTTGGACTTCTAATTCCAGAACGAAAAATAATAAATTTGAGTTGTTTTAAGCTAATAATATTGTGATAATTTTTTACAACAGCAATAAAAATCTATTACCTATAGCAAATATATAGAATGTCTAGCAAGATAGTAACCATTCTTTAGTAAGTTTTCTCTAACTGTAATAATAATAATAATAATAATAATAATAATAATGATAATAATAAAAAGCTCACATCTTTATTGACAAATTGGACCTGACTGGAATGTATATAATCATTCATTCAAAAACATAAAATATTTGCTGTCTTTTTCAGAACTTACCAGGTGATAGATACTATGTCAAACCTAAGAATACAGGGATGAAAAGAACAGGAAGTCCTCTCCTGTGAAGTCAACTCTCTGTAGGGGACAAGACAAATTCTTCTTCGTCTTTCTTCTCCTTCATCTTCCTTATTCGGTGGGCTAAATGAATATACCTGGCATTTCTTAGGCATTAATTTAATCAATTCTTGCAATGATTCCAGGAAGTAGGTAATATTATCACTATCCCTGTCTTACAGATGAGAAAACTGAAACACAGATAGATGAAAACTTGCCAAGGTCATTTGCTAATAAATGGTGGAGTCGGAATATAATCCCACGCAGCCTGGCTCCAGATCCTGTGGCACTATTACAACATACAGCCTCACAAACAAACAATATCCATGGCAAGGTGATCAGTAAAACAATAGAGATGAGAGAGAGGGCATCAGGCACAGGGCACCATGCAAACATCAAAGTGATAGTCTCCTTTGAACGGGATGGAAAGCCCTTGCTGATTCGGTAACATTTTATCTTAGCTTATATTAATAATAATAGCTAACATTTACAATCTCCCCACGTATGTTACCTCTGGTTGCAAAACAATCCAAAACTTAATGGCTTGAAACAGTAAGAACTGATTGATACTTATTAGAGTGGAGGATATCGGATGGATTTCCTGGAAGAGGCTAGGCTCAATTGTGTACCTGTGGTCCATTTCAATTCAGGTGGGCAGCTCTGCTGATTGAGCCTGGACTCCCTCACATGTCTGGGGGTTGGCTGGCTATGGGTTGTGCTGCCTCAGTCACACTCACATGCACTCATCCTCCAGCATGCTAGCCCAGGCTTCTCACACAGACTGGCAGGCTTCCCTCAGAAGCGGCCAACTGGCCAGGCATGACTTCTACTGCAAACTGGCTGGACATGACTTGTATTGCGAACTGGCCAGGCATTATTTCTACTGCATTCTACTGGGCAATGCAAGACACAGGGAATTCAATAGGAATCAAAGGAGAAAGATTCAAGGAAAAGTAGGCTCTACCTTTTGATGGAAAAAGACAAGAAGTCACAATGTAAAGGGTCTGGGACACAGGAAGGGCAGAGAATCGGGAACATTTTAGTTATCAATTGACCACAACATATATTCATTCATTTTAACCTCACAGCAAACCTCGAATCTAGATAACATCATTGTATAGCCATCCCTTGGTATCCGTGGGGTAACTGCTTCCAGGATCCCTCTCAGAAATCCAAATCTGTGGATGCTCTCTTTTAAAAAATAGCCCTCAGAGAGCTGACGGTACTCACTTGCTAGCTGAGTAAACAGTGGAGCTAGAACCAGCACCAGGAGCCCCTTGATGCCAGAGCCTGTAAGGGCAGCATCCTGTGCGCACACAGCTCACAGGTAGAGTGGGGCCACAGGGATTCTCCACTGCCTCTGTCTCACAGAAACACAGCCACATGATATGGAGACTCATGAGGCTTGGGGGTGAATAGAAGTCAGAATGTGGTTCCTGGCAACAAGACCTGAAGGTGCAGATCACAGTGAACTATGAAGGATCTGATGCAGTCCAAGAGAGAAACAAGTGACTGAACCAAGGCTGAGACCAGGGACTTTGATTAGAAGAGAGAAGAATCGAGAGACAGTTAAGAGGTAGTATGGACAGGGTGTGGCCACTGGCTGGATGTAAAACGTAAGAGAGAGGGGAGATTTGAGGAGCATGAAAAGATGGAGATAACATTAACAAAATAGGCAACTTAGGAGAAAACAGGCTTGTGGGGATTGCAGGCAGGTGGAGGCACCTCATTTATCCCTCACCCAATGAAGATTTTAGTACCCATTATATGCAGATACTGTTCCAGGCACTTGAGATTCATCAGGGACTAAATGAACAGAAATATCTGCCTCACAGAGCTTTCATTTTAGGGAGGAGAGACCAGTAATGTACAATAAACATGAAGAAGGAGCAAGTTTTATAGCACTAAGAAGGTAATAATTACTATGTGTGTTAGTTACCTCTTGGCTGCTGTAACAAATTAGAGTATGATGGTTGACTTCTTATAAATATTAATCACCTCCTGTTAGCTCTGGGCACTCAGTGAATTATTTTATATAAATCTGATAACCATCCCAGTCTTCTGATGTCACCCTAAACTCTGTATTTTAATACTACTGCTAAATTCACAATGCATCAGAGCTGTCTTTTGACAGATTAAGTTCCAATATCAAGTCCTGGGCCCTAGGCAAATAAAATATATTTAACTAATCTGATGCAGCGAATAGATACCATAACCAGCAAGAAGACACATCTCCAGTAAATTGAAGCCTCAGCTTTAGTATTAAGAACCAGAGCCATGCTTAAGGAGTAGCCAAACCTGTTGTGTGACTACGTCCAGAAACAACAGTTCTGCGTCAGTCATGCCAAAACAGAAAGTCATTGTACCTGGTAAAAAATTTTCAACATTTAATGGAAACTGCAAACTGACTTTTCCTAGTCAGTCAAATCACTTGGCTATGTGAGCATAGAATTCATAGCTGATTTCTCTCCAGAGGCATAATTGGCCTCATATTGGCACACTTCCATGGCCAACAGGGCCACTTGGAAATTCTTGCCATTAAAAACTTTCAGACGAAGTTCACCTTCTCCATAATGTATAAGGTAGAGGCCACAGTTATGTACATGTATCAGAGTGTATTTAAAGATTGTAGTCCCTTCCCATTTCCCACCTCCCACCTTCTCTCAAAGTGCTTCATGGTTCATGACTGATAGGGTTTGTCTGTGTCCCCACCCAAATCTCATCTTTAATTGTAGCTCCCATAATTCTCATGTGTAGTGGGAGGGACCTGGTGGGAGGTAATTGAATCATGGGGGTGGATCTTTCCTGTGCTGTTCTCGAGATAGTGAATAAGTATCACAAGATCTGATGGTTTTATAAAGGGGAGTTTCCCTGCACCAGTTCTCTCTTGTCTGCCACCAGGTAAGATGAGCCTTTCGCCTTCCACCACGATTGTGAGGCCTCCCCAGTTATGTGGAACCGTAAGTTCATTAAACTTCTTTTTCCGTATAAATTACCCAGTCTTGGGTATGTCTTTATCAGCAGCGTGAGAATGGACCAATACAATGTTTGTTCTGCCTGCCTCCAAATGCATCTATTGAAATTCTAACCTTCAATGTGATGGTATTAAGAGATGGGGCATTTGGGAGGGCATTAGGTCATGAGGAAGAGACCTCATGAATAGAATTAGTGCCCTTATAAAAGCTGCCCAAGAAAGCTCCCCTGCCCCCTTTCTACCCCTTTCATTGTGGGGTTACATTGAAAAGATGAGGAACCAGGCCCCACCCAACATCAGATCTGCCAGTGCCTTGATCATGAACTTCCCAGCCTCTAGAACTGTGAGAAATAATCTTGTGTTGTTTCTAAGCTACCCAGAATTCTTTTACAGCAGCCTGATCAGACCAAGACTGCCCACTTCTGAATTAAGGGGAAAAGGTTCACTTTCTAAGATGCAAATTAGGCTTTCACCAAAGAATGGCCTTTGTTCTACCTGCTTGGGCCTTATCTTAGGCAGTGGTTCTCAACCTTGCTGCTTCTTAAACTTCTCTGGGAGCAACTGTAGAACATCAAAGCCTCCACCTTCCGCTGGCCAGTTGAGTCTGACACACAGGGGTTGGAGGAGAGGGCAGGATTGAACTCTCCACGTGATTCTGAAGCATGAGAGGGCTGAGAACTACTGACATAAAGCATATGGAGCTCTTGTTTTGGTTAACATTTGCCCATGGCTTAAACCATGATTTGCCTGTGATCCATGACTTCCCAAGAGTTTATTTTAGATATCTTACATTTAATAAAGACTGTGTAGTAATGATGATGAATTTGTCATGATAGAAGCCACCATTTACAACCACTGAACAGGGCATTGTACATTTTCTTGTTTAATCCTCCAGCAGCCTAGCAAGGCAGCTGTTTACCATCTTCATTCTACGGCTTAAGAACTTAGGGTCAGAGAAAAAAATTGCTCAAGACCATATAGTCAGTAAGTAACAGAACTAAGATGCAAATGCAGATTCCAAAGTCAATGCATCAATAGAATTGTAATACAGAGGGTGAGTGCTGTGGAGCTGCATAGGGTCAGGAACATCAGCCTAATCCTGGCTTTCCAGAGGAAGTGAATCTTAGCTGTAACCGGGAGGATAAGATGAAACCAAGCTGGAAAGGTCAGAGAAGGGTGCTGAGGGAGGGAGAGGGGCACTAGAGAGGAGGCAACACAGGAAGGAAAGAGTGTCCCAGGTTGGAGGAAGAGGATGTGCAAAGGCCTGGAGGCGAACCAGAATGGGCTGGTGATCCAGGTGAGAATGAACATGAGATGTCCCCAACTGGCTCAGGTAGGAATGGCAAAGTGTCGAAATGAACACGTTAGGGGATCTATGGAAAAGAGAGCACATTGAGTGTACAGAACCGGAATTCACTGGAATTTAAATACGAAAAGTGCATACAGTTGGAATGATGACGTGAGAGAAGCTCATTACAGGAAATGGGAGAAAAAGAAAGCCCTGCTGTTAAGACCATGAGATGTGTTCCTCTCCTAAGATAATTGTCACCATCCATTGTAGAAGTGGATTGGACATTATCTACTGTGATCCTTGCATTTACCTGAAGAATCTAAGCCTTGGAGAGGGTCAGCGACTTGCTATAGGTCCTAGTGGCTGCCTAAATGGTCCTGACCTGGGCCTGGAACACAGGGTGATTGGCCCCAGAGCAGGTCTCTTTTCCATTTTGTCCCACTTGGAGGTAAATCATCAGACAGAATAGAAATCATTTTGCTTAATTTAAATAATAAAGGATAGTGCAGAGAAGGCTTAGCTGCATGCTGCTAGCATGGCCCACCTCCCCTCTGACGTAGGCAGCTCCTACCTACATCAGTGGTCCCTCTCCTGGGTGTCCAGAGCAGCCACTGAGCACACGCACATTCCTGAGCATGCACGTCTGAGTGTGGCTTTTGCAGGAAGAAGATTCAGTGCATTCTTAAGCGTATTGTATTTCCATAGCTCTCAAAGGGACTCTGACTCCCAAATATTTTTATAATAGCAAAGTGCTTTTATTAAAGATCCTAAAAGGCATAATTTTTTTCTTAAGCCTACATATTCATTATTGGTGAATAGTTTTATTTAATAGTATTTTTGCACCTGGCTTTGCCAATGCACAGCTAGTTTATGTCTATATACGTAAAATAGTCTGAGAGGCAGAATTTTCAGTCATTGCTATTATCAATGACAATGACTACTGCTTACTAAACACAATATGCCACATAGGATCCTAAGACCTTTTCCTGTATTATTGTATTTAATCTCAAAAGTAGTCTGTGAGGTAGATACTGTTATTATAATTTTCATGTTACAGACAAAAAAAACCCTCAAAAATAAAAAGATCGAGTCACTTGTCCTAGGTTGGTGGTTCTCAAAGTGTGATCCCTCCGGCAGCATCAGCATTACTGAAAATGCAAATTACTGGGCCCACTTCAAACCTAGTGAATCAGAAACTCTGTGGTTAGAGGCCCCAAATCCTTATTTTAATAAGTCCCTCTGGTGATTCTGATACCTTTAGTCATTCAGTTTAAGAACCACAGTCCTAGGGCATCCAGTTAGAAAATGATGCATTTTATTTACTGTTATATATAGCATCATTGCCCAAATCACACAGCTGGTAAATGACATTGCTGAGATTCAAGTCAGGGAACCAATTGCTAGTTTACCCTCTCTGATTTAAGCGGTGTAGACATAGACAGTCTAACTAGGTTATTGAAGCCTTAATCCCCATTGGGACTTACTTTTATGACTCTCATTGATCAAGTAACCCTTGGGGTCAAGAACCTCAGCCCAGCTGTCCCTATTGGTTTGTCTTGCACCACTGCATTTTCAGTGTGGGTGTCCAAACCCTGGCGAGCTCCATATCTGAGCTGTATGACCTTAGGTAATTTTTACTAGCTTTAAGGAAAGCCATTTGGCAGATTTTAATTCCAAATCTACCTGGTAAAAAAAAAAAAATCAATAGGTCAGATAATCTTCATACAAAAATTGACTCTTTCTTATAAGACAAACCTGTAGGAGCATTTCACAATGGCAGCCAGAACCTCATTTTAAATGCTGCCATGGTACAATGGCATGATGTTGAAAGATGAAGCTTGTATTTGGTGTGAGTGAGGACTCTAGATTCTGAAGCTAACCACATTAGCTGGAAAGACTTCGTGCATATCAGAAATGGAGAAAATATTGCATCCACTCACAAACAACACCCTATGTCGCCTTAAGCCTTGGCTTAATCTCTTTGATTTGACTTGTTCCCTCCAAACTCATTTTAAGGTCTTGAAAATACACAATGCAACTGTAAGGCCACACTTTGGGACTAAGAACAAGTTTGGGAATAATGACTCGAAGTTGGATTCGATGATCTCTTTTCATTTTATAAGTGTTATGAATCCACTGGCTTCTTGCACGAGAAAGGAGAACACTTTCAGCAAATTTCAACCATCTCACAAATCACTTCATCGATAGCTTAATATTCCGATTGTGGACTTTACACAAGATGTGACATCAAACACAGGACAATCTTGAAATGGCAAATGCCTGGAGGGAGCTGCCGGCCACGGAGTCTGAATTACCTCATACCTTGAAATTAGCAGGGCCTCCTGATCAGGGAGTGGGAGCAAAACATTTTTTTTCTTTTATTAGTAAGTCCCATTAACTCTGGTTCCAGCTTTCGGTACTCCCTGCCTTTCGTAAGGAGTGTCACCCTCACAATGACACAATGTTCTGCCTGTTTGCATTACTAAACACAGGAAGTACAATGGGGAAGCAGGCTGCTCATAAAAATGAGTTCAGACGCTTGCTACAGACGTGACAAATACCAAGCTGATTTTCATGCAAGGAATCCTGTCTCATTTTATGTGAAAATAAGGTAATAAGACAAAAGGAGCTATAGGACTCCAATTTTAGCTTTTTTAAAAAAAAAACATAGCCATACTGATATCCTATGAATCACCACCCCTACAGTGGAGTCATTTTTTACGGTGTGTGTGTGTGTGCGTGTGTGTGTGCGCATGTGTGTGCTTGTGTGTGTGTAGGGAGAGAGAGATCCCTCTCTATCCATTAGTACAAAAGTTGGATTTCTCAACAGCTTGACAATACTGGAAACGTCTTGTCAGTGGCTACTCCATCATGATAAGTATTATTGTGTGATTTTTTTTTCTTAACAGAATGAAAACAGATGTCATTTGATATTAATGCCTAACCCCAAGTCAAGTGGTAACAATTTAAAAAGATACTTGAAGAAAAGAAATGAAACTGTACATAGAATTGTTATAAAGTAAAAACTTCAGGAGTTTATTTCACCTTTTAAGAAAAATCAGTTCCATTTCTTTCTCTCTCTAGAGAGGTAGACACACACACACACAGAAATTCTTTCTCACTTGGAAACGGCAGCGCCATTTAACTACTGTAGTCATGAGATGTGAGGGTAGTAGCCAGGAATGGCCCTAACTGATCAGCAGGATCAAGGGAGAGAAAACAAGCACCCCGTGAGAATGCTGAAGGGTTTGGGAAGTGTTTCTAACATTTCACCCGTCGTTTTTACTTAGCAGCTTTAGATTTTAGATGAAAACAGAGGAGAGATGAGGAAGGCAGACACCAAGATGGGGAATAACGGGGCAGGAGCAACAGAAACAAAGACACAGATTCTCAAAACCCATTTGTCTCTGTTACTGGGGCTATTCTCATTCCTTTCTCTTTATACCCCATTGATACCCCGATGTCCTCTTCATTTTCCCCAGTTGTAGAATTTCAGTTGGCTTCTGACACCATGAGAAGAAACGAACTCAGTCCAGGCCAATGCAAACGTTTTCCTACAACTCTCTCCCACTTTCCCAAACCCTCCTCCCCCCAGCAGTGGCTTCTAATGGCTTCTGTACTCTTGATTTAAATTGCCCTAAATCCCACCCTCTCTTCTGCTTGATCCTAATAACTAATCTGTTCTTCTGCCAAGAAGAGATGACACTCCTTGTCAGCCCTCGCCTTCCTGTGGTCAAAATTAATTCATTCAACCAACATTCATTAAGCATCTACCATGAGGCAGACAGTGGCAGGCAACACCATCACAATCTCTGCCCTTGAGAAACCGCCACAACTACAGTCCTCTATCCTTCTATATGAATGCAGATGGCACAATCATTCTCTTTTGAACCTAGAATATATATTTTCAAAGGTTCAGATCTAAAAAATTGTTTAATGCATTAAAGTACCTAGAAAACTCTCCTGGTCAAAAATAGCCATTTAATTTACCAAACTCTATTTAATGCAAGGATTTTATTCTTGGGAAAGGAAACTAATTCCTTTTTTATTGTGGTTTTCAGCCTGGTCTGACTATCAGAATTAGGTTTTGGATCTAATCACAAAATTAACTTGATGATAGCAAACACAAATCGTCAAATCAGATTTTTCTACCAAATAAATGCAATGGAAACAAGATCTCTCCTACATACGGAAACCATGATCTCATGCTAGAATTTTAGGGGAATAAAGCTTGAACCCTAATGACTATTCATATCAGGAAATATTATTTCTTGTTTGTTGAAATGTCTATCTGAAAGGAACAAATCTAGCATACTTGCCTTTAAAAAGTTTAAAAAATAATTTGAAGAAAAAAAAGGAAAATAGGTCTTATGTCAGTGTTGAGTTAGTTCAGGTAATTATGTTTCTTTCTCCTAAAATAATCATATTTTATAATTTAAAAACTCACAACAGCCTTTCATCGTACTTTTATACATTCCCTTCTGTGTTACTGAGAAACTTGTATAAGCTCAGAAAATATAAGTATGCTCTGCTTCTCATGTATTTTTTCCTTTGGATGGTTTTGATTTGTTTTTATTGTTGCTCCATTGAGTAACTTTATAACACCATAACATTTTGTAGAAAAGTATTCCTAGATGAATGAAATCTTTCTGAAATCCTAAAAATCTTACCTTTGCCAAGCTAGCCTTACTGGCATGAAGCCTGCTCCACTTCCTGGTTCTGACCAATAATTTTCTATGCGAACGTCATCATCAAAGCTTGCAGGACAACTTGTGTTGAGCATTTCCAGATACCCATCCTTCCCTCTGTTATTTCAGTCAACAGCTGCTCATCCTGTTCTTCCCATCACCGTTCATGATTGCGTTAGACAAAAATCCACCTTAAAAAAACTGTGAAAACTGAGAACAGCAAAGCAACCAGTGGCAACTAAGAGGCACTCTGCTGTTATCAACCTCAGCTCATAGTCTTGGGCGCATGCCCAGCAGGACTAAATTCTCTGTACAGCAAGAGACAGTTTCAGCTGACCTGCTGTGAATGCCCCAAGTGAGTCACTGCCGTTAACTCCATCAATGCCACTTGCTGTCTATTTGGACATTTCTGAACAGCTGCTTGGCTCTGATGTCGACTTCTAACTGGAAATATGGCCTCGTCTGACTCAGTTTCAGAAGAGAAAAAGGGGGAGGCAGAAGGGAGGAGAGAAAACACACATGCCCACTCTCAATCAAGATTGACAACTTTGTTTTTTTCTCATTGATTGTGGTGGAAATAATTGTTGATGAGGTGGAAATACTAAACCCAGTTTGTCATAGTTTCTCTATTTTGTCTCTTAATATATTCCTCATGAAGTTGGATTGGGATCTTCTATTGAAATTATATGCTGCTGTGGAAATTTGTAGTCCTTAAGAGCTCACCCCATTTCCACATTTTGTTTTTAACATATCCACTGAATTTTCCAAACACAAAAGTGAATATTTCTTTTATTCTAAAAATATTGTTCATAATATTGAGAATACATTTAGAATCAATCAACATTTTTGGAGTACTTGTTAGAACGGACTTCTGGGGTAGACATTAAAAAGGATTCTGAGAAATATCAGACATGCTTCCTGGATTCAAGAATTTATAATAAAATGAAGAGAAAAGGCCTTGTTCAAACAGATGGCCCAGGAACAAGATGAGACAGTGTGCATAGAAGTGTCACATGCCTGCTACAGCTACTAGAATCTGTGAGAGCTCAGAGAAAGGCTCTGGGCTGATGGCTTTAAATCCAGAATGACGGTAACTGATACTAACAACTGAAATGAAATTGACTTTATAAACATGGACGATGTGTCATAGCTGGGCATGCAGCCCAAGTGTCTAAGTTGAAGACTGAAAAATGCTCACATGGCCTCAGTATTTCATTTCAGCAAAAATCCATGATTTATATGTGCACTGTTGTATGCACAGGCACATGTACACATATTTTTAAACTCTTATATTGCCAGAGACACTGAGGAGGTGATCATGTACTTATTCTCCTGGGATCACTACTATTGTGTGGACAGTGAACAAGCACCAAGCCGGGTTTCTGGAGTTTAACCCACAGAAAGACAAACAGAGGAAATAGCATAAGGCTTCTTCCATTTTGAAGTTATCTTCTACCTGCTGTTTTTATTTCTTGGAAGGAGATTTCAGAGGAGAATAAAGATAGGTTAATTCTTAGTTTTATGATGATAATAATATAACTATAGATTTTCTAACAGCATTTCAGCATTTGTAAAGATTTTTCCTGAACAGTAAACATAGGAATGTTATTCCATGATCATTGGTGCTTTGAGTTAATTTAGCTCTCTGCATTATGTACTCTACTTGACTGCAGTTTGAAGTTGAAGAGAGCATGGTCTCCGGTGCTCGGATAATGCTTCCTATGGAATATGTGAGTAGACTTAGTTACTCTTAAAGTCATCAAATGAGATTGGACCACAAATACAATACAAAAAATAATCTCAAGGTTTTAATCCTGAAAAGCTTGCAATATTAGAAAACAATGGATCCAAAGGAAATACCTTGATTTGGGGCACTAAAACCAACTAGTAGTTTTCAGCATAATTTTCCAATTCATATCTAAGGCTGCTTGAATAATTAATAAACTATCATCGGTTTTCCCAAGTCACCAAAATCACACTTAGTTGTGAGTGTGATGTATCCAGATTTTGGTATAATCAAGTCTGCCTTAGACCTTATCTACAGGCTTGATGGAACAAAAGGGTTTTTCTCCAAATGGAGAGACAAGTCAGAAAGGGAATCCTCTCTGAAGGGAAGTAAGAATTGTGTGGGGAATACATACCATGGTCGAAATTACAAGTTGATTCATGAGCAGTCTTGCTTTAATACCATGGTGCGGTGATCAACGCAGAAACAGGCAGTGAAACATAAATGATAAATAAGGAAAACAGATTCTATGGGAAAATGAATGAAGACAATAATTCATTCTATGGAGGTGAGAGGATGCTGAGAGGAATTCCCAAAGAAAACAGTTGAGCTGGTTCTTAGTATGCCTTTAGCAGGCTGCCTTGGGCAAAAAGTGAGAGGGAATTTCAACCAGTAAGTGCAATATTTATTCAGGAAGTATTTAATGAAGTGTCTATTATGTGCCAGGTAGTATTTTGAATACTGGGGATATCATTTTGAACAAAACCAGGTTCCTAATTCATGATGCCTATATTCCCACAGGGAAGGCACACAGTAAAATCAAATTAATGAATGAAAAAGTAAGTAAATAGATAAATGAAAAATAAATGAAATATAGTTCTATATTATAATGTCAAATAGAGACAAGAGCTAAAAAGAAAAATAATGTAAGGCAAGATGAGGTTATTTCCAATTATGCGGAAGCGTAAAAATGCAGATGACTTTTATGAATCAGCAAGATCTGATTGTCCTTACAGCACAATATGCTTACTGGGAGTGAGGGTGAGAAAGGGGTGAGAAAATGACTAAAAAGGAGGCAGAATATTTGGGTTTCAAGTCCCATACAATCTTTTAAGCCCTGTTAAGAAGTTTGGGTTTTCTTCTAAAGACAAGTCAGGAGCCATGGAAAGATTCTTAGGTAGGGGATATGGTATGGTCCGTTTTTATGTAGATCACTTCCATGGCAGTATAGAGAACACATTTTGGGTGATCAACTTGGGAGGCAGGGGCCTTAGTTAGGAAGCTGGTTGCTTGTGGCCTATCCGTTGAGTTGAAAGGATTATTACACACAGGCTGGCCTGTATCTGGTAATCTGAGCTTTAACGAGGAGGAATCCTAGCCCAGGTGGGTCACTGTAAATGGTTAACCCAGTTGTAACTGACGTTCCTACTGGCCCTGAATTGAGGGGTTGCTCCTATCTCCCCACCCTACTTGCCTGGAATTTCTGCTTCTGGTAATATCAGAATAGCTCCTGTCAGACAAACTGTATCACAGGTAACAACTGTGAACTCTGTACAAATTATTCAAAACCAATGACTGAATACTCTGGAGAGAGACCAAAGGCAGACAAAGACAGAGAGGCAACCAATGCTCAGGAGAAGAACATAACAATGGTAAGTTTTCTGCTTTTTACAGGCTTTAGCCAGAGAGCAGGTCCAAGTTAGGGCTACACTAGGAAATGAAAACTTGGATCAAAAGCAACAGTCTTACAAGCTTGAAGAACCAGAAAAACAATTTTAGGAGACCAAGCCAGACAGAAGATAGCCAGAGAATGATATCCAAAATTTCATGTATAAATTCTGCCCAAATCTCTGATGCACCTTGAACTGTGCATGTACAGGGTAGGCTCTAAGCAGTGCCGCCTAGGCTAAAAGAACAGAACGCAGATTTCAGCTGCTGCCCACCACAAGAATGAAAGATTTTGGATTTCAATTCTAATCAAGTTAACTGTCTGCTTAAAACAAAATAATCAACACCCTTTGTGATTTGATTGAATTTTCCGAATTCAGGGTCTCCAAAATGTATTACTCGCCATGTCCAGGATTACTAGATATACAAAGAAAGTTTAATAGATATACAAAGAATAAAGAAAATATAACACAAAACCAAGAGAAAAGACTTAATAAAATCTGATCCTGAAATAACCCAGATATTAGCAGACAAGGATTTTAAAGCAGATATTTTAAACATGATCTAAAATAAGAGAAATATGTATTTCATAAATAAAAATGCTAAGTCTCAGTAAAAAAAAAATAGAAACCATAAATAATAACCAAATGAGAACCTAGAACTGAAAAATACAATGCCTGAAATAAGAAATTAACTGGATGGGCTTAATAACTAGGAGATGACACAAGAAAAAGTCAGTGAAGTAGAAAGTAGATCAATACAGTCATAAAATCTTAAAAATAGAAAGAAAAAACAGATTGGCTTGTGGAAAGATTTCAAAGGAAAACAGGGAAAAATTTTTTGAAGTAGCAATGCCTAAAATTCTCCCCATTTGGTGAAAAACATAAAGGCTGGAAAATTCAATCAAAGAAAACCATAGTAAGAGCCATTATGATTATTGAAAGTAAACCAGATGGCTGGGTGTGGTGGTCCACACCTGTAATCCCAGCACTGTGGGAGGCTGAGGCAGGCAGGTTGCTAGAGCCTAGGAGTTCAAGGCCAGCCTGGGCAACATGGCGAAGCCATGTCTCTAAAAAAATTAGCCAAGTCTGGTGGCGCATGCCTGTAGTCCCAGCTACTCAAGAGGCTGTGGCAGGAGGACCACTTGAGTCTGGGAGGTTGAGGCTGCAGTGACCACGATTGTGGTATCACATTCCAGCCTGAGTGACAGAGTGAGACCCTGTCTCAAAAGAGAAAGAAAACCAGATAACAAAA
Organism: Pongo abelii; assembly: GCF_028885655.2. Lineage (NCBI taxonomy): Eukaryota > Metazoa > Chordata > Mammalia > Primates > Hominidae > Pongo > Pongo abelii. The sequence continues at coordinate 45,565,981 of NC_072007.2, forward strand.
AATTCTTAAAGCAGCCAGAAACAATGTAACATCATATAATAGGTATAGAATAAAAACAATACAAACAATTGCTAACTTCTTATCAGTAACTATGAAAGCTAGACTACAGTGGATCAATGTCATTAATGGGATAAAAGAAAGCAAAAACTTTCAAGTTATCCTTTTATATCCAGTGAAAATAACCTTCAAGAAAGATTGAAATAATCTTCAAGGTAAAATAAAGACATTTGCAAATAAATACACACTAAGATAATTTATTGCCAGTATATCCACACTGCAATATACACTACAGGAAATTTTTCAGACTGATAGGAATTTGTACTAGATGCAAATGGAATCTTCAGAATAAATTCAACTCATTTACACGAGAAATGGTAAATATGTGGGTAAAAGTAAAAGACCGCTTAAATTAAAAAAACTTTGTATTGTGATTTATGAAGCATGTAGATAATGATATATATGACAACTATAGCAGAAAGGATGACGGAATCAGTAAACAGATTTAATTAATTACAACATCTGTATATTATACATGAAGTGGCACACTATTAACTCCAAGTAGATTGTGAAAATGTAAGAATGTTTATAGTAGTCCTTAGAGCAATAATTAAAATCATAATGCAAAGAAGTATAGCTAAAAAGCCTTTAAATAAAATCAGTTCTAAAAATCTATATAGTTAGCCCCAAATAAAGCAGGACTAAAGCTCCACCTTCCTACTCTCTATATATTCCCTGATGATTTTATTTACTACCCTTGATTCAACCACTACATATAAGATGACCTTTTTATAGGTCACATTGAGAGTTAGAGAGCTCCAACACAGGAATTTTTGACTCATAAGCCCCCAAATCTATCTATAACCCACATCTCTCTCCTAAGATCCAGACAATATATCTAACACAGAGGTAAAAATGGGAGGCCCATGGCTAGATATGGCCTTTTAAACAAAATTAGGGTTTTTGGAAAATCAGATATTTTTTATATTGAAATTTATATTTCCAAAATCTCTTGGAAAAAAAGTGAAGATCTGAAATACAAATCCTGAATTCCTGCAACAGCACCATTCGTTGAAGCTAAGTATGACCCTACCCTTTAGTCTGAGAACTTACTGATCCTATAATCTCTATCACTCCTTATGTATGACACCTGTTCACTTTACTCAGTGATGAGTACTGATAACAACTTAAGTGAATGAATTCTATGATTACATCTCCTGTTATGAACACTACAAATCTTGTAATCTGTGTATGCATTAGCTTTTTATCAACCCAGTCATGCTGACCTGAACTGAGTTTGAAGTCAACAAGATCCCTTTTCATAAAGGAAGTTCAATTTATATAGGTCTTTCCATTTTATAGCTGGATGATTTTCTGAATCTCAATGCAGACTTACCTAGTTATCCCTAGTAGATTTCATTTCACTGTTTTCAGCCCTTCATCACGGACAACCGAGATATTTTGGAATCCCCATTCAGTCACTTACCACAGTGTCTTTCCTTCTTGATTCTATGTCATTCAGACATCTGACATTATGCATTCTACATTTTCCAATTTAAATGGAACCAGTCTTTGGTGACAGAGAAGGTAATGCCTAATCAGTATTATCTTAAAATAATTCAGCCTAGGAGTAAGTCCTCTCAGATAACATCCTATCTTCACCTGAAGCCAGATCAGTGTTCAGAGGACATGACTTTATGATTGATATTTCTATTAATGCCTTCTTGTTGAGCCTAGTACTTCTGTCTTTTGACAGATTTTCTAATGTCGGGAACATGAAGAATATGAATGGATAGTGTCGCGAAGAGAATAATAGGCAGAACATGAGGGAAAGGTTTGAGATATGGGTTGGGCTCTGGTTAGGGTTCAGAATTGGGCAGCCTGCATGGGACTGTCTGATCCAAAGTTTCATTGATTCTTGCCCCTGGGAATGTGAGAATCTGGGAACAGTTTGCAAATGTTTTCATACCCCTCCCATCTTCTTCATCATAAAGGAGCTCATTCATTTAGCTTTCCCTTCTTTTTACTGGCACCTTTTGAAAGAAAGGCAAGAATTAATGTGCATTTGGGAAACAAAAGTTGCCACGTACATATTTAGATTGTTAAACTATATTCAGAAAAATGAATAATTTTGGCATATATGTGTAAAGATCTTGGATCTATGCCCTTTTACGATGGGTAGTTACCTGCGTCTCAGCTACGCCTCTGATTCTGGAATGAGGAAGAAAGTCTTCATAGTTTAAGAAAAACTGAAGAGCCAAGGACAGCAGAAAACATGGACTGAATGCCTTGAATCAGGGAATATCTCATGCAGTAGTGTGAAAAGCCAGGCATCTCTTGCCTTCAGTTGGTCCAGGCAGCTCTGAGAGTTAACGTATAGCGTCCCTGAGTTAGGGGTGGTTCCTCTGGCCTATATAGAAGATTTTTTAATGGGCTGCTATTGTTCCTTCCTTCTTTACATTCTTAACTTAGGCTGTTGACATTAACATGTTGTAAGAGAAATCAACAGAAGCCAGTTTAGAGGTTTTAGAAATTATGTCTTTGATGTCTAAGAAAAGCATCTCAAACTATTTAAAATATTATATTGTGTTTTTTATTGAGATATAAAATCTACCACAGAAATAAGCCACTGAACCCACAAAAGGTGCGTCAATTTCTGTAGAGATGTTTTAGGAAGAATATGATCAAATGTAAGACATGACAATAAAACAGCGTGTGCACAACACTTCTCGTCTTCAAAGTATTTTACAAGCGTTGCCTTGTTAATGCTCACGGCTCATCACTGAGATGGCAGGTGTGTGCTATTTATCCCATTCCACAGGTGACAAACCCAAGAAAGGTGAATGGGTCACCTGATGGAGTGGTATCAGATACTGCTGATACCATGGACATTGGGGCTGACACAGCATTGAGTGTCCAGATGTCCTTTCTGTGACCAGGAAGATTGTCCAGATGTCCTTATTGTGACCAGGGAGAGACTGTCCTGCTTTTTGAAAGCATCCAGTGCCCTAGCTTCCCTCTTCAGCCTTCTTCTTCCACTGTGTTCATTTCTACTTGGGCTTGGAAATCCCACTCATTCCCAGAGCTCAACTATTCTCCATGTGTTGGTACCTCCAACATTTAACTTGCTCTAGATCTCAAGTGTAAGAGCTATATTTCCACCTCTTGATTGGGTTACTTCCTCCGTTCTGCCAGCCTTCCCCAAAAGTCATTTTCTCCACAATTTAACTCATTGTTCTGTGCAGATCTTGGGATCTATACCTCTGCTAAAGGTACCATCAAATTCCTTGATTCAAAATCTGAGGTTATTTGCAGAATCTCTCCCTTCCTCTGCTCTCACAGGGATATTGTCTTTGCTCTGGCCATGACCAAGAGTGTGACTTCAGGAAAGTTTCTTGACCTTCCTGACCTTCTGTTTTCTCTTCAGTTTAATAACAACAATAACATGAGGTTATTGTAAGAATTAAAGCACAGCAGAACATCTAGCCCATACTAACTACTCAACAGGTGGTAACTAATTACCGCTCAAGTATCCCACCCTCAATTTTCCTTTTCTTTACTCCAGCCAGTAGCCTGGTTCAGATCATCTTTCCTTTTATAACAGACAATTTTTAATCACTTGTTGTTATGGACTGACTGCTGTGTCCCCATAAAATTCCTATGTTGGAGCTCTCTAACTCTCAATGTGACTATTTGGAGATTAGGTTTTTTTGTTTTTTTGTTTTTTTTTGAGACAGAGTCTCGCTCTTCTGCCCAGGCCGGACTGCAGTGGCGCTATATCGGCTCACTGCAAGCTCCGCCTCCTGGGTTCATGCCATTCTCCTGCCTCAGCCTCCCAAGTAGCTGGGACTACAGATGCCCACCACCGAGCCCAGCTAATTTTTTTTTTTAATTTTTTTTATTTTTAGTAGAGACGGTGTTTCACCGTGTTAACCAGGATGGTCTCGATCTCCTGACCTGGTGATCTGCCCGCCTCGGCCTCCCAAAGTGCTGGGATTATAGGCGTGAGCCACCGCGCCCAGCCGAGATGACGTTTTTAAGGAAGTAATTAAGGTTAAAGGAGGTCATAAGGGTGGGCAATAATCCAATAGCATCATTACAAGAAAAGGAAGAGATGCCAGAGATGATCTCTCTCTGCATGTATGCACTGAGGAAAAGCCAAGTGAGCACCAATGAGAAGGCAGCCGTCTGCAAACCAGGAAGAGAGCCCCCACCAGATCCCGACCATGCTGCCACCCTGATCTTGGATTTCCAGCCTCCAAATTGTGAGAAACAAATGTCTGCTGTTTAAGTCACTTTGTCAGTGGTATACTGTTAAGGCAGCCTGAGAAGACTAAGACACTTCTAAACAGGTGTCTCTTCCTTTATAATTGCCTCTTCAACAGCACTGTAGTCAGCTATGCAGTGTCCATTCCTCCATTCTTGCTGATAGAACTCTTGCAGTAGCAAATGTCTCATTAAAAATAAACAAGCCGAGCGTGGTGGCTCACTCCTGTAATCCCAGCACTTTGGCAGGCTGAGGTGCGTGAGTCACCTGAGGTCAGGAGTTCAAGACGAGCCTTGCCAATGTAGTGAAACCACGTCTCTACTAAAAATACAAAAATTAGCTGGGCATGGTGGTGCATGCCTGTGATCCCAGCTACTCAGGAGGCTGAGGTGGGAGAATTGCTTGAACCTGGGATGCAGAGGTTGCAGTGAGCTGAGATCACACCACTGCACTCCAGCCTGGGAGACACAGTGAGACTCTATCTCAAACATAAATAAATAAATAAACTAAACACTTCCCCACAATTCCTTGCATTCTCATCCAGTCTAGCCAATGGTTTTAAGCAGGCATCTGAGGGAAGGCATGTCTGTTACAACTATTGTTTTTCTCATAACAAGTGTGATATTCCATTAACACACGAGTTTGACCTTTGCCCTTCCCCCTTCTTGCCTGAAACTCTGATGCGCTGTTGGGAGGTGGAGCAGCCCTCTCGAAAACCTGAGGACTGAAGCATCCACTAAGTGAACAAGGTGGACTCAAGTTCTTGATATTTTCTCTGACTGTTGTGCCCATCCTAGAATGCCAACCTTGACTTCTTGTTTCATTTGAAAAATAAACTATTTGGCTTTAGTGGTGTTCTGTTGGATGCAGATATTATAATCTTAACTGGGAGAGCTTCCAAACTGTTCTCCATGTTACCACCAGAAAAAAAAAAAGGAAGGAAAGTGACACTTCCATTAGGTCATGCTCCTGCCCAAATGCTTCCACTAGCGTCTCATTGTATATGAAATAAAGTCCAAACTCTGAAGACAACATGAGAATTACTTGCCATCAGCCTGTCTCCTTTCCTGCCTTGCCTCCTCCACCCCAGCTTCCATTCTCTGCTATACCATCTTTGAAAAACCACCTGTTCACCCCAGACACACCCAGCACCTCCTCACCTTCTTGCCTTTGCTCTCTGCCTATAAAGCCTCCCTTCATCCATCTGCCAAGACATGACTTGTTTTGCAAGTGCCAGCTCAAATGTAGCCTTCCCCTGAGGCAGCAGTGTTTCTTCTTATAAGGAATCTCTTGCATCTCGGGGCTTCCATGGTACTTTGCTTTCAGCAAAATCCCAGACTCTTTCACATTCTGCTGAGAGTTAGTATGAATGACATTGCTGACTGTTGAGGCAGTGTGGTTGTGAGTCAGAGTTCAGGAGCCTCAATGCCCAGCCTGGATCACCCCTAACAGCATGAGGGGCTTAGTACTAATCCCTCGAAGGCTCTTTCTCTCTTTTTAGAAACTCTGTACATTGGGGTAATGATGGTACCTACTGCCTAACAAGCATTGTTGCAATAATTAAAAGAAAATATGCGTGTAAAATGCTTACAAAGTGACTGGTACATAGCAACTTAATTTGTTTAATCTTCTTTCCTATCTAGATAAGAAATTTTTTGGTAGCAGTTACTGCCTTATCTGTCTCTCTATAGCCGCTCAGCCTGTAGCATGCTGCTGAGTATATGGGAGCCACACAATAACTATTTACTGGATTAAATCAGTCAATATTTAAAAATTCCCATTTAAATTCTGTTTTGCACAATGATGCATGGAATTAGACACTAAAATATTCAAGCTATACTTAGGTGTCATTTTTTATTTTTATTTTTATTTTTTGAGTGGAGTTTCACTCTTTTTGCCCAGGCTGGAGTGCAATGGCGCTATCTCGGCTCACTGCAACCTCTGCCTCCCGGGTTCAAGTGATTCTCCTGCCTCAGCCTCCTGAGTAGCTGGGATTGCAGGCACTCGCCACCACACCTGGCTAATTTTGTATTTTTAGTGGAGACAGGGTTTCACCATGTTGTCCGGGCTGGTTTCAAACTCCTTACCTCAGGTGATCCGCCCACCTTGGCCTCCCAAAGTGCTGGGATTACAGGCATGAACCACCACGCCCGGCCTATGTGTCTTCAAGATCTTTGAACTTATATGAATTTGTGAAGTTCTCATTAGAACTCCTTTATCCTTTTCTCCGTATGCTCTTTTTATCTGTTAATTTATTTTTTTTTTTAATGTTAACCCACGCATTATTTTGTTTGTTTCTTAAAGCAAATCTCTGCAATAGGTACCTAAAGAAGTAAACCACTGTATAGTCAATAGAGATTTCAGGTGCTGAGAGATGGACTTGTCCTAAGGGGGTTAGAGGCAACAGGGGTTTATGCCCCATGGTGAGGATTCCCTGTCTACTGTTCTTTTCATTAAACAAAGTCCCGTGGCAAGAATAACCCCTCCACGCCTACAAGCCCCGGCAGATATTCCCAACAATGAAAACATGCTCAAGGTGTTTTGGGTGATGAGGTACAATCAGGAAATGGACAATGCTGGGTCAGTGCAGTGAGTCTTCCCTATGGGATCAGATGGACTTGGGTTCGATTCACCCAGGGGTTGGTACACTGCCTCTGTGCACTGATATGTGAAATGGGGATCTTGATAATCATGTGATAGATTGTCTTAAAGGTCAAAGGAAGCAATATATGTGATGTACATCACATTGCATTGTGGATGCTTGGTAAATTTTATTTCCCCACCCCTTCACAAGCTTGATAATTAGCACATGTTTATCCAAAAGAAAGAGACAGAGATTTATTATAAAAAATTGAGTCACATTATTCTGGAGGCTGGTAAGTCCAAAATCTGCAAAATGGGCCTGCTGGAGATTCAAGACAGCTGATTGTGCAGAGGAAGCCTGAAGGTCATCTACGGGAAAATTCCCTGTTGCTCAGGGAGGCTGGTCTGTTTCTTTTATTCAGACCTTCAACTGATTGGATGAGGCCCACCAAATTATGAAGGGCAATTTGCCTTACTTAAAGTTCACCAATGTAAATGTTAATCTCATCCCAAGACACCTTCCAAGTTGACACATAAAATTAATCAACACAAATACTATCCTAAAGATGCTTGGTGCTTAACGAGGCCAAGAAAATAATGTCAATTTTTTTAGTAAGTTGCTATTAGTTGTGACCAATTACTTCTTCAGAATATACATCAGGTGATGCCTTTCTGTAGATGGATTAGAACCAAAATTGTTGTTCACATTACTACTGTGGGTTCTGATAAGGAATAAGCATCATGTTACAAAATTTGAGATATTTGTGACTATCTGTAGAGGGTTCTAGGGAAACCATGAGCCTGCTTGATGCCTTTGTGCAAATTCTTTTTTTTGGCAAATGCTGGCAAGGGCAGTGCAGGCTGGATTTTTTCCTTCAGCCATGGTACATGGAGAGCTGGTGACCTCAGACCATTTTGTATGGCTTGTGTATTCCACCACACCACGTATATGAACTGTGGCCTTAGAATACCTTTTAGTCTGAATCAGGTTATGTTCTAGTGAAGCTGCAACTTAGTGATGCAGCATTTATGTCAAAAACTTTGTCAGCTGTACTGATTCACAAGCCGAGCATAATAAATGAGCATAATAAACGAATATAAGTAAAATGGAACCTGTCCCTGACATTGGGCAGGTCTTTGCCCTGTTTTTCAATGTATCCTGCCACCTTTCTCAGGAACCCAGTGTACCGTCTTCACCAAAACACCAGGACATCTCATTATTCCTTGTGTCAAAGCAAAATCTCTCACAGGAAATTTAAGTAAATTCATCATTTTATTCTCTTATGACTGAAAGGAAACAAAATGCTTTTTTTCCACATCATGACCACGCTGTAAGTTTTAAGAATATGAAGTGAACAGCAATTTGTGCTTGAGCCTAGATGTAGAACATTTTCTCCGTTGGACATCCTTCAGCCTCTCGACCTTTGAAATAGATACCAGAGACAAAACTCCCCCATCCTCTCACAACCATGGTCAGGGTGTACATGTGAGCAAAGGGGAGGGTTCTGGCAGCAAGAGCCAAACCAGTACTGGAGATCACACAGTCAGCCCTCACTGTACCCACCCAAACCACCATCAGTAGAAATAATACAACCATACCTCTCACCTGTACAGCACTTCAGTTTTCCATAAGCTTAACTCACACTGTCTTCCATAAAGTTCTTGAACACTTATACACCTATACAATCAAACAAAGCAAAACATACCCAAGCATGAGGTAGTCATCATTCACATTTTAGAAATAGGAGGACTGTGGCTAAAATAAAAAGGGGATTAAAAGAGAATTTTAGACCAATATCCCTGATGAACATTGATGCAAAAATCCTCAATAAAATATTGGCAAACCGAATCCAGCAGCACATCATAAAGCTTATCCACCATGATCAAGTGGGCTTCATCCCTGGGATGCAAGGCTGGTTCAACATATGCAAATCAATAAACATAATCCAGCATACAAACAGAACCAAAGACAAAAACCACATGATTATCTCAATAGATGCAGAAAAGGCCTTTGACAAAATTCAACAGCCCTTCATGCTAAAAACTCTCAATAAATTAGGTATTGATGGGACGTATCTCAAAATAAGAAGAGCTATCTATGACAAACCCACAGCCAATGTCATACTGAATGGGCAAAAACTGGAAGCATTCCCTTTGAAAACTGGCACAAGACAGGGATGCCCTCTCTCACCACTCCTATTCAACATAGTGTTGGAAGCTCTGGCCAGGGCAATCAGGCAGGAGAAAGAAATAAAGGGTATTCAATTAGGAAAAGAGGAAGTCAAATTGTCCCTGTTTGCAGATGACATGATTGTATATTTAGAAAACCCCATTGTCTCAGCCCCAAATCTCCTTAAGCTGATAAGCAACTTCAGCAAAGTCTCAGGATACAAAATCAACGTGCAAAAACCACAAGCATTCTTATACACCAATAACAGACAAACAGCCAAATCATGAGTGAACTCCCACTCACAATTGCTTCAAAGAGAATAAAATACCTAGGAATCCAACTTACAAGGGATGTGAAGGACCTCTTCAAGGAGAACTACAAACCACTGCTCGACGAAATAAAAGAGGATACAAAGAAATGGAAGAACATTCCATACTCATGGATAGGAAAAATCAATATCGTGAAAATGGCCATACTGCCCAAGGTAATTTATAGATTCAATGCCATCCCCATCAACCTGCCAATGACTTTCTTCACAGAATTGGAAAAAAACTACTTTAAAGTTCATACGGAATGAAAAAAGAGCCCACATTGCCAAGTCAATCCTAAGCCAAAAGAACAAAGCTGGAGGCATCGTGCTACATGACTTCAAACTATACTACAAGGCTACAGTAACCAAAACAGCATGGTACTGGTACCAAAACAGAGATATAGAGCAATGGAACAGAACAGAGCCCTCAGAAATAACACCACACATCTACAACCATCTGATCTTTGACAAACCTGACAAAAACAAGAAATGGGGAAAGGATTCCCTATTTAATAACTGGTGCTGGGAAAACTGGCTAGCCATATGTAGAAAGCTGAAACTGGATCCCTTCCTTACACCTTATACAAAAATTAATTCAAGATGGATTAAAAACTTGAATGTCAGACCTAAAACCTAGAAGAAAACCTAGGCAATGCCATTCAGGACACAGGCATGGGCAAGGACTTCATGTCTAAAACACCAAAAGCAATGGCAACAAAAGCCAAAATTGACAAATGGGATCTAATTAAACTAAAGAGTTTCTGCACAGCAAAAGAAACTACCATCAGAGTGATCAAGCAATCTACAGAATGGGAAAAAATTTTTGCAATCTACTCATCTGACAAAGGGCTAATATCCGGAATCTACAAAGAACTCAAACAAATTTACAGGAAAAAAACAAACAACCCCATCAACAAGTGGGCGAAGGATATGAACAGATACTTCTCAAAAGAAGACATTTATGCAGCCAACAGACACATGAAAAAATGCCCATCATCACTGGCCATCAGAGAAATGCAAATCAAAACCACAATGAGATACCATCTCACACCAGTTAGAATGGCGATCATTAAAAAGTCAGGAAATAACAGGTGTGGAGAGCATGTGGAGAAATAGGAACACTTTTACACTGTTGGTGGGACTGTAAACGAGTTCAACCATTGTGGAAGACAGTGTGGCGATTCCTCAAGGTTCTAGAACTAGAAATACCATTTGAACCAGCCATCCCATTACTGGGTATATACCCAAAGGATTATAAATCATGCTGCTATAAAGACACATGCACATGTATGTTTATTGCAGCATTATTCACAATAGCAAAGACTTGGAACCAACCCAAATGTCCATCAATGATAGACTGGATTAAGAAAATGTGGCACATATACACCATGGAATACTATGCAGCCATAAAAAAAGGATGGATGAAGCTGGAAACCATCATTCTCAGCAAACTATCGCAAGGACAAAAAACCAAACACCGCATGTTCTCACTCATAGGTAGGAATTGAACAATGAGACCACTTGGACACAGGAAGGGGAATATCACACACCGGGGCCTGTCGTGGGGTGGGGGGAGGGGGGAGGGATCGCATTTGGAGAGATACCTAATGTAAATGACGAGTTAATGGGTGCAGCACACCAACATGGCACATGTATACATATGTAACAAACCTGCACGCTGTGCACATGTACCCTAGAACTTAAAGTATAATAAAAAATAAATAAATAAAAATTTTAAAAAAGGGGGATTTAGTAATTTGCCCGCAATCACATCACAAATACGTGGCAGAACTGGGTTTGAAAACAGATCCTCTTCCATCTTGAGCAATCTTTGGCCCAGATTTCACAGCAGCCACAAGAGAAGTGGGGTGGGACTGCACCCTCTTTTCTTATTCACACCTCCTCCTCCATCGAGGCTGCAACGTAGTTCATTTTCGCCTGACCACCCCCAGATGCAATGGGTTTGCAGGAAAGAAACACATCATTCAATCAGCTGCTCTTTCTCAAAGCCATCTGGAAAGGCTGTGCTGGATTGCACTGAGGTGAAAAGCAAAGCAGTTCACTCCGATTCCTTCATCCTGCATGGGTCCAGGCACTTCTGTGCCTCCTTTCCTTTCACCTAAAATGGTTCCTGGATTCACAAGAAATGTGTAATCCATGATGGTCCCTCACTTTGTCTCACACACTAACATCTACATATTCCTGTGGCATCTCATGTTTATTTAGTCTGATGATAATTTTTTATTCTCTTTTTTCTTTTGCTTGGTTCTATTTGCCTGATGTTTCCATGCCTCGCCTATATGATTTATGGTGAAACTCTCCAGACATAATTATTTGGTGTAAATATAATGGCTGAAAATTAATATTTACAGCATTTAAGGAGTGTTGTATTTTTGTTGTTAATGATGACGTTGTTTCAAAATTTCAAGACTCTCTTTGGATAATTGATGTATTCATATTTAACATGCAATAATATTGCACAAGTGTATTGGAAAAAGCAGGTGTTGAAATTGTTGGACCAGTTCTTTTTCATTTGACACCTACTCTTTACCCTATTGAACTTCACCTTCTTTGTCTCTGAGCACTTCTAAACTGCGGAAGACACTTGCAACTCTAAATTCTGTTATTCACGTTGACTGTTCCACTAAAGCAACAGAAGTGATATCAAGTAGATTCATATATTTTAAAGGCCAAAGAGTATTGGTTCAAAAATTGCTCCTTTTTAAAATATACTCCATATGGCCATGGGTTTCTCAAGTAGACCACAGTTTGATTTAAGAACATTTTTCCCTCTTGAGAGAAACAAAAAACCACACGAACATATCTAGAACATTTTTCCTGCCTTCTCTTTGCACAATACCCCACCTAGTATTATGAGGGATTGTAGGCCTAACTAAATACCCCCAACTTACCTTAAGTACACACCCTCCGGAACTCCCCAAACCAGTTAGGCCTTATTGAAAGAGTTTTGCCATTCAAATGCCTTCCCAGTTGTCCTGTCTTAGCCACACCCACAAAACAAATGCAACTGCTCACTCTAGAGCCAGCCGGTGGGCAAATAGAGCTCTTCTTCCAGCCTCTCCCAAGCCAGGCATACATTTGGCCTGAAGCTGTTTTGCTGTTTTGTACAAATGGAAGCCACTCAACTGCTTTTACACCTTATTTTAATGCCTTATTATTTCAAAGGGATCTCTGTTCTTATTGACAATAATTACTGTTAACTCCCCCATCAAGTTCAAAGGCTTCTGTGATTATGAAACTTCTTCTAAAGACTAGCCGATTAATCCAACTTGTTATTAAATTAGAACTATATTCTTGACCTGCTTTAATGGAGGTTTTATTATTGCTTTCCTAATAAGCTTAACTATCACCTTGAAATCACATCAATATTTCTCTAATCTTTATTATCTCTATTAGGAGTCCATGGGCTCACTCGCTATTAGATAGGCATTTAATGTCTCCTATAATCTGGCCCTAAATTATCAAATTCATTTCAACTCCCTGATTCCCCCACCTCCGCCCACCTGTTCCCCCCTCCTCCTCAATGCACTTGCATCTTCTTGTCCAACCAAATATAGAGCTTTATACTTTGATGTCTGAACACACGATATGTACATATATCAGCCTCTTTCCTTTACCCTGCAAGCAATGGCCTCTCCCTTCCTTTCTCTGTCCTCTTCCTACCCAGCCCCTCCAGCCTGCCTTGTTCACTCTGCTCTTGCTCACTCTGCCAAGGCCATAGGATCTTGAAAACGCCTATAGCCTCTCCCACCCATGTGGCACTAGTACACAGAGTTTAGCACTAATTTAAGACTTGGTGTTTATCTCTAGCTCCTAACTTCACAGATAGAAAACAAACTTCAAGGAAGTGGAGCTTGCTCCTATGTTATTGTGGTTTCAAACTTTGACAAAGGAAAGAATCCCTAGACCTGGAATCTGAAGAGTTGGCAGGCAGTAAATAATTCTAGCGATTTATCAGCTGTATGGTCTTGCATTTGCCACTTACCCTTCTCTTGGCCTCAGTTTCTCATTCATAAATTAGAGAAAATGCCTTTTCCAACCACCCGACTGCATTGCTGCAAGGAGCAGACATGTTGCTCAGGCAGAAAACCTTGGAGTTGCCTTGGCTGTCCACTATCTTCTACTCTCAACTCCAAATCATCAGTGAATTCTGCTGGCTCTTCCACCACAGCCTATCTTGGCTGAAACCACTTCTCGCCACCTTCAATGTACCCCCTGGCCCTCACCCTATCCCTTCTCAACTGGATTGTTGAAATACCCTCCTAACTCATCTTCCTGCTTCTACCCTTGAGTGGTGCTCCCTGCAATCTCTTTCATGTGATGTTTCAAAGCCAGTGTCAGAATATCACTGCACTGCTCAGAACTCTCTAGCACCCTATGGTCTAGCTCGGGATAAAGTGCAAAGTCCTGACCAGGGTGCCTCTCAGCCCACCTCCTTCTGCTCTCCCTCTCAACCACCACTCTAGCGATTGCCTCCTCTTGCATCTGGAACATCAGAAGGGCCAAGTTCTGACTTACTTTTGCTTGGCCTGGCATGAACCTCCCAGAGTAGCTGCTCGATTTCCTTTCAGCACCACTCTCTGTGTCTTCAGCCCACTTTGACAGGAGACTCTCTGAATGGCCCCTTGAAAAGCACCTTAACCCACCTACTCCCCGAACATGCTTTCTTCCTCTTCAGAGTTCTTATCACCAATGACGTAACATGTATTTATGTGCTTATGTCTGTAGTTTCTGTCTCTGCTAGAACTTTAGCCTCATGAGAGCAGATGCCTTGTTTTGTTTACTGCCATATCCCCAACATGAGAGTTCCTGGAACATAGTAGGTGCTCAATAAATACCTATAAAATAAATGAACAAGTGAATGAATGAATATAATGGAGTTTATTTGAAACTCTACAGTTTTAATCCACTGTTCTCTACCTTGGTTGTCCATTAAGATCCACTGAGGAATTTTAAAGAATACTGATGTTCAGAACACACCCTAAACCATTTAAATCAAAATCTATTGGACTGAAGCCCAGGTGTTGGTACTTTTAAAAAACTCCCTAGATGTTTCCAATGTATAACCAAGGTTGAGACCTATTGCTCTCGAGCATATAAAACAGTATTTGTTTCTAATTGGATTTGCGTTCCCAGCTAGCACCTTGCTAGCTAAGTGCCTTGTACATTTCAGTTACTTAATAAATACTTCTTGATTAGTTGTTTTTAAAAATGACCACTTTTAATGCATAGAATAGTTTGTGCACTGGGAAAACCTCAATACTATTTTACTTGGTTAGATTTAGATCTGTATCTTATTTGGGGAATGGAACCACAAGAATTGAGTAGCTATTCTCTGCAAGGTACTCTGCCAGTTACTAAAGATACAAATCCCATTTAATACCCATGTAATGACGATAATATTTTTCATATGGTAAACCGATGTATTTTTTTTTATTCCTTGCAAATCATTTTGCCCTGTGGCTCCCCACAGATTGAATCAGAGGCATTTATTGCTTCAGGGGAAGGCAGATACTGCCTAAAACAAAGACAACTTTGTTCAGCTTTGAGGAGCAAACTAGATTTGTTAAGCTCAGACGAGACAACAGTCTTGAAAGCTAAGCTTGTGGAGAGAGAAAAGAATTTGATAAATACTCAAAGCTTCCCTTTAATCATAAATGAGAAAACTTGTGGCAGTGACGAGTAAGTTCTCAAACTTTTTTTTATTTCAGGACACCTTTGCAATATTAAGAATTATTAAGGCCCCAGATAACTTTTGTTGGTTTACAGGGGTTATATATTTATCAGTAGTTAATATATTTATAAATTAAAATTGAGACATTTAAAAATATTTTTTAATTCATTCTTATAAGAGCAATGTTAAATCCATTACATGTTAACTTAAGGGATACATTTTTGGGAAATAATTACGTTGTCCAAAACAATATGTAAGGAGTGACTTTTTAAAAAAATATTTTTTGGAAATCTCTTCAATGTCTAGTTTGATAGAAAGTTAAATTTTTATATCTGCATCTGCATTCAGTCTGTTTCAATCTGCTGTTTTGGTTGAAGTACATGAAGAAAATCCAGCTTCACACACATATTTATTAATAGTTCAAAAATGCAAGGTATATTAATTGCCATTTCAGATTATTGTGGAATTATTCTTTGAAAAAAATCCTACTTCTTAATGTTTAGTTGCCATATGGAATTTCAAAGTATAGCAATGAATTTTCATACTTTGATATATTAAACTTAATTTATCCATCTCATGCTTTGAATAGATCTTTTACTCATGTATGTTTCTGTAACATTATGTAATGGCCACTTGGAAAATATCAGTTCACTAAGTTATATAGATATCTCTCAAATCTTGACACATTTCATTACTCAATATTTTTAAAAATCACATTTGTTAATATCACTATCCATGTCATCAGAAATGTCTGTAAGCACTCGGAAGTAAGTTCACAGGGGTGGATACAAATTTCTAAAATTCTTATTTTTGTTGAAAATTCAAATTTTATCATTAGCAACAAATGCTCTCAGCTGTTTTTCTTGAAGTGACAGGCTTGCTTTAATCATTTTCAAGAAAATATCTCCATAATACCTAAGTTTGAATAACTATAGTTTGTATGTCAGTTATTTTTCAAATAAGAGTGGTGTTTTATGAAAAAAAGCCTAGTTCAGAATACTCACAACTTGCTTCTGCTTCTTCATACAACCTCTGTGGTCCAGTATGTAGCAGAGGTGGTTTATGCATACTTCCTGTCTGGTTATATAAAATATTAAAAAGATGTGTACTTAAGGGATGAGATTTAATAGCATTAATTTTTTTTGTTGCTTCATGGAGGACATAATTTAATGAAACTGATTTTTTTTTAACTGTACATGGATGGCGGTAAAAAATGCAATGACTACTAGTTGTGTTTAACAGCACTGTCTTTTTTTTTTTTTAGAGACAGAGTCTCACTCTGTTGCCTAGGCTGAAGTGTAGTAGTGCAACCTCAGCTCACTGCAACATCCGCCTCCCGGGTTCAAGCGATTCTCATGCCTCAGACTCCTGCGTAGCTGGGACTACAGACATGCACCACCACGCCTGGCTAATTTTTGTATTTTTAGTAGAGACGGGGTTTAGCCATGTTGGCCAGGCTGGTCTTGAATTCCTGACCCAAGTGATCTGCCCGCCTTGGCCTCCCAAAGTGCTGGGATTACAGGCATGAGTCACTGAGCCTGGCCTAATACCACTGTCTTGATTGTTGCTATGGTGCTAGTAATTTTACACACCAATATTTTTACAACATTAATGAAGAATGTCAATACATTTTTAAAAGCAAATAATGTCTTTGTATTTATCAAAATCATTTTGTGCGTCATAGGCACAAACCCCCTGCTAGGGTCTTGGGGTTGCCCAGCAATTGACATACCACACTTTAAAGACTCCTGCACTAGACTAATCATAGAGGATGTGATATAAAGGAAGCCCCATTTCTTAAAGGTTTCAGGAAGAAGGCAAGCTTCTGGTCCCTTAAGCATGGAATGAAAAGTGGAGAGGATATAACTGGCAGGGTGGAGACATAGGCAGAGGCATAGAGTTTGAAACAACCAGAAAAATTTGAGGGCATGGCTGGGTGCTGTGGATCATGCCAATAATCCCAGCACTTTGAGAGGCTGAAGTGGGAGGATTGCTTGAGCCCAGGAGTTTGAGATCAGCTGGGTAACATAGTGAGACACCCATTTCTATGACAAATAAAAATAAAAATTAGCCTGGTGTCATGGCACACACCTGTAGTTCCAGCTACTTTGGAGGTTAAGGTGAGAGGGTTGCTTGAGACTGCTGTGAGCTATTATCATGCCACTGCACTCCAGGCTGGGTTGACTTATAGTTTGTGTAAAAAAAATAAGAAAAGATTTGAGAGAAGTTCCCCAAGGAAGGTTTGTTTCTCACTTCCCAGGGTATAGCCCAGAAGAACATCAACCTCCTGAGAATAGCCTGATATTCAGTATGGCATGGGTCCCACATGGTGCTTCCCAAGATGCAGATTGAAAACGGCCAGTACATGACATCATACTTAATAGTGAAAGACTGAATTATTTTGTTCTAAGATTGGAAACGAAGAAAGGACATCTACTCTCACCACTCTGATTCAACACAATACTAAAAGTTCTAGGCACTGCAATAATGCAAGGAAAATTAATAAAATGTATGCAAATTGGAAAAGAAGAAATAAAAACTGTCCCTATTTGCAGATGACATAAATGTCTGAATAGAAAAGCCCAATGAACCTATCAAACAACAACAAAAATTTCCTAGAAGTGAATTAAACAAAGTTGCCAGATACCTAATTAACAGACAAAAATCATTTGTCTTTATATCTACTAAGAATGGACATGTGAAAACTGAACTTAAAAACAGTACTATTTATAATCATGCCAGAGAAATTTAAATATTTTGATTAAATAAACTTAACAAAACATGTATAAGATCTATATGCTAAAAATTACAAGATGCTGATAAAGGAACTCAAACAATGCTTAAATTAATAGAGAGACATACCATGTTCATGGATTGGAAGAGTCAACATAGTAAATACATCAGTTCTTTCCAACTCAGCCTATATATTAGATAAAATTTCTATCAAAATCCCAGCAAGATTTCTGTAGGTACAGATAAGCTTATTTCAAACTTTATACGGAAAGGCACTGGCCCTAGAATAGCAAAAACAATCTTGACCAAAAAATGAATAAAGTGCAAATAATGAGTACTTGCTATTAATAGTTACTAATTCTATATAGCTGTAATATCAAGACAGTGAGGAATAGACAGTGGAACAGAACAGACAGCCTAGAAATAAACCTACACAAATATGTGCAACTGATTTTTTTTCTCCTAGAAAGTAAATTCCAATTGTGATAACGTATGCACAAAAGAACTAAAAACACAGTGAAATACAATAATTTTAATTCTGACCACGAGTGATTTTTAAAAATTTAAGTCCAGGCATGGTGGCTCATGCCTGTAATCCCAGCACTTTGAGAGGCTAAGGCAGGTGGATCACGAGGTCAGGAGATCAAGACCATCCTGGCTAACATGGTGAAACCCCGTCTCTACTAAAAATACAAAAAATTAGCCAGGCATGGTGGCGGGCACCTGTAGTCCCAGCTACTCAGGAGCCTGAGGCAGGAGAATCACCTGCACACTGGAGACGGTGGTTGCAGTGAGCCGAGATTGTGCCATGGCACTCCAGACTGGGTGACAGAGCGAGGCTCTGTCTAAAACAACAACAACAACAACAACAAAAATTTAAGTGTAACTCACATACCCCCAAAATTCATGCTTTAAAGTATGCAATTCAGCAGCTTTTATTATATTCATAAACTTTTCCATTGTTACCACTATCTAATTCCAGGGCATTTCCATCACCCCAAAAAGAAACCCTGTATCCATTAGCAATCACACTTCATTTCCTCCTCACCCAACTCGCAACCATTAATCTAGTTCCTCTCCATAGAGTTAACTATCCTGGGCATTTCATATAAATGGAATCATACAACAAGTGGCTTTTTGTGTCTGGCTTATTTCACAGGCCAGAATGAACCCAGGAGACAGCCCCTAGACCCAATGTAGTTCTAGTACCTACAACTTCCACCTTCAAACCAGGATGATGTATAAATTCTGTTTATATTTGTTTTGATGCCCCTGGAAAGAAATCCCAAATTGACTTAACTCAAATCCTCAAAAGACTACCCATTTATGCAAAAGTGACTGAGTTAACCTGAAAGAGTGTTTTAAACCAGTTAAAACTAAGATACTCATACTGACCAGTTTGACTTTTCTTCCCCTTTTATAGGGGAACACAGAAGCTCCAAAATGAGATCAGTTACGGAAAATAAGGAACATTCTAATTTTTTTTTTTTTAGGATCTGAGTCATAGCATTTAAGTTCCTATCTTCTCAGCCCCTAACAATCCTAGTTTCAAGATGAGGAAACTGAGGCTCAGAAACGTTGAGAGACTGCCCAATGTCACATG
This sequence comes from Pongo abelii, assembly GCF_028885655.2. Classification (NCBI taxonomy): domain Eukaryota; kingdom Metazoa; phylum Chordata; class Mammalia; order Primates; family Hominidae; genus Pongo; species Pongo abelii. The sequence continues at coordinate 45,585,339 of NC_072007.2, forward strand.
CAAATTCAAGTCTGTCTGCTTTCAAATCCATTTTTTAAGCAAAGACTGACTTTTGCTAATAAGATTAATGTCAAAGCTAGATGCTTTTCATAAACTCTAACTAAGAAGGGTCATATACTATAATATCTCACCCAAATCAAGCTCTACAATTTTTGATAACTTATAAAGCAAAGCAAAACAAAACAGAACTTTCTAATTTTCAGAAACTCCTTTATATAAGCGCCCCAACCTAATTACTATTCAAAATTTAAAACATGTTTTTTTTTTTTTTTTAAAAAAAGGATAGCAGTAAAAAAATTACAACCAGTAGTCAATTAGTGTATTACTTACATGCTGCTTAATACTGGGCGGTATTTATTGAACATCTACTTGATGTATATCCCTAGGCTAAGCAATTTCCATGCATCATCTCATTCCAGTTTCATGACCAACTTTTGAGGAAGGCTGAGTAGCAGAACCCAGGACACACCCTGAGTCAGTAACAGAGCCAACTTCAAGCCCCTCTGGTCTCTGGAGCCTACACTCTTTTTATTGTTTGTTTGTTTGTTTTTTGAGATGGAGTCTTGCTCTGTCGCCCAGGCTGGAGTGCAATGGTGTGATCTCAGCTCACTGCAACCTCCGTCTCCCAGGTTCAAGTGATTCTCTTGCCTCAGCCTCCCGAGTAGCTGGGATTACAGGTGTGTGCCACCACGCCCAGCTAATTTTTATTTTTAGTAGAGATGGGGTTTCACTATGTTGGACAGGCTGGTCTCAAACTCCTGACCTCAGGTGATCCACCCACCTCGGCCTTCCAAAGTGCTGGGATTACAGGCATGAGCCATCGCGCCTGGCCTATTTATTATTAAGCTCCTAGAAAGGTAGTACATGAAAGAGAGAAAGTGTGTGTGTCTCTATGTGTGTATACACACACAAACATGCAGGTGCCTGCTGAAGGTTCCTCAAAGCAATGACATATTACTTTATTTTGAAAAGATAATTTTTGTGATTAACTGCCCTTGGAAATTTTAGTGATAGAACTTTTAATATGTGGATTATGAAAAAAATTTAAGCCTTGTTTCTTTTGAGATTTAAACTATACTACAACCAAATGTAAGTGACACAGTGTGTTAAAGGTTGAATCGTATGTTCACAAAAAAGATAGGTGGAAGTACTAACCCCCCAGTACCTTAAAATGTGATTATATTTGGAAATAGGGTCTTCACAAATGTAATATAGTTAAGATGAGGTGTTTGAAGTTTAATCAAAATATGACTGATGTCCTTATAAGAAGAGGAAAATGCAAAAATGCCACATGATGGTAGAGGCTGAGAGTGGGGTGAGGCAGCTGCAAGTCAAGGAATTCCAGAGACTGACAATCCCTGCCAGAAGCTGGAAGAGGAAAGGAGGGATTCTATCCAGAATTTCAGAGGGGGCATGACCCTGCTGACACCTTGATCTAGAAATTCTGGCCTCTAGAACTGCAAGAGAATAAATACATTTTTGTTATTTTAAGTCACTCAGATTGTGGTATTCTGTTATGGCAGACCTAGGAAACTGACACCCAGGGGTTCAGGCAGGAAGGGGTGGGTGCTGTGGCAAGATGATCACGTCCTAGAGAAAACGAGAAGAGGAATAACAATGACATGGGAAAGAGGTGACGTGTTCTGGAAAAAGAGGAAGTTTTGATGTACCTACTTTCTTGTTTTGATTTTCTTAGAATTCAAAATAAGTATGCAGAAAAAGATTCATGTGAATTGGATATTGCAGACATAATCAAGGAAGGCCAGCCACAAGTCTTGCTGCACCTATGTGTAAAGTTTAATCAAAATGGATGGTAGATTTCACAAAACAGAACCAACCATTTATCATAGTTACTAAAAACAATATCACATAATGTGTATTTGTGTGTGTGTATGTGTGTGTGTGTGTGTGTAAAATTTAATGAACTCAATAGCATTGAGCCTCATTAAAAAAAGAACATGTTGGCCAGGCGGCGTGGCTCACGCCTGTAATCCCAGCACTTTGGGAGGCCGAGGTGGGCAGATCATTTGAGGCCAGAAATTTCAGACCAGCCTAGCCAGCATGGAGAAACCCTGTCTCTATTAAAAATATATAAAAATTAGCCGGGCATGCTGGCATGAACCTGTAATCTCAGCTACTCGGGAGGCTAAGGCACAAGAATCACTTGAGCCTGGGAGGAGGAGGTTGCAGTGAGCCAATATTGTACCACTGCACTCCAGCCTGAGTGACAGAGCAGCCTATATTGAAAAAAAAGAAAGAAGGAAAGAAAGAAAGAAAGAAAGAGAGAGAGAGAAAGAGAGAGAGAAAGAAAGAAAAGAAAAGAACATGTTTTAGGAAATTTCTTACTGATATTTTTCTACTTCAGATCTCACATGTTGACAATGTTGCTTCCAATTCTGGTGTCTTAGTAAAACAACCCTCAGAGTTGTTTACATCAGAAATGTATGATGATCATAGAAGAATTAGATAATTATTACTGGATATACCACAAGAAGAAACATGTATTATTCTCCATACAGATTTACATACACTGATCTATAAAGGGCATGGGGCAGGTTCTGAAGTGAGTCATCACTTTGTCCCAGGAAGGAATGGGAGAGACGCCTTATCAGGGTGGCCCATGGGACACTCGGTGGAGGCTTTTCTGGGGCCTCTGCTGCTTTTCCCATTTTGTCCTTGAACTGGACAATTGGCCTGCACCCACAGACCTGCTTCCTGTCAGGAATTTGTTACCAGGCCTTGCCTTTGCTTCCTCCCAAGCTCAAAGACTCTTCAGTTATTTTAACCCCGGAAAGACTGGAGCAAACTCTGCCTGTCCTCTCTGAGGAGCTGGTGTTCTGTTTCACCAGCTATGACAATGCAGGGGTATTTTTGTATTCCCATTTGTGGGAATTAGTCTTTTTTATTTTACTTGTGATAAAACTGTCACCAAATTCTGCCTTCATTTCTATAGTTCAGTGCACTCCCTTGGGAATTAACCTGATGGCAAGTTGTAGCCATGCCATCAAATAACAGATGCAAAATACATTTCTTAAATGGGCATGTTAATATCTCAGAACTTGAGTAAATGTCCAATGTGGCCATTTTTTAAAGTTGTCCTCTTTTCTTTTAGGAATGAGGAACTCATTCACACTAGCATTGTTAGAGGGATGGGTAGTGGTGAGCTACATCCAGAGTGATAAGGAGGTCCCAGGAAGGTCCCAGGACCCTCCCAGAGCAAGCACAGGGAGGTTTGTCCCAGTTCCCCTTTAGATGACACAGATTCATGCTGCCACGATGGAATGACTACACTTGTCCTCCTCTGCTTTAGCCTCATTTCCTCTCTCCCTCTGTCCATGCACTTCTGTAGGTGAGCACGTCCATTCCCACGGATGCACATGCCATCTTAATGGTGATGCTTCTCTGCCGAGCTCCTGGCTAATGCCTGCAATTCCTCCTCCACTTGGAACACAGATGTCTCAAAGTTAAAATGTCCAAAGCTAAAATGTCCAAAGCAGCCTTATTGCTTCTTCCCCAACCCCCACCTCTATCCCTTCTTGATTTTCCACATTTTAGAAAATTGGGCAATGGGCGTCCTAGCCAATCCAGCCAGACCATCACCACCTGCTGGATTCACCAACAGGTGCTGTCGATGCCATGTGAAGACTCCAGTTCAAATCTGTCACTTCCCCTGCCCTGCCTGGGACCCTGTCCGCCCCTCCTCCTCTCTCTGCACCCTTAGAGTCTGCCATCCATTTTCCACCCTGCAGACAGAGTGGCTGCTTCTCCAGCTGTAAGTGAGCTCGTTTCACTTTCCTGCTTAAAGCCCTCCCGTGGTTTCTCAAGGCACTTAGAGTAATCCCTAAACTTCTTACTGCAGCTTCCAAGGCCCTGAATGACCCTATCCCTGCCAACTTCTCTGGCTCTGTGCCAGGCCGCATCTAGCTCATTAATTTGGAGCCACGTTTCTCATCACAGAGCTCATTCCCACCTCAGGGTCTTTGCCCCTGCAGTGCCCTTGGACTGGACTGCTCTCCCTGTGATCTTCCCAAGGCAAACTCCTTTGAATCCCTTAGATCTCAGCAGAAATGGCGCCCCCACAAAGAACCACATAGACCACTCTACCTAAAGCAGGCCATTGCTCCAGTGTCCCCAATTCAGCCTTACTATCGTATCCTTCAGAAAACACAATTTGTGAGTATTTTTGTCTATTTTATTTTTATTGCAGTATAACATAATACAATAAGGTGACTTAATTTTAACGTGGAGCTTGATGAATTGTTACATATCTAAACCCATGTAACCACCACCCAGATCAAGAAGTGGAATATTACTTACAAACCCAGAAGATTTCCCTGCATCCTTTCCAAGTTGGTCCTCAGAGTGCCTTCCTCCCTGTTTCCAGAGATAAGCACTATTCTGACTTCTCTCACCATTGATTTGTTATGCCTGTTCTTGAACTTTATAGAAATGTAATCACATAGCAAATACTCTGTTGTGTGTGTCTTCTTTTACTGAGCATAATGCTTTGAGATTCATCATGTAGTTATGTGTAATTTGTCCTTTTTTATGACTGTATAACATTCAGCTCTATGATAACTTATTTATTCATCCTTTTGTTGATATTTAAACCATTTTCAATTTTTAGCTATTATAAATGAAACTGCTAAAGACATCCTGCACGAGCCATTTGGTGGACATAAGAATGCACCTCTGGCTCATGCCTGTAATCCCAGCACTTTGGGAGGCTGAGGCGGGCAGATCACAAGGTCAGGAGATCGAGACCATCCTAGCTAATACGGTGAAACCCCCGTCTCTACTAAAAATACAAAAAAATTAGCCGGGCGTGGTGGTGGGCACCTGTAGTCCCAGCTACTCGGGAGGCTGAGGCAGGAGAATGGCTCGGGAACCCGGGAGGCGGAGCTTGCAGTGAGCCGAGATTGCGCCACTGCACTCCAGCCTGGGTGACAGAGCGAGACTCCGTCTCAAAAAAATAAAAATAAAAAAAAAAAAAGAATGCACCTCCGTTGTTGGGTATATGACAGATAGGGAATTCCTGGGTCTGAGGGCAGACATATGTTTTGATTTAACAGATTAGAGTATTAGTTTTAGTTTTAATTTTGATTGTGTCTTCCCTCGTGGAATTCATCTCTATGAAGGTTAGAACCTGTTTACCTTGTCTACCTTTACACCCTAACACCCAGTGCAGTGTCTAGCACATTTTAAGCACTCAGTTAATATTTGTTGAAACAATAGGTATATGATTCTGTTCATTCCATTTCTTTCTTTTCTTTTTTGAGACGGAGTTTCACTCTTGTTGCCCAGGGTGGGGTTCAGTGGCATGATCTCGACTCACTGCAACCTCCGCCTCCTGGGTTCAAGTGATTCTCCTGTCAGCCTCCCAAGTAGCTGGGATTACAGGCATGCACCACCACACCTGGCTAATTTTGTATTTTTAGTAGAGACAGAGTTTCACCATATTGGTCAGTCTGGTGTTGTACTCCTGACCTCAGGTGATCCACCACCTTGGCCTCCCAAAGTGCTCATTCCATCTGTGATCCTTCATTTCAGTTCGTGCCTCTCCAGCTTGTCGTATCCATTCACGGTACATTTTAAGCATCAGTTTTCGTTGTTAAATGCTGTATTCTCTTTGTGCTACTGCAAATTCCAGACAGAACCTGAGGAATCAGCCCAGCCTTTTCAGCCAGCCCCGCACTGTTGTGAGCAGACTCAACACTGGCCCCCTTGGGCTTGGGGCCACCATTAGGCCTATCAAGTGTGGCTGAGGAGTAGAGTGGCATGGCCAACCCATGCTCGCCTCTGTGCAGCACCTCACAGGATTCAACTGTGGCTGGAATTTTAACATTCGTCCTGACTGGCACATGTATGTACTTGGCACAATGCCTGACATAAAGTTATACTCAGCAAACAAACTACTATCATGTATTTCCATTATTACCAAAACTTCTACTACTTCTCCTATTGATATCATAGTCCATAATTGGCCTTCACCAGGTTAGACAATCAGATATTCCTTAAAAAACCAACCATAGTTTGGGAACATTAGTCTCTAATTTCTACATGTCCAGTGTTGTTTGGGATCTGTAGATTACAAAACACAAAAGTCTTAATAAAAGGAAACTGTTAGCCACTTTATGCAGTAAACAAGAATGCGTCATTTGAGGTACATACATTCTAATTTCTTTTAGGAAAGGGGTAGAGTCATTTATGTTAAAACTCAACATTTTATATTTAAATATCCATCTGTAATGGAAAGACTAAAAGTGGCCCTCCTGACCCCCACCTCCTAGTAGTCACACCCTACTGTGATCTCCTCTTCATTGTAAGCAGCACCTGTGATCTGCTGCTAAATAATAGAATATGGCAAAAAGACAGGGTATATGGGATTAGGTGATTATATTACATAAAACTGTATCATCTGGCTAGGTGTGGTGGCTCATGCCTGTAATCCAAGAACTTTGGGAGGCTGAGATGGGTGGATCACAAGGTCAAGAGATCGAGACCATCCTGGCCAACACGGTGAAACCCCATCTGTAATAAAAATACAAAAATTAGCTGGGTGCAGTGACACACGCCTGTAGTCCCAGCTACCCTGGTGGCTGAGGCAGGAGAATCACTTGAACCTGGGAGGCAGAGGTTGTAGTGAGACGAGATTGCACCACTGCACTTCAGCCTGGGCAGCAGAATGAGACTTTGTCTCAAAAACAAACAAACAAACAAACCAAAACAAAACAAAACTGTATCATCCATCTTCCTGGAGTCTCTCTCTCTCCCTTGCTGGCTTTGAGGAAGTGAGTAGCTATGTTGGGGAACCCCACACAGCAAGGAATTAGGAACAGCATCTAGGGAGTAAGGGCAGTCCCCAGCCTGCAAGGGCGTCCAGCTGACACCCCCAATAAAATAAGCCCTTTAGTCCTAAAACCACAAGGAACTAAATTTGCCAACAACTACACGAGCTTGGAAATGTATCCTTCCCCAGTCAAGCCTCAGATGAGACCACAGCTCTAGCCAACACCTTCATTACAGCCTTGTGAGTCCTTGGGACTGAGAACCCAGCTAAACTGTGTCCAGACTTCTGACCTACAAAAACTGTAGATGATAAATGTGTGTTGTTTTAAGCTACTATGTTTGTAGTGATACTGCTTCACCACAATAGATAGCTACTACATCATTCATTTTGTCATTCATTTAGTTAGCATCTATTAAGAGCATACTTGGTCATAAGATAGTTCTGTCTTTATTAAGGAACCTGTATGCTGTTTTTCATAATAGCTGTACTAATTTACATTCTCACCAACAGTGCACAAGGGTTCCCTTTTCTCCACATCCTCTACAACACTTGTTATTTTTTTTGTCTTTTTGATGATAGCCATCCTAACAGATGTGAGGTGATATCTCATTGTAGTTTTGATTTGCATTTTTCTGATGATTAGTGATATTGAGTAGTTTTTCATATACCTGTTGGTCATTTGTGTGTTTTATTTGGAGAAATGCCTATTAAGGTATTTTGCCCATTTTTAAATAAGTTTTTTTTTTTTTTTTTTTGCTATTGAGTTGTTTGAGTTTCTTATATATTCTGGATATTCACCCCTTGTCATATGTATAGTTTGCAAATATTTTCTCCCATTTTGTAGATTGTTTCTATACTTTGTTGATTGTTTTCTTTGCTGTGCAGAAGCTCTTTAGTTTGATCCAGTAATCCTGTTAGTGGGTATGTATCTGAAGAAAATAAAATCTGTATGTCAAAGAGATATCTTCACTCCCATGTTTATTGCGGCACTATTCATAATAGCCGAGATATGGAATTAACTTCAGTGTTCAATAACAGACAAACGGAAAAAGAAAATGTGATGTATATATATAATGGAATACTATTCAGCCATAAAAAAGGATAAAATCCTGTCATTCACAACAACGTGGATGAATCTGAATGAAATTAAGTGAAATAAGCCAGTGACAGAAGGACAAATATTACATGTTCCCATTTATAGGCAGAATGTTAAAAAGTTGATCTCATAGAAGTAGTAAATAGAACAGTGGTTCCTGGCAGCTGAAGAGGGTGGGAAGAAGAGGAGAAAGGAGAGAGATAGGTCAATGGATAAAAAGTCACAATTAGGAAGAAAGAATAAGTGCTGATGTTCTATGGCACAGTAGGGTGACCATAGTCAACAATAAGGTATTACACATCTCAAAATAGCTAGAAGAGAGAATTTTGTATGTTCCTACCACAGAGAAATGGTAAATGTTTGAGGTGATGGACACACTAATTATCCTGATTTGATCATTACACAAGGTATATGTATATCAACACATCACAGTGTAGCCCACAAATATGCACAATTAAGCGTCAACTAAAAATGAAAATAAAATAAAAAAGGAATGACTAAAATATAATAATAACCCTAAAAAGCATACTGTATGCCAACCACAATATTGGACACCAGATATAGGACATCATTTAATTATTATTCAATCAAATGTGACCAGCCGAAAGCCATTCCAATTCTATATGCAGTTGTTTTATAAACCCCAAAACAATGATACAACAACAATCTGAGATAACACAACACTGGCACTACTGACCTTACTTAGTGTTTTCCCCCATTATTTCCCTTTAGGCAAGATTAAATGCTCATGGCAAAACAAACTTATTTGGTATTTCACAATGAAATTATCATATTTTAATTGAATTATCAAAATTTCTGCAAGAAATTTGAAAACTGTCACATTATAGAAGAACAGGGATAGGGACCAACCAAGCTGGCTAGACATATACAACTATAGCAAACTATGTTGTTGTTCATCAGTTTTGGGGTCAAGGTAGCATGTAATCTTCCAGAGAGCTAGGTTGGAGATATGAAAAATATTTTTAATGATACAAACTATTCCGGATATGAATATGAAATTAGTATTTCTGGCAATACGCATTGTATATGGTGGTTAAATGATTCTGCATTTCTGTGGCTAAATAATTGGAGCTGTCTTGGTTTTAAGCAACTGTGGATTTTGTGGTTAAATTATGCTATCTAGTTTTAACAACTCTGTGTGTATATATATGTGTTTGTATATCTGTAGGTGATTTTTACACAAGTTACAGGTCATTGTAACTAAGCCACAGAAACCTATGATACTACCCTATGTGTGGAATGACCTCACAAGTCACTCCAACTTCTGTTTTTAATGTTGTCCTGCAAATCATAACCGTTCATAGGGAATTTGAAATTGCTTCCAAGTCTCATCAGCAGAGAGTGAAATCCTTTTAATTTTTTAGAGATGTCTTCCATGATGACAGTTGTAGAGTAGAATTCCCCTCCTCCACAGAAAGAATAAAATTTAACTCTTCTACATTAACTCTGATGTTTTTTAATGCATTAATAAGAATATATATTTTCTAGAAAACTGAGAAGTGCAGTTCCATTATTCTAAACATTATTTTTCCAAATCCAAAACTTTTTATATGGTTCTACATTACTAATTTATGTTGTTTTTATGTTATTTTGTTGTATGTTTCCCAGTTTGGGGTTTCATAAAAATATAGTTTCCTCTACAAATAAAATCATACGAATAAGATTTTTGTGGGTGTGAGAAAAGGTAGGTGTTAAAACTAGCAAGCCAGTGAACAGGTGATAAGATTACGGAGTCTATAACCATACATTGCTATTTTCACATTGAGCCTATTATAACCAAAATGTTGTTTAACCTATAATCAGTTATTTCTTACTTAAATAGATGTACTACTGTTCTCCAATTAAAACATATGATGATATCATGTTAATTCAAAATCTATTCCTGTTTCTATATTTTTATTTCTCTTAATAGGGCTTATTAATTTGTTGTTCAAGGGATCAGTTACATTGGAATTAATCTCTTTGATAAATTTAATTTAATAGCAAGAATTAATAGCATAAAACACTGATTCTCTTTGACTCAGTAGTTCTTCCAGGAATTTATGATATGGGATTGAGTGATAACATATAAAGATATATATACAAAAGTGTCCATTGCAGTGTACTTTTATTGTTTTATAAAGATAGAAATTGATAGTATAGGATATGGGCATTTTAGAAAATAAGTAGTGGAACCTCTGTATGATACGATATTATGCAATTATTAAAGTGAAATTTTTGAAAATTTTGTGATGACAAAATATTTTATTGCTAAGAGAAAAAGTAGAATCTGAAACTCTTATTAAAATAATTACTGAAGGAAGAAATATGAAAAGGAGATACAGTAGCACGTTAATAGTGCTTGTCCATTGGAAAAATCACGGGTAATTAAAAATGATGGGTTTCTAGTCACTTTAGCTCAGTCATAAATTTACTGTGAAGAATTAGGTTCTGGCCAGTGTCTAGACCCAGGAAAAGTTAATAAGGGCAGTGAAGCCTTTCCTGAGCTACACTCTTCTCGGAGATTGTTGTATGGGTGGTAAGGGAATTTTAAAGGCAAGTAGTGGCTGTGGAGTTAAAGAAGCTTCTTGGAGGGCTTTAGAAATACTGGGAAAAGATACGGGGCTCCTTTCCATCCTGCAATATGGAAACTCTGCATGAATTTTACTTGTACATTCAAAGAAAGAGTTATCTGAAGGTTGGAAAACTTAGGGCGAGTCAGGTTCCCTAATGATAGACACATGCCGAAGTGTGTTAATCATTAGAGCTGTCCATCCATGTTTCCAGCTCTCCTCCATTAGGGCACCTAGCAGGATGGTAAACCTTGAAGTCAGGGATGGCCATGTGACTTGCTTTGAGAAGTAAAATGCCTCACTTCTGGTCACAAGCATGTTTTTTCCCTCCTGTCAAGATGACAAATCTTAATCCAGAGTGGAGGCTTGTTCAGCCTGGAGCCCTAAGTGGTGCCTCTTGCTCACCCAAGGTGGACATGGAGCCTGAGTGAGAATAAATGCCTGAAGCCAGTGACACTGGGGGTTTGTGTTACTGCAGCCTAACCTCCTGCATCCTGGCTGATGCATTAACCTTTTGAGATAGATGTATTAAGAAAAAATTGTACAGAACTAAAATACGGCAAGCCAAATATCTTACATGCATTCTTTAATAAATCTTTCAGAAGAACATATTGCCAAAAAATCCCTTTAGAAGTTAAAAAATGTTTTATAATGTAAATCATTATGGCCTAATAAATCTGTGTATTGATAAAATGTTATAGTATCTCAACAAATGCAAATTAACCTTTACAAATCTTGGAAAATCCTTTAACTAAAAGTAAGTTTTAAAATAATATGCCTATCAAATGATGGTACCATAATTACTGAAAGGAGAATCTACTTTCACTTCCATAAATACGTTTAAAAGAATTAGAGCATCTTGGGAAAATCGCTGAATTTAGGGCTAAGGCAGTGAAAGTACAAGGTGTGTCAGGAGCATTTTGTAGCGGCCAAAGGTAAGGAAGTGTTGAAACAAATAAATTAAAAGGGACATATCAAAGGGATAAAGAACAAACCTGAAAGCAGTTCCAATGGCTGCGTCTAATATGGTTACAGCCAAAAAAAAAAAAATTACTAACCATAAACTGAAGAACCAGATAAACACCCATGAGTTCAAACATGCATACATGCACACATACATACACACACAAATGGAGAAAAAGGAACAAATCTTTCTTCTACAAGAATTTTGAGTAATATGTGTAGATACTTCCCTTTCCAGGAGGTGGGCCTAATTGCCACCCTCCTCAACCTTGAGGGTGGGATAGACTTGGTGACTCACTTTCCAAGAATAGAGTATGGAAAAGTAAAAGAAAATATTAGCAATTTAATAATTTTTTTACAGTGCAGAAATCTAACAAACACTCCTTTGACTGAGCAGTTAAGCCATGCGTAACCACAATGCTTACCACTCTACCAAGTGATGTCATGTGGATAGCATGTCTCTCCTAATACAATGTGAGGAGAAGGGCACTTAACCTTTCTGTCCTATTCTTTCCAACATCCCATGACCCTATGAGGAAAGCAACAGATAAAAACAGATCAGGGGCTCATCCTACAGAATACTTGGCCAGGACTCTTCAAGGCTCTCAAGATCATTAAAAACAAAGACCAAGAAATTCTCACAAACTGTAGGAAACCAGAGAGATACGACAACTAAATGCAATGTGGTGCCTTGGATTAGATCTTGGAGCCCAATGAGGATGTAATGGGAAAGTGGGTGAAATACAATTAGTATCTGCAGTTTAGCTGACAGTAATGCCTCAAAGTTGTTTTCTTAGCTGTGAGAAATGTACCATCATAATGCAAGATGTTGACAATGGAGGAATCTGGGTGAAAGGTACAGGAGAACTCTCTGAATTATCTTTGAAACTTTTGCTTACCTATAAAATTATTCCAAATTAAAAAGTTAATTTTTACAAAGGATCTGTTAAATGCAATCATTTGACTTCCACATTTATTGTACCATCATATTCACCAGATGTTACTCATATTATTTATTTGTGTAACCACTTGGTCACCAAAAAGGTAGCATTTGAGCTTTGTTTCCTCCACCTGTTCAGGGTAAGTAGTTGAAAGGGAAGAAACCAGAGTGGTATATTTAATACACAACGATTGAGCATAAAAGTTTGCATTTGAATAACAGAACCAATTGTGAAACTATATTATAGTGACTTTAAAGAGACTATTAATCAGTACACCGATGTCTATTGAACTTAATTGTATGTGAACACAAAACAATTAAGACAAAAATAATATGGCTTTTTTGTGACCCAGGTAGGGCACTCTAGTTTTGACACTTAATCAGCATGCACTTAAACCTATCTGATAAGTAGACTCCATTCAGTGAGAAAATCAATTGAGAATATTGTGTAACATGTGGAGTAGGGGATATAACAAATAACTCAAAAGTAAATTGGAAGTGAAAAAAATTCCTAGGAAATGGAACTTTTTCTCCACCTAATTTTGAAGAGTATCAAAAATAACACCTGGATTTTTTAGACTTCTATTAATTTCTTGTGAAGTTTTCTGCCATATTTACATATTCTGTTCATCTCTCAATATCAAATGCAGTGTTTGGTAACTAAAGGGCTAAGAATCTAATAAGTAAGACTTTTAAAATTTAAAAATACCCTCATTCTCAGTAAACTATTGCAAGAACAAAAAACCAAACACCGCATATTCTCACTCATGGGTGGGAACTGAACAATGAGAACACATGGACACAGGAAGGGGAACATCACACTTCGGGGACTGTGGTGGGGTGGGGGGAGAGGGGAGGGATAGCATTGGGAGATATACCTAATGCTAGATGACGAGTTAGTGGGTGCAGCGCACCACCATGGCACATGTATACATATGTAACTTACCTGCACATTGCGCACATGTACCATAAAACCTAAAGTATAATAATAATAATAATAAAATTAAAAAAAAATTAAAAATAATTGTAAATGTTGATTATGTTTTACGACTATAAACACTAATGCCCAAGTGGATACATGAAAAAGAAATGTTTTCCTATTCTCTAAATAGGAAGCCTTCCTGAATTCCACACTCAGCATTTAGAAGGTACTATTACAATACAAATAAACTTGAATTATAATTCAAGAAAAAAAACACAGATAAAAACGTTGCATATCTTTACCTTTAACGACATTTACCTCTGCATCAGAATTTCAAACCCCATTTTTTAAGGTCCATTTCTAATGGTTCCTTCTTTATCGTAGCTTGTCCGATCTTCTCCGAGAAAAAAAAAAAAATCAAGTCTCTTTCATAGTTCCTTCACATCTAACTTCTATTTATTTTATGGCATGCACTATTTCTACCACGGCTATATGATTGTATACATGAGATTCCAGACTAGACAATGCCTTCCTTGACATTCAAGACCACTTTTAGGTCATCTTCAACACTCCCCTGTCCCAGCAAGGCTCAACACCTAGGGAATATGTGTGGGACAGATGGGTGAATGAACGCTGCTGCTTCTTGGAACTCAGGCCTTTGAGCGTAACTTGCTTGGCATCCTCTGCATCAAAAAAATGTTCAGTATTGTTTCACTTGCGCCAGAAGAGCCTGTCTGGAAAACGTCTGATAAGCCATGGTAAGAAACAACACACAACCCCCGGATCTACCTGAATTATCTCAGCCTAAAGTTATCCGATCTCGCTTTTGCTAGTGAGGCGTGTCAATAAAGTCAAACCCAAGTTTGAGCTTTGATTTCGGGCCTCAGCTGATGACAGCTGCGCCGAGTTGATTTAACGGGTTCTGTGCAGATAAAGGCAGGGATTTGCAATGTTAAAAGTGTCTTCACAGGTGAGAAGACAAAGATCTCTGACATGCTTATTTCTCACAGTTCAGGTCCCCGACCCGGGCCTGGAAACACATCAAAGGCCACACCTTTCCTTCTTTTCATGCTCTCAGTCGGCCTTCTCTCACTTTCAGATTGCACCCCTGCTCGACTCACCAGTCAAACAATGCAGTCATTATGCTCCTGGGAGAAGAAGGATAATTACCTCCACGGCCAGGTGCCAGTAGCAAGTTTCCTTGTGTCCAATTACTGTGTGGTGGTAAAACAGCTGAAGCTCTGTTTTTAAAATCGGTGTTGTGTTTTTTTTAAGCCTTTACTGTCATGTTGCCAGACACTGGCCCTGAGCCCTGCTATCGACACACGGCATCTAGCTTTGTTTTGAACGTGGGTTCCATTGTCTTTCACTCTCTCCCAACCTGGCATCTCATTATATTTATATCTCCTTATCAGAGCCAATGAGCAAGGGCAAAACAGCTTCAGAAAGGAGGGAGCTGCTGCCCCACAGTTTCCATTTATCCAACCAAATCCAAACTGTTTTCATCCCTGATCAGCTGAGATGAAGTGATAGTGACTATAAAGAGAACTGATTGGCTTGGAGAAGGTGAGCATGATTTTAATAAGAAGAAAGTGAGGACAGTAATGGAGCTTTTTGTCTTTTGAGTGACACATCTGGAAACTCCCCACTGGCCTTCTCCATTAGTTCAATAAAAACCTATCAAGGAAACAAACAAACAAGCAAAACACAAGTGAATGGCATTAAGTCCTGGCTACAGAATAGTACTTCTTGTCTGGCGACAGATGTATGCTGTGAAATGTTTATCCACCACCCCCCATGCTTTTATTTGCAGCTGATGCTAATAATTATAACAACATTTCAGAAATACCTTTAATATGCCAGACATCTTCTTAAGCACATACGCTTGTCCTCGGTTACCTCAACAACTCTAATGAGGTAGTATTTTACTTTCCATTTTATAGAAGGTGATCTTGAAGCTCGGAAAGATTAACATTATGGTGTTACAAAGCTAAGAAGTGACAGAAGATAGGTCTATTTCATACCAAAGCTCAAATCTCAACTACACTGCTGTAAGGGGAACCTCTCACCTCCACTGGGCTACTTAAGGGGAACTGGTGACTCGAGAGCCACAAAGCACTTCAGAAAAAAATGCACATTGCTGAGGGTCTAGGAACTCCTACCACATCCTCACTGCAGGTCCTTTATTGCTTTACTTGCCTGGTTGAGCATAAAACAACCTTAGTTTTTGAGAGTGCTACTATTTTATCAGGTGTGTTAGTTTTATGTGTCAACTAGACGAGCCACAGGAAGCTCAAATGAAAAGTGATTTCAGGGTATGTCTGTGCGGGCGATTCAGGGTAAGATTCGTATTTGAACTGATGGACTCAGTAAAATAGAATTCCCTCCCCAGGATGGGTGGGCATCACCCAACCCACTGAGAGACTGAATGAAACAGAAGGCAGAGGGAGGAGGAATTCATTCTTCTACTTCCTGCCTGCTTGAGCTGGTACATCTCACCTCATCTTCTCCAGCTCTTGGACTGAAATTTATACCATCAGCATCCCTGCCTCTCAAGTCCTGAGACTTGGACTAAATTAAACCAACAGCCTTTCTTGGTCTCCAGCTTCTTGACAGCAGATCATGGGTCTTCTCAGCCTCCATAATCACATGAACCAATTCCTCATAATAAATTTCCTTTCATGTATATATTTCACATATATACACACACACCAACACACACACACCTATAGATACACTCACACATCTAGGTATCTGTAAATATGTCCTATTGGTTCTGTTCCTTTGGGAGAACTCTAATACAGCAGGTGTTTCAAGCAAAGAACTTCGCTAGCCTGTAGTGTTAACCTGCAGACTGCTAGAAATTGTCATGAGTACACCCATTTCTTTTAGCTAGTCTCTGGGATCTAGTAGATAGGATCACATAAACTTCATGGCTGACAAACCCCAAACCATATGGACGTGTCAGGAGGCCTGTTCCCATATTTGAACATGGCTTCTGCAGCTTCTGCAGGTGCAGATGGTCATTTTATTTTGCTGAAAACTAAGTGTATACATTCATTTTTTGTGTGTTCAACTCTGGTGACAACTGGAGTCCCCCAGTCACTGAAGATCCAGAGATGAGCTCCAATGCCCTTTCTGTGACTTGTGTAAAGTAGAACAGACCAGTCCCCAAGAGTTTTTCAGACTCTTTTGGTTTGGGAGGTGCTACGGTTTGGCTGTGTTCCCACCCAAATCTCATCTTGAATTGTAGCTCCCACAATCCCCATGTGTCATGGAAGGACCCAGTGGGAGGTAATCGAATCATGGGGGCAGGTTGTTCCTGTGCTGTTCTCATGATAGTGAATAAGTCTCAGCAGATCTGATGGTTTTATAAAAGGCAGTCCCCTGCACATGCTCTCTTGCCTGCCACCATGTAAGACATGGCTTTGCTCCTCCTTTGCCTTCCCCCATGATTGTGAGGCCTCCCCAGCCATGTGGAACTGTGAGTCCATTAAACATTTTTCCTTAATTACCCAGTCTTGGGTATGTCCTTATAGCAGCATGAGAATGAACTAATACCGGAAGGATAGGGATAGGGTGGGATGGGAGCCCTGGAGCAGACGGTCAAGGTACAAAGGTACCAGGTCTTCTCTGGTTCCCTCCATCTCCCGCTTCTGCTGCAACAGTTGTGGGTCACATGTTTTCCTGCACCCCATCCATGTTGTTCCTTTCATGCTCCTTGGGTCTAGACAGAGGACTTTAGCTCTTATTAGCCCCTAGCACCGCCCCCACCCCCCCGCCACACACACACACACACACACACACACACACACACAATTATGGACTGAATGCTTGTGTCTTCCTCAAATTCATATGTTAAAAACCCTACCCACTAATGTGACAGTATTAGGAGGTGGGGTCTTTGAGAGGTAATTAGAAATAGATGAGCTCATGAGGGTGGAGCCCTCATGAATGGGATTCACGTCCTTATGAGTCCTGAGAGAGAGCTTGCTTCCCCTCCTTACCAGGTGAGGACACAGCAAAAAGACAGCAATGAACTAGGAATTGGGCCTTCACCAGGCACCAGAACTGGGAAAAGTGAGTGTCTGTTGTGTGAGCCACCCAGTTTACAGTATTTTGTTGTGGCAGCCAGAGCTCACTCAGACAGGGACACACATGCTCATCCCTCACCACACACACACACACACACACACACACACACACCCACCATCATCCCCCTCACACACATGCACATACACAGACACACACATAGGTTCACCTCTCTGTCCTCTCTTTCTCTGTCTTTCTTGGATACATATTCACTTTCATTCTCATACACATTCACAGACACACATGTTTACACAGACACACATGCTCACACATATGCATTCTCTCTCACTCTTACACACACACACCCTTTCTCTCTTTCACATACGCATCTGAGAAACCTACACACAAAAAAACCTTTATATATAACATACTTATATACAACAGATATGGCTTTGGGAAAGTTGAAGAGTATTTTATGTCACACCCTTAACTACTTAAATTTAAACTTTAGATTCTCATTTATAAAAGTCTTTTGCACTTTCTGTGATTCTTCTGTGCTCTCCCTCTTTTCCTTCCTTTCTCTTCGTTTCTCCCTCACCTCCCTTAATACCCGCTTCGTATCCAGCAGATAGCAGCTAGTTGGCTTTTTGTTCCTCTGTCTTCTGCTTCCAGGGTCTTCCCTTTTATTCCTGGCAGCTTTAGGAAGTACAAAGTTTCATTTATATTCACATTTTCAAAAAACAAAAAGAACTTGCACAATTATAAACATAGTACAATGATATCAAACAAATCTGCAATCTTGATAATTAGAATTAATCAATTATAAATGCAAATGTGTAGATTATTCTAGAAAAATAAATAAGTGGTCTTTATCCTATTAAGGAATCTTTAGTAAGCTTGCAGCTTGATCCAATCTGATCAGGTGAAACTGTATTACGGTTTCATTTACAACATGAGCCTAAATAGATAAAAGATAAGATAATCAGCTTGTTAGCAACTTTTAAAAACTGGTAACTTTTTTGATAATACTTTTCAGTCCCTTTCCATCACTTGGCAGTTAATTCAAGTGATATTTTCTCTCAATTTCAGCTAAGATGCTTACCAAAGAGGACATGTCAAAATCATAACTCATACCCTGGCTGTCTTAGGCTAGCTAGGGCAACGTAGCATGGTGGTTAGCACATAGGTTGGGCCGGTAAGTCCAGCAAACGTGGGTGTGGATCCTAGCCTGGTCACTTACTACCTGTGCAACTGTTATGGGTTGAACTGTGTCCTCCCAAAAAAAGATATACTGAAGTCCTAACCCCTGTGACAGCTCCTGTGACTGTGACTTTATTTGGAAATAAAATATTTGCAGGCGCCATGAAATTAAGATGAGGTCATTTGGGTGGGCCCTCATTCAAGATGACAAACGTCCTTATAAGAAGAGGGAAGTTTGAACAGAGATGTGCACACAGAGAAGAAGTCTCAGTGCCTACAGAGGCAGAGCCTGGAGTGATGCAGCACAAACCAAGGAAGGCCACACATTGCTGGCCACACCAGGAGCTAGGAAGAGGCAAGGGAAGATTCCTCCCAAATTTTCAGCGGGAGCATGGCCTTGCTGACACCTCACCTTAGGGTATCTACTTTCTAGAACTATAACGGAATACATTTTCCGTTGTTTTCAGTCCCCCAGTTTCACCCAGTTTGTGGTACTCTGGGATATCATTGCACCCCGTTTGTGCTGTGGTATGGCAGTTCCAGGAAACTAATACTGTAAATCTCATAATCTCCATCTGTGTAAAATGCAAATCACAATGCTGATAGTAGTGCTTCCCTAATGAGTTTATTATGAGGATTCCTCAGGCAGGCATATGTCACATTCTTTGCACAGTATCTGGCACTTATTAGATGCTCAGTACATGTTGGTTTTATTAACAAATGTTAGTAATCATCAGACATAAACAGCTGAGGTCCCTGCACTCCAGGTAGTTATAATGTTAGGGGTCTCATCCATCCACCCAAGATGTCAACCATTTCTAGAACATGTCTACTTTAATATCTCTAGCTATACAACTGATTGTAATTTTGTACTTATTAATTTAGGGCTACAAACATTTCCTAAGAAATGTTCCATAAATAGTTATAAAAACCATTGAATTGTAAGGAACGAGCTATTAATCTGAGCCATTGGGCATTACCTTGATATCCTCTTCACTACCCAGAAAATTGTTAACAGGAGCCTTCCTTGATCAGCAAGACCTGAGCCTCCTGTAAGATCTGCTGCCTTCCTGTTTCTCTGGATTCTGTAACCATGAAAGTTGACTTTTGCCTTGATGCTATGGACCAAGCCCGGCTCTGACAACCCCATAGCTAACATGTTTAATGGATAGAATATAATGTTTCCTTCTCTATACTTCTTATTCTCTATGATTTTTAAATTTTCTAAAATAAACATGCATTATTGTAATAATTTAAACACATAAGATATGTTTTTTCATACTCAATGCTACTTTCAAGTAGAATAGAGACTGATAGAAAAATATAAAGGAAAAATCATATTTCTGATGTATATTTGTAGGAGTGTAGTATTAAGCTACAAAATGCTGTGCCCACAATCTGTTTCTAGATGAGCCTCAGTTTCCTTATTTGAAAATGATGCTAACAAGGGTGTACCTCTCAGGACTATTGTGGAGACTGGATATCCTATGAGGGACTATCACAGGGTCTTTCATGCAGTAAGTGCCTAGCTTCCCGCTTCTCCTCCCTTTACATTTCTCGTAACTTTTGAATAAATTTCCATGAATTCAAGAAAAACATAGTCTTTGCTTGTTGGTAATGTTATCTGTTTTGTTTTGTTTTTCCTGAATCATGTGGAAGGTAGCTTCTGAAATGTCTCCCAGTGACCCCTGCCTTCTGGCAGTCACAGTCTTATACAATTCTCTTCCCTTGGGTGTGCACTGGCCCTGGTGACTTGCTCCTAAGGAATAGAATTCAGCAAAAGGGATGGGAGTTCACTCTGAGGTTGGGTTACAAAAAGACTATGGCTTTCATTTTGCACAGCCTCTCTTTCTCTCTCACTTTACTTGTTCAGCCACCACACTGTGAGCTGCCCCATGGGAAGGCCCACGTGGCAGGGAACGGAGCGTGGCCTCTTGTCGACAACCATGTAAATGAGCTTGAAGTGGATCCCTCCCTAGCTGAGCCTTCAGAGAACTGCAGCTTCAGCTTATACCTTGATTGCATCTTTGTAGAAGACCCCGAGCCAGAGGCACCCCACTAAAGCATCTGGATTCCTGACCTGCAGAAACTCAGAGATAGTGAACATTGTTGTATGAAGACACTCAGTTTTAGCATAATTTGTTGAGTAGCAATAGTTAACTAATGCAGATCAATACATTTCATGCAGTCATTCTCTACTATTTTTATTCTAACCCTTCTAGGTGGCAACAATCTCCATTTTGTCACACACATACTCTCAGATAAAAGTTTGTTTTTCTCACTCTCATTGCCCCTTAGTCCTGTGTTCTGCAGAGGCCTAGCTAGATGCTACCTATTGATAAAACAGATGATGCTTCTTTCCTACAAATGCCCCACTCTGGTCCTTGACTCATGCCCTAATAGAACCCATGTCCCTGTGAAAGCTCTCTCAAAAACTACCTTTTCCCTCAATGCAATGAGTGTGTAGCACCCAAATATGGAGGCTTGTGCAGGTGCGGGATACCACAACCTCAGGATGGAGTGGCTTCCAGGAGAGTCCATATAAGTGAAGAAGGGCTGTGCTGCTGAACTACCAAACCTAAGGACGATGTCAAGATATGCCTGGGAAATGACAGCAAACTGTTGCACAGGAGCGACTGAGAATCACTTCGCCAACCAACACATGTGTGACGCAGTCCACTGATTTTTTAAAAACTGCTGTACCAAGGCTGGGCACAGTGGCTCATGCCTGTAATCCCAGCACTTTGGGAGGCTGAGGCGGGCGGATCACAAGGTCAGGAGATCAAGACCATCCTGGCCAACACGGTGAAACCCCATCTTTACCAAGAACATAAAAAATTAGCCGGGTGTAGTGGCGGTCGCCTGTAGTCCCAGCTACTCCGGAGGCTAACGCAGGAAATGCTGTGAACCCGGGAGGTGGAGGTTGCAGTGAGCCAAGATTACGCCACTGCACTCTAGCCCGGGCGACAGAGCGAGACTCCATCTCAAAAAAATAAAACAACAACAACAACAACAAGAAACCCCACAAAACTACTGTACTGAAGTATGATTCATGTACACAAAGCTGTATCACTGATATTTTAAAATTTGAATCTCTCCTATGTTCACAAATGGAAGGGAAAAAGAACAATGACTGTAGAAAAGCTTTTGCCCCAACAGTCAAATATTTTACCTCTATGCAAATAATAATAATTATAAATAATCTTGAAAAAAGTGGCCAAACTACAAAAAATTCTGAGTATTTTTGGTTTAATTGAATTAAAAGCAATAAAAATAGAAGTTCACTCAAGTCATTCTCACATTTAAATCATACAGTCACAGTATCTATGTGTTAATGTCCTAAGAGGCAAAATTGCCAGCAATTTATTCATCAGGTAATATAGGTAAGTAAAAAGCAGCTTTTTAGGCTAAATATTTTAGTTAACTATTTTAAAGTACCCACACAATAATACACAGAACCCCAAATCATGCTGATTTTGTTGTTGCTGTCACTTTGGAATCCAATATCAAATGTCCTCTGGCCATTTCCTCCTTGGTAACAGCCAGGGCAGTTCTGAAAGTACATCCTTCCTCAATTTTCTTAGAACTTGTAGTGTTTGTGATATGGTTTGGCCATGTACCTACCCAAGTCTCATCTTGAATTGTAATCCCCATAAACCCTAGGTGTCAAGGGAGGGACCCAGTGGGAGGTGACTGGATCATGGGTGAAGTTCCCCCCATGCTGTTCTCTTGCTAGTGGGTGAGTTCTCAGAAGATCTGATGATTCTACAAGGCAGTTTTCCCTGCTCTTGAATGCTCTCTCTCACCTGCCACCATGTAAGACGTGTCTGCGTCCCCTTCTGCCATGATTGTAAGTTTCCTGAGGCCTCCCCAGCCATGCAGAACTGTGAGTCAATTAAACCTCCTTTTTTAATAAATTACCCAGTCTTAGGTTTTTCTTTATAGCAGTGTGAGAATGAACTAATACAGTTTGTTTTCTTAATTTTCATGTCTGAGCACAGAACAGAATTGAGAAGTAAGAAAAATTATATGTAGGAAAATTTTCCCATAATTATTCCTTCAATGTCATTATATTCCAATGGCCAGCAAAAATAAGGCATGAATAATATCACAACCTCATTGTTGACCTTGAGAAACAGAACTTGACTGCAAAAGTCAAGACATGCCCGACTGATGGAGCTTAAGGCCAATGAAAAAAAGAATGATAGAGTCAATGACTGAGTGGTTAAGGAGACATAAAGAAACCAGCCATTTGAATGTGCTCAATGGAATAAATAACCTGCAAAAATTAACCCATGAGCCATACACAGTGTGCCCCCTTTTTGATCAGCTCCTGATGCTGTTTGGGGTGTTGAGATAGCCCCTAGAAGGGAACTGGGCACACGCTGCATTGCTCATGAACTGTCTGTTTTATGAACCTTGGACTTTGAGATCTTGGCCACTGTTGCCTGGATGATGTTCCCAAATCATATCTGGTCAGTGTAGAGAGAGATAGGAATCTTCACATTTCACTATGTTGCCAGCTCATTGAGCAGGTACTCCACAGATGAGTTCAGTCCTCTTCATATAACTCATTGAGAGTCATTTCCCAGAATAAGCCCAGGCACTTTGCCAGTGTATTAGTCCATTTTCATACTGCCATAAAGAACTGCCCCAGACAGGGTAATTTATAAAGGAAAGAGGTTTAATTGACTCACAGTTCAGCACAGCTGGGGAGGCCTCAGGAAACTTACAATCATGGTGGAAGGCAAAGGGGAAACAAGGCATCTCCTTCACATGGTGGAAGGAAGGGGAAGTGCAGACCAAAGGGGGAAGAGCCCCTTATAAAACCATCAGATCTCGTGAGAACTCACTCACTATCAGGAGAACAGCATGGGGGAAACCTCCCCCGTGATTCAATTACCTCCCCATGGTGTCTTCCTTGACACGTGGTGATTATGGGGATTATAATTCAAGATGAGATTTGGGTGGGGACACAAAGCCTAGCCATATCATCCTGGTACATGGGACAAGTCTTGCCATTTCTCTTCCATAATTCCTTTTTAACAATTGTTCCTTGCCCAGACATAACTTCTTTCTGGGTTGCCTGTTTTTATATTTCTATACCTTTTTGCCCACTTTAATTATCCTGCACATCTAAAAAAGTATGCACAGCCACCAAAATATGTGTGTGTGTTTTCTGCTAACTTACAATTTCACAAGCTGGAAAGGCACTTGGGAACTTCAGTTACAATATGTTTTCAGTCTTTGACATAATAAAACATACGCCACATACAAATGAAGTTTAGCACTCAAGTCAGTTAAAAATCTTCCTACATATTATTAGAAAGGGTGATTCCATCAGGCATGTTTCTTAAATCAATATGCAATAAAGTCTAAAGTGAGGTCAACCCGTTTAACAATTGACACCCCCACAAAAATAATAGGGATGAGGTGGGAAGGGCATAGGTCTTAGTATTTATTATGTTTCCACTAATATTCTGCAGCTCTGTGTAGCTCTCCTGGGTCATTGTTCTCAACTCCTCCAGGGAGTGAAGTTTGAAGCTGGAGATGTGGAGAAGGAACACAGAATTTGTTCTCAAGTCTCTAAGTCTCTAAGTCTCAAGTCTCTAAGGTGATTACTTCTCCCTGCTTCTTGACAAATCCATCAGCTCTTTCCAAATCTAAAAAAGAAATCAGCGATATGCCATGTTTTGGGAATAAGGTGTATAGTTTTTTTTTTTTTTAGAGGTAATACCTTTGTGTGTCATTTATCAGAAAATGTAGGTATTGAGTCAAGAAATATTTAAAAATCACATATGTTGCTTCCTTGTTACTAAACATTAGATATTATGGTACAATGTAATAATTTTAAAAGTAAGCATGGGATGACTCTTTTATTAAATTTAAATAATAATATGTAATATCAAAGAGATGGTTTTTAGGGGAGTCTTGAAATATCTTTATAAACAGTCACATACTTGAATGTATGTGTATATAATACAAATATAAAATATACACATGTATCATTGTTTTATATTAAATGGGTACTGTATATATTTATAACTATATCTAGATCTATATATCCACCAACTCCCTCTTCTGGGGTCCCATAGCATCTTCTGTATACCATTACATTAGTTCTGACTATACTGTACTACCACTTCCTTTTAAATATTTGTCTTTCTCTCTTGACTGCTCATTCCATGAAAACAGAACCTGTGATTTATTTGACTGCTGAATCCCCAATTATTGATACAGTGCCTCGGATCCAATAAGTGTGGATGAAGTGTTTGGAAAAGAAGCAACGAGTGATTCCAGATTGATCAATAATCACACACTGATTCAAAACCCTGAATCACATAGGATTTTGCCCACTTTAATTATCCTGCACATCTAAAAAAGTGTGCACAGCCTCCAAAATGTGTGTGTGTGTGTGTGTGTGTATGTGTGTGTGTATGTGTGTGTCTGTAGTTATTCACAGGAATACTGCCTGGGGGCAATGTGTGTGTGTGTATGTGTGTGTGTGTGTATGTGTGTGTCTGTAGTTATTCACAGGAATATTGCCTGGGGGCAAGCACTGGAAGGAGGTTCTGCTAACTTACAATTTCACAAGCTGGAAAGGCACTTAGGAACTTCAGTTTCAACATGTTTTCAGTCTTTGACATAATCAAACATACGCCATATACACTCACATAGGATACAATCACAGGATTCAGGGTTTTGAAGGATGTCTTCATGGTATAAAACTTTAAACTGTGTGCATTCAGAAGGTAAAAATATTAAAGCTCTTCCTGGTTTTCTTGACATTCCCAAGGAAAATGCTTTTTTTTTTCTACTAGCAAGTCTTTATTACTTTAATAACATCGTATGATTGCATCGTTTCTGTTATCTACTGCTGTGTAACAAAGTACCCCAGAGCTTAGTAACTTAAATCAACCATTTTATTTTTCTCATAATTTTTGGGAGTCAAGAATTTCAGAAGGTCTTGGCTAGATGATCCATCTCTTCTCCATGTAGCTTTAGCCACGGGGACGCTGGGGCTGGAGGGGTCACTTCTGAGATGGTCTCTTTACTCACATGTCTACTCCTTGTGCTCTTGGCTCTCCTCTCTTCTCCTCGCCTTTCTTCCCTCCCCTCCCCTCTCCTCTCCTTTTTCTTCCTCTCCTTGTGACATTTCATTCTATAGAGTCTCTCCTTCTGACTTGGGCTTCTCACAGCATGGAAGCCTCAGTCTGTGCATTCCCGAACTTGTCAGACAACAATTTAGGACTCTAAGAGCAAGTTTTCCAAGACACTCAGGCAGAAGCTGCAAGGCTGTTGTAACCTTGCATGAGAACTACACTGTGTCACTTTTGACACCTTCTATTGGCCAAGCAAGTCACAGAGCCCACCCATACTTAAGGGTCGAGAACATAACACTCTCATGGGAGACAGGTTAGAAAATATCTGGGCATCTTTAATCTGCCAAAAGACTCATAAAGAAGACATAGGAATAAGTTCTCTCTTTTAAAACACATGGGTGTATTTTGTGAACCAGGGTTGCTTCATATATTTTTGTAGATTCATTCAATTAATTAATTAACAAAGAAATAAATTAGGAGAAATATTTTCAGTGATGTAGTATGCCTGCTATTAACAGTTTACAGAGTTTATTTTTGTTTAAACATCCATCCTATAATACAGTTTTTATAAGTTTGAAATTGGGTGATATTATTAATTTGAAGACCAAACCAGCCAAAATTTGATTATGATCAAAATGAAATTAAAGAATGGATAAATAGTTATTCCCATCAAACTAGACTCCAAATATTTAATTAAACTCCAAGGCTTTTAACCAAACATTTATTCCCTTAGACTCTTTTCATTTATTCTTACAAAAATCCATGCATTTATCATTCATTTTCACTTTACTCAGCAAAATGTTCTTTTGTAATGAGTTGCTTGATATTCAAAAGACTTCTGAGTCGCTCAATGCTATTTCTGTCAAAAACAGGAAGTTGACTTTTGCCAAGAATAAATGAACTTGAATACAGAGTTTTAAATGTGGTTGAAAGGATGAAATCCTCAAATCTCAGGCCCATTCTGATGCTGGCAAGACCCTTCTCCTGCTCAGACTATGAAATAATAATGATGCTTTTTAACAATTAAAGCTTTCGGTTCCCAAAAACCTGAATCTGTTGCTAAATTTCACTTAACAACAGGATCTTATTTTTATCTTTAGCAAATATCCTGGGACATGTATAAATACCAGGGACAAACTGCATTACAGATTTAAATTTGGGATGAAAAAAATCAATATTTCAAAGTATAACAGGAACAGATTCTGTAAAATGAACACAAGTCAGATACTGCATTGGCTAACTTCCAACAAAGAAAGGACACAAAAAATTGAGAAAGTGAAGTGAAATATTAAATCATATAATAAAACTTTTCAGATATGATTTTGAAACCTTGGAGTCTTAATTTAAAACATGAGAGAAAAAAATCTAATTTAAAAATGTTAGTGCTGGCCGGGTGTGGTGGCTCACACCTGTAATCCCAGCACTTTAGGAGACAGAGGCAGGCAGATCACCTGAAGTCAGGAGTTTGAGACCAGCCTGGCCAAAATGGTGAAACCCTGTCCCTACTAAAAATACAAAAATTAGCCGGGCGTGGTGGTGCACAACTGTAGTCCCACGGGAGGCTGAGGCATGAGAATCACTTGAACCCAGGAGGTGAAGGTTGCAGTGAGCCAAGATCACACCATTGAACTCCAGGCTGGGCAACAGAGTGAGACTCTGTCTCAAAAAAAAAAAAAAAAGTTAGTGCCTAGCGCTCTTTTGTCATTCAATTTTTTGAAATGAGTGACGTTATATACCAAGTTGTAATTGTTTGGATGAACATATCTAGAACCTGTAATTGTAGCAGACCAAAGAATATATGAGTTATTCGTGAGCATTAACCAAGCACCTCCTAGATGCCAGAAGATATTTTTCCAAAGTGGATTCTTATATCTTCCTCAGAAACTTTCAAATGGACTTCTTCAATCTGATCCATTAATGCAATTACATTTTCATTTTCCCATTTTACTTAGTGCAAAGTCAAGTTCAAGGAAATTCAATTGTATAGCCAATTGTTAGATCTCCTTCAAATCAGGTCCAAACTAGCAACATATACATACATGCATGCTTCAAATAATCACATTCTAGAATCATCATTTATCTAAATTATAGTGTGTGAATAATGAATAGTTTAATTTGGCTTCAGAGGGTAGAAAATATTAGGGGCCAGAAACAGTAGGTTTGAGAAATATGTACATGGCTGTGAACCCAGTCATGCATTCTTCCCTTAGTTACTCCAGGCCTAGGACTGAAGACAAGCAAACAGAAAGAGAAGCAATACTCATACGTGTGTGTGTGTGTGTGTGTGCGTGCGCATGTGTGCACTATTTGTAATCCAGATAAGATCTTCGAGGTAAACATAAGCAATTGAGATTCAGTTCATTTTATCATTGTTTATTCTTTTATTCAATATTAATGTCCACCAAGTGCCAAAAATGGCATTAGAAATGTTTTTGGCAGAGACCATTGGTGCCCACTGAATATCCATAGCTCCTCCATATTTCCCAGTAGTTCCACCATTCCTTGAAGTGTGTGAGTTCTTCAAGGTCTGGCAAAAGAAAATGTGAGCGCTTTTGTTCTGGGGCACTTAGTAGTCAGTGTGCCTCCTCTGTCCCTAATTTCCTTGCCAGGGAGACTTGGAAATTCTATATCTTTTCTATTGCTGTTATAACAAATTATCACCGGCTTAACTGTCTTAAACAATGCAAACTTATTATCTTGCAGTTCTGGAGGTCAGAAGTTCAACATGGGACTCCCCCAGCTAAAATCAAAGTGGCAGCAGGGTTGTGCTCCTTCTGAAGGCCCTAAAGGAGAATCTATTTCCTCCATTGTTTTCAGCCTCTAGAGGATATCTGCTTTCCTTGGCTTGTGGCCCCTTCCTCCATCTTCAAAGCCAGTAATGGCAGATCAAGTACTTCTCACATCACATCTTTCTGATCTTTCTTCTATAGTCACTGTTCTCTCTGATGCATCTGGGAGAGGTTCTCTGTTTTCAAGGATTTATACAATAGGATTGGGCTCACCTGGATAATCCAGGCTGATTACCATCTCAATGTTTGTAAACTTAATCACATCTGCAATGTCCATTTTGCCTTGTAAGGTAATATATGCACAGGCTCTGGGAAGGAAGTGTGGCCATCTTTCAGGACCCTTATTCTGCCTTTACAGAAGCCATATGGGAAGATGCTGGGATGCAAGATGAAGGGGGCCTGGATCTCTGAATCACCACATGGAGAACAGCCATTATGCACCCATGTTCAACTCTGAACAAGAAGACATAAACTTTTTTATAGATGTCCATGCTGTGAGATTTGGGGGTTATTCTGTGTGACAGCTACCATCAATCATTCTAACTAACATGGTGATGGTTAATAATTTGTTCAGGTTTGTTTTAGCTTTGTAGCGAAACTACAAGGCTAGACTAGCTGGACTTTCCATTCCAACAGATATAATTAATATGCATTTGCAGAAATAATGTCTCCCTTGCCTTTAAATCCCCAGCCATTAATAGAGAGCCTAAAACAATACATTTTTGAATGGAACTGAATGAAAAATAGGCAAAAACAAGAAAACACATAACAATAACAATGAAAAATGTTGACAACTGAGACACGTAGACCTATTTTAAACAATTCTTTAAGTGAAGAGGATCATCTTCGTCAAAGGCTATTGTTCTTTCCTGGGCTGATCTGAGGCCAGGATTTCTCTGGGAATCTTCCACTCCTACTCATCTCATGCTCAAGCTGGCCAGTCCACAGAAGGAGCTCCAGGGGAGCAGGATTTTGTGGTCCAGGCCTGTGGCCAAAGGTTGAGCCCTAAGAAAAATGGACCACTAAGGGGCACAGTGAGAGCAGTTTTTGTCATCCATCAGAAAACAGCATAGACTTTGGAAACAGTTCTGAGTACAAATCTCAGAACTCAACAACAAATACAACAAATACAGAGCTCAACAAATACTTAGCAGTGTGGTTATGGGCGAGTAACTCTGAGCCTCTGTTTACTCATCTGTGAAACACGATAATAAGCCTGCCTTGGGATGGTGATGTGAGAATTTCATGGAACATAACTGATATAGCACAGATCCAGGCACAAAATGGGCTTTATTTGTATTATTCTGAGTCAATAGGGAAATCCTGAGAGAAAAGCAAGAATGGGTTGAGTTTATCCTTCTATCCTGATAAATTCACCTAAAGCTTTCTCTAGATCTGAAAGTTTGGGAGATGATTTTATTCAGGCAATATGTATTCTGATTATATTATTTTTTATCCTAGCAACCTAGCGAGACCTAGAAGAATTTCAGGATCGACACTTAATTGTAAAACTTTAGATGGAATAATCATGTAGATTTTTGTTTCTTTTAAAGCCGTGTATTAAAAAGAAAACCATTACCATCATGTATAAGGTGATGCAAGTACTTAATTAGCGGAATTTAGTAAAACATTATTTCTAAAGCTGAGATTAATGAGCTTTCAATGTATGGAAACAAGTTGTCAAAAATAATCAATGAGAATTGTTAGGTTTTATTTATCTTCTAATAGTTACTGCACATATTCTCAGGTCCTGTTAGGAGAAACTAAAATATTCACTGTCTCATTTGGAAAGAAATAAACCATCTAAAAAGAAGCCAGCAAAATCCTTTTATATGTAACATGAAGATTCGAAGAGGCTATAAATATTAATTTCAAACCAAGATCACTCAAATAGGAGGGCTCTCAAAGTGATATTGCAAATAATTTCAAGTTATGCAACAGCTCAAATGGACAAAGAACAGGAATAATTTACTATTTGCCATATGCAATGGACAGGCTGAGCAAAACAGTGTCAGACAGACAAAATCCATTCAACTACGTCAACTTAGATTTATCCAAAAGATTCCAATGACCTGCTCAGATTGTTAATGACCATGAGAGCATACTTTCTAAAAAATAAACTTTGTATTTTAGAATAATTTTGATTTATAGAAAAGTTGCAAAGATAATACATAGTTTCCTATAACCTTGCCCGCTTTCTTCTATTGTTAATACCTGTTAATAACTGTGGTACGTTTGTTACAACTAAGTATGCAGCATTGGTAATTTCTATGAACTGAGTCCTACCTTTTATTTGGATTTAATTAGTTTTCTTCCTGACATCCTCTTTCCGTTCCAGGATGCCATCCCACATTCCATTTGGTCATCATTGCTCCTTAGTCTCCTCTGGTCTGTTACTTTTCTAAGACATTCCTTGCTGTTCATGACATTGACAGTTTTGAGAAGTACCACTAAAGTGTTTTGTAAAAACCCCTCTATTTGCTTTGCCTCATGCTTTTCTCATGACTAGCTGGGTCTTGAGAAAGAATGTCACAGAGAGTAAGTGCCCTTCTCATCACACCATATCTGGGGCACATGGTATCAACACGGCTTATCACTGATGTTGTCAATCTTGATCACCTGGCCAAGGTAAGTTTTTCCAGGTTTCTCCACTTTAAAGGTAGCGCAGCAGTGACTTTTCTCCATCTTTCCATAATCGACTCTTTAGAAGCAAGTCACTAAGCCCAGCCCACACTCAAAGGGGCAGGGAGAAGATTTGGCTCCACCTCCTGGAAACAGAGACACATCTATTCACAACTCTTCTGTAAGGGAGATTCCCCGTTTCCCATTTGTGTATTTATTTATTTAATTATTTGTTTATATCAATATAGACTCATAATTTATATCAGTATGGATCATGGAAACGTATGCTTTGGGTTATAGTCCAATTCTATGTTATTTATTTTCTTGCTGAAATTGCTCCAGCTTTGGCCACAGAGAGTTTGTTCAGGTTAGCTCCTATGCCCTTTTCTGTGTCCTCAACCTTTTGTTTTTCTAGCACTTCCGTACTTTCTGTAATTAGAAATTACTCCAGGAGCATCTTGAATTTTCCCTGTCCCAGTCCTAGAATCTATCATGTTTTTATCTATTTTTAAGAATAAAAGAAAATTATTCCCTTTAACCTAAAAATGGGCAAATTCACAGATATCTCAAAATATCACTTGTGTTTAGATTTGTTAGAGATCAATGAAGTGGCTATTTTGAGGAGCATTTTTCTGAAGAGCCATTAGCTCTCCTAACCGAGCTAATGATATTAGATATTATAAGAGTCATTAAAATTTAGAATCTGGTTGGATGACTGATCCGTTTTTGCATCTCCAAATATTTTAGTGACAAACTTCTAGCCAAAACATCTGCATTTATATGTAGGTGAAATTAGGTATTCTCCTGCCAAACTGAAGAATAGGTCTCAGCTGGGATAGCTCCTGCCAGAGAGAAATTTACATTGTCTTGAATGAAAGGGGTTTCAGTTGAAATATTAGTTGGGTTATGTCTGTGAGGTGTTTCAGGATGAGATTAGCATTTGACTCAGTGGACTCAGTAAAGTCAATTGCCTTCCTCTATACAAGCGAGCATCATTCAATCTGTTAAGGAACTGAAAACAACAATCACTTATTGAGTCACAGTTCTGTGTGATGGCAATCTGGGCGGGCCTCCCCTGGGAGGTTCTTCTGCTGTTCTCTTCTGGGCTCAGCCATGTGATCATCCAACGCCACGGAGACGGAAGGAGTAACTTGTGTTGATAGCTTTACAGTTTGTGTTTCCAGTCTGTTACAAGAACTGACCATACCTTGTTCCTAGGATTCTCGAAATACATCCATATACTTCCAACTACATTGCCTGAATCTTTGATAATTCAAGTGAGTTTCTGTTCCTTTAGACAAAACAATGACCAAGAAAAGTTTAAGATTCATTTTAATGTCTGTATTAATTAGAATATGTATTATTTGTCCTTCTAATAACAAAACTCAACATCCCAGTGATTTAAAATAATAAAAACACAATTCCTGCTCATCCAGCAGAGGTGGCATTGGACGCCGTCTCCTTGGCATCACCCAATCTGTTAATGGAATGAAAACAGCAATCGGTTATTGATTCACAGTTCTGTCTGTTGGTAATCTGGGCGGGCCTCCACTGGGAGGTTCTTCTGCTGTTCTCTCCTGGGCTCGGCAGCATGACAGCAGTCAGCTGGTAGGTAAGTGGAGTGCAGCAGCCTGGTCTTGCCTCACGCACGTCTGCTGCTGTGTTCCGACTGTCAGTGAGGCCCTCCCTCCACATGGTCTCTCATCCTCAAGGAGGCCAGCCTGGGCTTCTTGCCCCCAGTATATATTTAACTTTTGAGTTTTGTGCTTTCGGGGTCAACGTTTTGCATCTCTGGATTCAGACCACAAGTCACATAGAGGCTTGTGCTTTTGGGCAAGTAACTTAACTGCTCTAAACCTTTGCTGTGATGATAAAAGGAGAACAGATACAAACCACGTAATGCAATACCTGGCAAGTGGAAAGTCTCAAAAACCATCAGCTACTAAAATGAGTATTGTTGTTGTTGTTATTTTTAGTATTATTATTAAATCTAACACATCCTTTCCCCGCAATGAGGTCAGATGTGATCATGTGACTGACTTCTGGCTGAAGGAATGTGAGAAGAAATGACACAAACCATTTGTAGGCCTGACCCAGGAAAACTTCTCTGTGATCCTCTCCACACTTTTTCTCCTTCTTGGTCTGCCAGCTGGATGACACAAAAAATCTAAAGAGAACTTGGGGACCCTAAGGAATCAGGAGCCACAAATTGGAAAGGTCCCGAGTCTCTGTGCGTACCTGTGAAAGGCCATTCACTGAGCATCCACATCTAGTGCATGAGCTGGAATTATATTTTTATTATTTTAAATCACTGAGATGTCGAGAGTTTTGTTATTTGAGGGACAAATAATATGTATCCTAATTAATACAGACATTAAAATGGAATCTTAAAGAAATTTTCTTGGTTATTTTTTTTTCTAAAGAAACAAACTCACCTGAATTATCAAAGATTTGGGCAATATAGTTGGAAGTATACAGATGTATCTCAAGAATCCTAGGAACAAGGTACAGTCAGTTTTTATAACAGACAGGAACCACAAACTGTAAAGCTATCAACATAAGTTACTCCTTCCGTCTCCCTGGCAGTATATGGAGGCTTATTTCTGGTTTTCTGCATGCTCTTTCTTCCTTTCTTTCTGTCTACAGATTGCCTTTCTTTGCTTCTCAGGTTTCCCTAGAGACCCTCTCAGAGAAGATGATTGGCTCAAGCTGGGCCAAAATGTACTCCCTGGTCCATTCAGTTGTAGCTAAAGGGCAGAGCCACCTTGCACAACAGTCAGTTCCCATAGAAAGAAGGGGACCCCCTTTGGCCGGGCACGGTGGCTCACGCCTGTAATCTCAGCACTTTGGGAGGCCAAGGCGGGCGGAACATGAGGTCAGGAGATCAAAACCATCCTGGCTAACACTGTGAAACCCTGTTTCTACTAAAAATACAAAAAAAAAAAAAAAATTACCTGGGCGTGGTGGCGGGTGCCTGTAGTCCCAGCTACTCAGGAGGCTGAGGCAGGAGTATGGTGTGAACCCAGGAGGTGGAGTTTGCAGTGAGCAGAGATCGCGCCACTGCACTCCAGCCTGGGCGACAGAGCGAAAAGAAAAAAAAAAAAAAAAAGAGGACCCCCAAATTGTCCCTAGGAACATTAATAGGATTAGACAGAACTCCTGTTTAACTCTCTGGGGTGGGTAGGTGTCAGCGAGACCAACACTTCTCATTTTACTTTGTAAGTAGTCCCTTGTTTTTACAACTTGCCCATCAATTTACTAAAAAGAAATTTAGTGGAATAGTCTTCCTTTTACTTGTCTATTATAATTAAGACTATATTGCATGTTTAAAATAGATTTTTTTTTTTAGGAATAGTATTAGGTTCACAGCAAAATTGAGGGGAGGGGACAGAGATTTTCCATATACTCCCTACCCCGCAATGCGCATAACATTCCACTTTATCAATATCCCCTACCAAAGTGGTACATTTGTTACAACTGATGAATCTAACTTGACATATTATTATCACCCAAAGTTCATAGTTTACACAATGGTGCACCCTTGATATCCCTTGGAATTGTATCTAAATTATTAAGATGTTATATTCTAGGCTGTTGAAGCAACATTTATCACTATATCATCCATCAACAAATTTTAGTTTTGTGCTGTTGAACCTCACTCAGATACAAGGTGGAATGTTTTGTTGAAATACTTGAAATTTCCTACTGGCCTTGACGTTTAGACAAGAACAATTTGTCAGAAACCTATCTCATTACTTCCAGGTAGTAGGATTCATGCAGAGTGTTTGCAACACACTGATGTTGTCTTAATGCTGAACAATGCTATGTTTTAAGCTTTGGAAAGTGGATATCTCCTGGGTTTACTCTTGAGCTCCCTGTTGGAATGATTTTATACTTTAGCTCTCAGCGGGAATCTGCCTCCAACTCCCCAGCTGGATTGCTTTGCTACATTAGGGGCCAATCAGCAGAAGCTGTTTATCTCTCAGAAGAGTATGAGCTGTTGTTTCCCAACACACTTAGTGCTCCCTTTTCAGAGACATAAACTGTCATTTTCAGTAAGTAATTTCTATTGAATCGCTGGTGCCAGATAACTGAGGATGATAACAAGAGTGAGATGGTTGCAATGAAAAATTGCTAATATAAAATGTGATGGCCCTTCTCAGCAAACTAACACAGGGACAGAAAACCAAACACCACATGTTCTTACTCGTAAGTGTGAGTTGAACAATGAGAACACACGGACACAGGGAGGGGAACATCACACACTGGGGCCTGTCAGAGGGCGGGTGGCAAGGGGAGGGAGAGCATTAGGACAAATATCTAATGCATGCGGGGCTTAAAACCCAGATGATGGGTTGATAGGTGCAGCAAACCACCATGGCACATGTATACCTGTGTAACAAAGCTGCACGTTCTGTACGTGTATCCCAGAACTTAAAGTAAAATTTTTAAAAAATGTGATGGTCCATCCTTAGCTTGCACAAGCAAGGATGACAGAAATGACACCAGAGAGAGGGAAGCACCACTAACTGATTAGGTAGAATAATTCCAGGGGTCTTTTTCCAGAGATACCTCCCTGTTACTGAGCAAGGAACAAGGAGTGGGGAAGGAAAGGTGACATTGTTGAAAAAATACACAAAGATGGCATCTCTTAAAAAGGACTGAGGGTTTCTGCCTTCCCTTAGACTGGGGCTGTGAATATGAGAGGCAGATGTGAAATGGAATCAGGAAATTAAGACATATCCAGAGGGGGGAGAGCTTTCAGAAATTCTGAAGTTGCTGGCCAAGACTGAGGCTCAGGGAAAGTCAGAGCCACAGAAACTGGCCACAAGCTGCAGAGACCCATGAGATATCTGGACCCAAGAGGCTCAACCAACCATGGAGCAGATGGAGGACAGTCAGAAGAGCAGGAGGTTCAGGAAATCTCAACTACCGTATTTCCATTTATCAGTTGTCCGTTGTGTGTTATTTGCTATTTTTGACTTCTTTTCTGATAAATTGTGGTAGAGAGTGCTGAAGAGTGAGAGGCCCAAGCCATGCCTTTCACATTCTTCAGAGGGTCTCAGGGTGCCCGTAAGTGCAAGCTTGCCAGAAAACTAGCAAGAGCACCCATTTGCAGCACTTACCAAGGAGAGGCACTTTAGTAAGGGCTACACATCTCCACCAGAGTCCAGGAAGAAACTATTATCAGCATTACATTACAAATAAGGAAACCAAGGCTCACAGAAGCTATGGTACTTGGGAAAACTGGGACATGAATCTTGTTCTCTATAACTTCAGAGCCCACCTGTAACCACAGAAATCTGCTTCTCTCTAGCTGTATGGGATAATCAAGGAAGGAACACTCAACTTTTATTGCATGAAGAGTTCTGATGTGCATAAAGAGCTCTGATGTGGTCCAAGAATCCATAGCTATATATTTCTTGCTTCTTTGTTTTGGCTTGTGACACTTTGTGGAGGAGCTGACTTTGGTTGGAATGGTTGGGTCAGAGAGATTATTTCAGGGCTAAGCAGAGTTCTCAGAGATGCCCAGCCATGGGGCATTACAGCAGCAGCATCACGGCCATAGTTAGGAGAACAAGGATCAGAGCCTGGTGAAGCTCATGTATGAACTCCTTCTGGGAGCCTCAAGTTTTGGGTGCATCTCAGGAATGAAAATGGTCAGCAGAGTGCAGATGCAGCAGCAGTAGGCAGGACTGGGGTTGTCCCAGGCTTCAGAGCAAGGACCCTCCTGCTCCCATGGTGCAGAGCTTCGGATGCGGTTAGGAGGAAGCACTTACTGCACAATGTGGGGGAAGGGATGACGGCTTGAAAGAAGCAAAGACATCAGGAAGAACTGCACTGTTCCAGTGCCTTTGGGATGCTATTTTTCAAAAGAAGCTGGTTCCTGCCACCCACCCCCAACATTTTGAAATTCAGCAGAACCAACATTGTTGGCAAACATTCGCTGCTGACTCTCTGAAAGGCTATGTTGTTATCTTATCAACCCGGCTGACTCAGAGAACCATACGTCAAGGAGGGGCGAAAGTCTAGTAGATTAGATGGAATCTGGGGTATTCCCCAGTCTGGGGTTATGATTCTAGGATGGCATGATGCCTGTCGATGTAAGCCGCTGCCAGGCCTTGTTTTGGGAGCCCCTGCTCCCCAAACTCACTTTGGCTGCCATTATCCAGGACTATAGGTGACCATTTTATCTCAGAGTCTTCCTCTTCCTAGGAGTATCCCTGTGGTCTTCTGCCTCCTTGGCGTCTCTGTGCAGTGTTCTTGGTGTCTAGTCATTTAATGCCACAGACTGTACAGAAGACCTCTGTGTGCATCTTTGAAGTAATCTAGACCATTCCCATCCCATTCTTCCTTCAGTCACTGGAGTTTATGCACAATGCATTGTTACAGAAAACCCATTCCTGATTTCTTTGGAGTCCATGGGTTTTAAGAAGCAAATTCTAGCAGGGCCAAGAGCCTGCAAGGGTAATTAATAGATGACTAGAAGTAAGTCAATTAACAGATCTCATTAGAACATGGTCTTTTTAAGTCATCAATTGTCTCACCCAGCCACAACTGATGTGGAAGTTCAGCCAACACCTGCAGACCACTCAGAGCACATCACAGAGCACAACTGCCAGTGGGGGCTTGTCCATTGGATTTGGGCTGCCTGGCCTTTGTGTGTCACCCAGTAGAAGTGAGGCCCACCCACGCCATAAGAGTTGCTGAGCCAAGTGAGAACTGCCTCATGGGGACGCTCCTACTCTTGGCCAGACATCCCAAGCACTCCTAAAGTAGAGGTGATGATGCTATGGAAGTGAGAGCATAAGGCAACTGGGCTTCTGCAGGAATACACAGCAGTTCAAACTCACCATGTTACAGTTGGGAACTTGCTCAGGGCATAAGCCCACCTATGCCAGCTAGAGGCAGGCACCATTGCCCTATGCACGGCTAAGCAGAAGAAGCATGGGATTTAAGTTTAAGCCTAGAGCAGACAGGACTCCCACTGACCCTTTGTTCCTACATCATATACATTATGTTTCCAATGGGGGACTTAGGAGGAGCAAGGCAATGGTGCCCTGTGGGCGAGGCTGTACAAGGGACATCCTAGGGCAGAGGTAGGATGGCTGCAAGCTGAGGAGCAGCAGGGCTCCAGGAAAGGTCACTGGGTCTTGTCTATGTTGGGACATGCAGTGGCAGGCTTTGGTAGCTGTGAACATCAGCAGTTAGTGCCAACAGGGCATCCTGTGATCAATTAGGATAAGG
Organism: Pongo abelii; assembly: GCF_028885655.2. NCBI lineage: Eukaryota > Metazoa > Chordata > Mammalia > Primates > Hominidae > Pongo > Pongo abelii. The sequence continues at coordinate 45,623,617 of NC_072007.2, forward strand.
ATGTGTTCAAGGAGTCAAGAGGACCCAGAGAAGAAAAGGGTACCTGTATCCAGGTATGAGGACCCCATTCCACCACTGCCCTAATGACAACATAGGCCACCCGCTGTGTCTAGATGCTATCTTGAAAAGAAGAACTTGGCTGGCCAGGGGGTATGGGGCAAAAGGGAAGGTATTAGAAAAAAAAAAATTAAAAAAAACCTTGAAAAAAATTGACATTTTCCCAAAAGAGGTGACATTAATCCAAAGTAAGACTATGTTTTAAATGATGTACATTATTAGGCAGTTGTGGCCATCTAGAATGATGCTACCCAATATAACAGCCCATAGTTGCATGTGACAATTTAGATTTCAATCAGCTAAAACTAAATAAAATAAAAGATTCAGTTCCTCAGTGGCACCAATCACATTTCAAGTGTTCATAGCCACATGTGGCTCTCAGCTACCATGTTAGACAGAGCAGATATGGGCCATTTCCATCATCACAGAAAGTACCACTGGACAATGCTGGTCTAAAACATAAGCCCAGGATAGCAGGCCTCTTCTCTGTCTGACTCACCACAGTATTTGTAGGCATCTAGAGAAAGCCCAGCACATAAGTGAATATGGTCAAGATTTTTCCTAAAGTACAGTTCTTTAAAATATGGTCCTCATCAACCTGTCCAGGCTTTGTTTTTCATTATTTATTCATTCATTAAACATAGATTTATATTTACTTATGTGCCGGGTGCTCTGCTAGATGCTGAGGATGAAAAATAAGACATAATCTCCATCCTCACAGAGCTCATTTCTACTGGGAAGACAGCAAATCGGCTAGACAATTGGTCCACCCAATAATTACAGCTGGAGAAAAACACTATAAAGGAAAGAAACATGATGGAAAAGGCCACAAGCAGCTGCTGCCGATAGAATAGTTGCGGAAGGTGTCTTCGAGCAGGGGACACTCCAGCCAAGACCAGAAGCTCCTTGAATCCCTCTTCCCAGTCTGCCACAGTGGGTGGTACCTAAAAGCACTCAATCAATAGTAGGTGGATGAATCACTGAGAAGGAGCCAGGTATTCAAAGGATTGGGGAAGAGCATTGTTGGCAAATTGGGTCTGAAACTTTTAATGTGAGACTGAGCTTGATCAGTGTGAATAGCAGAAAGAATACCACTAAGGCTGGAGCAGAATCAGCAGGTGGGAGAGAGAGGTGAGTTGGGATTTGAAGTAATATGGGGGCCTCTTGCTTAGGGGTGCATGACGTGATCTGATGTATGTTTAAATAAGACCACTCTGGCCACTCCACAGAGACTGCACTGGGATGGGGAACAGGTAGCAAAAGCAGAAGCAGGGAGTTCCACAAGCAACCTTGGGCAGCGACCAGCGAAGAGACGATGGTGATGCCAGCTTGGAGCAGGCTGAGAGCTGTCGGCCTGGAGATGTGGCCACGCCCCACTATGTGTCAGTCAAATTGGACTTAGTGTCTCCAAGGCTATTCCTGCTGTCCTTCCTGTTCTGCTTCCCACCTCCCCCCCAACTTCTCCCGCCTCGGCTTGGGATGCTCTTCCCTCTCATTTTCACTTTCAAAATTCCACCTTACCCTTCAATGCTCTCAGAAGTTATCTTCCCCCTTGGCAAAGTCTTCCCTGATTGTTGTGGCCGGATATAATTTGCCTATGCTTGGAAACGTTACAGCACTGACTCTATATGCCATCTGCATATGCAGCATTTAGCACACTGCCTGAAATCTGATTGAGCCTGGTCTTCTGTATTGCATGAAGAACCACTAGATGACTTGGGCCTCATAAACATCTTCCTGTACCCTCTTTCAGGGTTAGCACCTAGTCCACTATCTTACATATGAGTACTCAAAAATATTTGTTTAAAGAACAAAGGACTGACTGTCTCTGTGCTTGCTGGTGTGTATCTTTCTCTTCATTTAACATCTTATTTTTATTTGCATAACCCCACTTCTTTGAATATCATTTGCTAACCAACTCTATGGAGGAAATACAAAACTATTCTTTTAAACATAGGATCTGTCCCTGGTGGGCTGCACTTGGCAGCAGCAATGGTCTGAAACCTCCAAAGGCTTGGTAAGAGCTGTGGGGAAGTGCAAAAAGTGTTCAATTAACTCTCGTTACTCAAAGTAAATGGAGGTACTTAAGCCAACAGCCGTATATTCTCAATTGCTCTTATGACCAGACTGTGAACTCCTTAAACACGATTTATTCATCTCGGTTCGTGCAACATGGCATGTGCCTGGTGCACAGTAGGCTCTCCAGACATGTTGGTTAAATGGATAAATAATCATATGAGCATTGAGCCTTCTGCTGGGCCCACTTGGAAGGCAATAAACCGCATACTGGTGGCTCACCCCAAAATTAGGGAGTCCTCTGAGAGGCAGGTCTTACCACCACGGAGAAGGTAGCACTACCATTTTACTGCACAGTCTTCCCAAATGTATGCATTAAAAGTGTGCAGCAAGTAGGTAAAAATGCAAAGATAAACCTGATCAATTGTTTCTGTCTTACCCATCACCTGCCACCATGGAGAGTCATTGTTTTCTCTCTACTGCTTTCATTCATCTTTTTCCTTGCCCTGGAGCCACTTTTCAGGGTTCCCGGCAAGAGGCAACCTGCTTCCCTCATTCGATCAGGCCAGAAGACATTGTGAGTTGCTCTTTTCCCTTTTTTTTCTTTGTTTTCTTTGGTAAAGAGTTTTCATGCATGTTATTTGTAAATATTAGTACTATGTGTTTTTTTCGCATTAGCTTAGAGTATCTAATTTGTGATATCTTCCAGTTCATTACTTATAGTCTTAATTTCAGGAGCAAAAATGAGAGGATCTCTACGCAGGAAGCTGCAAACGAGGCTCCATGTGCAGTACATATCTGGCCCAGGTCTTCCATGAGTATTCTAAGTTTGCTACCATCCCTGAAATAAGTGCTTCCTTCCTCCTCTTTTTTTCCTCGTGGTGAGGGGAGGGGAGGGGGTTCCTCCTATTTTCTGCAACTGTTTACTTAAGCAGGCATCAATAATTCAGGACATCAACTCCATTTCTGAAAGCCCAGGTGAGGGCAAAGGGCTTAGCACCAGGCCAGCAGCTCATTTGCTCGCTCCTGCAAGACTCCACAGAGATTGCATCAGGCTCCTGCCCGGCCAGACCTCAGCCACACTTGAAGAGGGGAAGACGGTAAGCATTGACTTCAGAGTTCAGATCTCCTTTGTTTTCTTTCCTTAGCTACTTACCAGTTTCCCTGAACCTATGAGGATGCCAGAGGCCATCTCTGGAGTGAGGCCTCTCTGTCAGCTTTGAGCTGCAGCATGCCACCCAGAGCAGCCTCTGATCTCAGCCTCAGACCCAGGCTTCTGAAACCAGACCAGGTAAGGATAATTTGAATTTATTCCTTAATTTGACAAATGTTTATGAGACTCAAAGATGAAAATGTGGCTGTGACTTAAGAGAGGCAGAATTAAAGCCTGAGCTATACTTTCTTTATATCCAAGGTCGGAAGGAGACTGACATGGTCTTACATCTGGGATATGTGTAAGTTTCAGGACTGCAGGGATCTATGTAAACAGGTATTTAAAGCCTCTTCCTCCTGAAATGATTCAAGGTGCTGGGTCTCTTTGTTCTGCAATTGAGTCTGGTTTCTCCAAGAAGTCCTCAAACATCTCTCCTTAAGTTCAAAATGTCTCCTTGAAAATAAAACCTAACCGGTCTGAGACATTATTTGGGATTTCTAGTTCACAATGTGAGAAATGACGCCTACTCCCAGGATAAAGGCACAGACACATTTGTCCATCTCTGCCACCCTTTCCATCCCCCAGCCCTACATGCCCCACTCCTACCTTCAGCCGGGTCACTTGTAACCTCTGACTGGGGAGGGTCATTTCTATTTTCAAAAATATCCAGAGAAGACTCAAGAACATTCCTTGATATCTCCACTCTCTTATGCAATGATCCTCAACAGCAACACAAACTTCTTATACCCCAAAACACTCATACCACTTTTGAGAGCTCTTCCTCTCTTTCATCTCTCCCAAACAATCAATGATGGATCATTTGCCACCGTTCTTCTGATATTCACACTTTGATGAACTCAAAGGCATTTTACAGTTGTGTTCATAGTTCTGCTTCCACGAACTCTCTCCTGCAGTTGCTTAACTAATCTTTCCCTGCCCCAGACTTTGTCTAGTCCAGTGTATACTGCAAACTATTGCCAGTCTAATCTCTCTATGACAGTTCTGATCAAGCCACTCCCCAACCCATCCCACTCCCAACACCCTACCCCCATCAAAGGTATATGGCTGGTAAGTGACCTGAGTGAGATCTCTCTAGGAGACCCACTGATACTCATGCCTTACACTGAGCTCTCGGAATTTTCCAAGCATCTCTTTTGCTCTCTGGTGTCTCCATCATTCACCTCTTAAGACTCTCTCAACCAAGCAGGCTACCCTCCATTCGAATTTCTACCTGTCAAGATCCTATCCATTCACTGAGCGTCACAGGAGAATAGTAGTTTATTACATAGGGTCCTTGGCCTACTTGCTCATAGTAGGTCTAGTTGGGAAGACAGACACAAACACAGGCATTTGAATGCATACAGTGCTTTGGGGGCTGCTAAGGGGACAGAGCATAGGAGCCCTTAGCCTTTGTAGAGATGACATTTAAACGGCTTCTTGCTGGGCAGGAAAAAGTTGGCCATATAAAGAGTTGGTGGAAGGGTATTGCAGATAAAGAGAACCGCATCAGCAAAGGAAACTAAAAAGTGTTCATTAGAGTACGTAGTATGTAGTCAAGACGGGCCCAAGCCATTATCAAGAACTTCCCACATAGCAAGAAGGCTTGGCACCACACTCTTTGCTTGGCCTATCTTGTTTCACTCACCTCATACCCTGTAAGGTGGATACTGTTAGGAATGAAGCTGTTTTACAGATGAAGACACTGAGACACAAAGAAATGGAGTAACAGCCAGGTTCACACAGATAGCAAGTTAAGTGTGGAGCCCAGCTTTGAACCCAGGAATCTGACTACAATAACTGAACTCTACATAGCTATTCCTCTTCAGTTGAGAATGCAGTTACAGAAAAAGGCCAAGGTGCCTTCAAAGTTCTGTAGTTAGTGGGTTCCAGGTGTGGCTTTGCATCAGTTACTTGTGCCACGGAGACTTTCTGGGTTTTAGTCTCTTCATCTATAGCCATGTTTCTCAACAGGGAGTGATTGTACCCCGCCCCCCGCCCCGGGGCACATTTGGCAATATCAGGATACATTTTGGATTGACATAGTGGAGGTGGGGTGGGGGAGCACTATACAACGAGTAGGTAGAAGCCAGGGATGCTGCTCAACACTGAGCAACGGATAGTAACAGGGCCCCCACCACAAAGAATGATCTAACCCCCAATATCAATAGCGCTGAGGCTGAGAACACCTGCTTTATGGAGGAGGCTTAAGACCCACACATGCACCCCACATCATTGACTATTCTAAGTGTTCCAGGAGCTAACGTGCACAAAACTCTCGTGGCAGAAACTATTGGCTGAAACTGCAAAGTTCCCAAGGGGACCTGATCCTCTTGGGTGGATCTTCTTTGAGTTTACTTCAATGACAAGAACCACGTCCTTCATGAACCCCGTGTTTTCTTCAAATAAAGTCCTGCAGGGCCACGTGGCTGCCTGGGCTGCTGGCAGCAGCTTCTCAGCTCCCACTGCACTGCGTTTTCTCTTGGAGGTTGCACCCCTTGCCGTGACTGTGTTTCATCTCGCCTGTTCCTGGCATTGCCTCTGACAGCTGGACTTATTGAGAGACCAGGCCCCAGATGAAAATTCTCAGCACGGCCCCACCATGCTCCCTGGCCCAACCCAGGCTGGAGTAACACAGTCAGACATTTCTTCTCTGCTTAGTATTCATCTTTCTTTCCCCAGTTATCTGTATTTACTTTGAAAATCATTTCCTCTGTTTTACTCGGTTTGCCTTTGAGCCCAATTGCCTGCTCAGTTCTCTGTCCCTTCTGTTTATTTCTACTTCTCATTTTTCCCATTGATCAGATGCCCTGGAAATATAGCAGGAACAGTGTGTTCCCTGTAATATTTGGTTACACTTAATATTTCTCAGCAGAATGTTGCCTTGGAACACCAAGTGGTAAAAATCCAGGCCTGCTCTGCTTACACTGGACATCGGCTTCAGCACAGGCTTTGATTCATTTCGGATCTATTCCCTCCTTAAAGGGGAGTCACACCCAGCCTACAGCAGGAAGGTGCCTCAGTAGGCAAACTGCCAAGCATGTGCACAGAAAGCCATTTCCTCAAATAAGTGTGTGGCTATAACACAGTAGGTGCTTGACTGAATAAAGATATGGCACCCTGTGAAAGTGCCAGATGAATATGCTGTCAAATCCCACGACTCTTCTGTAAACACAGTTTTTCTAGATCAGCCTTTGCCATCAGGGCTACTAATCCTAATTTTCCCTGATGCCACTTTATGATTATGTGAGTCAAACTGAGAACTAATGAAACTCTTTCGTGCCACAGTCGTCCTTACAGGCCCCTTTGGTGAGCTGACGAAAGCTATGCAACTTTTCTCCAGAACTGCCTTGCCTGCCTCACAGAATATTCTGAATGTTCTGGGCACTAATGTGGATGAAACTCATTACTTAGGAATGCATTTGCCAGAGACTGTTGGCTTAAACCGCAGTCTCTGAGGGGACCCAGTCCTCCTGGGTGGATCTTCTCTGTGTTTGCTTCAGTGATAGAATCCTCTTTCTACACGAACCCTATGTTTTCTTTAGAATACAATATTTAATTAACCCTCAGCAGGGTCCCACCCATGAAACCCATGGTTTCAAACTTAAGAACCAGCCTCTACCTTCTTGGTTTAGAAAATACCACTAGGAAATACTGAGTGAAGCATTGTTTAGTTACGTTAACAGAAAACAACAGCAACACAACAACACAAACTTACTCAAACCCATCAACAGTTCCCACCCAAAGTTTCTCTTTGGGCATAAAGATGTATTTTCTTGTGTGGCTTAAAAAAGCCAGGAATACGTATATGACAAAGAAAGACATTGAAAAGCAAGAGATGAGGAAACAAATTGAAAACTAAGGTTTTCGAGGAAGCATATCCTCACCTCTCACCTAACGAAACAGGATTAACAAGTGGCCCATCAGGACTGAGAAAGTTATAGGGGCAGCTCTGAACTAAAGTCTCAAATATAGTATGATGTGAATGTGACCATACATGCCCCAGGTAGAGTTCTGGCAGCAACCCCCTAGACCACAGACCCCTCGCAACAACCAGATCTTCATCTTGGTCTCACTCTCTTCCACTAGGTTGAAGAGTATTCAGTTCTATGTATCTGTATCATTACCCCTACCCCAGCCTTCTAAGGAGGTGGGACACTTGATCTGCTGAGCCAGCCACTAGACCTTCACCATGAGGTGCGGGGAGGGGGCTGATGGAGCTCCCAAGTTTTGGTCAGAAGAAAGGGAGTGGGTAAGGGATGAATGGGAGAGAGAACCACTCAAGGTGAAGAGAGTGGAGGATGGGAAACCTGCATACGGAGACAGGAGCGAGGGAAGCCATGGAGAGGATTTTTTAAATTAAAGCTCCCCTTTACTTGGGCTTCTAGAAGCCTCCACGTCATTTAAAGTGATTAGAACTGGAGAGAGAAAGACACAAAGTGGCCAGATAGTCAAAATGTCAAATTCTTTTGAACTATGCTCTTATCTGCAACTGAGATATTTTCACTTCTGTGCTGCTTGGAGGATGCAGATAAAATCCACCCACTTTATCTGGTAAGAGGTCCCAGTCCTCTTCATGGCTGAAGAGAATCAGCACCATACACATGTGTGGATTTCTCTTCCTCTCCTCTCCATGTGAGCAAGGCAGGAACTCATGGTTTAAGCAGGAGAAAGAAACAAAGTGAGAAATGAAGAATCATGGGCAGTGTGGGGCAGGTGTGGAGGGAGGCAGTTTATACCCGGAGAAGATTTGCAGACCTCTGACCCAGGGTCAAGGAAGGGCACGTCTTTCCCTAGCTCTTCTGCCTCTCCACTCGCCATGGCAGGGGAGAGATTTTCCATACAGATGAGCCCATAATGGAGGCAATAACCCGCTCCAGCACAGGACTCCGCACCTCCAAGGCACCCCTTCTGATCATCTCAGAGGGAGAAAAGCCAAGCCCTTTTCTTTTCACACCCTCCTGTCTTTCAGCCCCTCCGTGCCTTGATTTCAAAGCCTTTCTGAAACAAATGTGAAGTTGAAAGGATAGACTTCAATTATTTTATTTTGTAAAGGTTAAAAAGGTTCTTGTAAATGACTGATGCAAATACTGGAAACCCAGTTAAAACAACTGGATACCAGATGGCAAAGGAGAGTGGTTTACTGTAAAGTGTTATGGAGTAGGAGCTCATTTACAAGAAGCAATTACACAAACAGCCCTGAGCATCCAAGATCCCATAAAAGAGTGGCTGGGGTGGAAGTGCAGGATTGGCTGAGCACGGATGATTTCCACATCCCAATGTGAACCGTGCAATTGTTATCTTACCTGTTGCCCTTCCACTGGGCTATGATTCTAAGTCTAGGCTGCCTGCCAAGAAGCACAGAGTCACAGCCCTAAACAGAGATGCTTGCACTTTCTCCATCACTTAGTGGCCTAGGGGAGTTTCCTCATAGGAGAACTTTAACAATATAAGGAGTGTAGGCAGCTGGTATCATTGTATTGAAGCCTGGGGAACTCGGTTTTTATCTCAGGTCAAGAGAACAGGAGAAAATCCCTTTACAATCTGGATGCCTTTTTTCCCTCATTATAATAAATTGAGAATGAGCACAATACACTTTACTGTCCATGTTCAATCCTAGGTATGCTCTTGCATGCATGTAGACACAGTATGTAAATCACAAAAGCAAATCATGAAGCTGTGGCTGAGAATTTGACATTGTAGTTTCTTGCTCTACACACCCATCAGGTCTGAGCTGACCTGGCTGCCCTCCTCCATGTTAAACCTCCTGGTGCCCATTTCAGTGCCCTGAGCCCAAGTCTCTGCCTCCAAGTGCCATGACTTCCCCAAGGTCAGCCTTCTGGCTTATCTTACCTTGGCTAGACCGGGTAAACCTTTACACCTGGTAATCAACTTGACTGTGATCTGTGCTGGGAAGAGACCATGCACTCACTCAAGAACACAATCACAGGGCAGGTGGTAACATGTGCTTTTGGGGAGGCTTTCTATAAACCCATACATATCCCAGGCATTACTCTTTTTATCAGAGCCTTTTCTGGGGGGAAATTACAGTCAAGAATGTAAGTTTCACCTTGCCAAGGCAGTGAGAAAAATACTTGTGTGCAGGTGGGACTTCCAGGGCCTGGAAATCACAGTAACCATTCTCATGGCCAGTCAAGGTATTTTGATCCTGGAGAAAGCAGGATTAGAAACCAGACCACCATACTGATACACCCTAGGGTGTCCTGCAGCCCCTGGTCCAACAGAGAGGGCCCTCCCTCAAGACATACTGAAATGGAGCTGGCAGATCAGAACCTAATGAAATACACCTGAAAAAAAGGATCTGATCCTCAAATGTTTATCAATTGATTAACGAATACACAAATGCAGTCTAATTGATTAATGAATACACAAATGCAGTCTATCAATGCAATGGAATAGTATTTAGCAATAAAGGAAGGTAGGACTATTTTATGCTACAACATGGATAAATCTGGAAAATGTGATGCTAAATGAAAGAAATCAGAAACAAAGGATTTGCATATTATATAATTCTGTGCACGTGAAATGTCTAGAATAGGCCAACCTATAGAAAAAGGAAGTAGATCAATGCTTATCAGGTGCAAGGCAGGGGTGGGAATGACCGCTCATAGTATGGGGTCTGTTTCAAAGGTGACAAAAATATTCTGGAATTAAATAATCGTGGTCATTGAACAACTTTAAAAATATACTAAAAAACATTGGATTATATAAGGATAAATTTATGGAATGTGAATTCTATCTCAATAAATCAAAAAGCATGGGATGATTCTGCATCCCAGGGGGGAATGGCTCCTACTCTCATTTTGGGGACAACCACAGTAGAACACCGTGTCTCGTAAGTTTCACAAAAACCTTCCTAAAATTTTTATGGTAGATTTAGCACTGGAGTTAAAGCTGATTTACACGAGTATCTTTTCTTCTTTTGAGGAGACACATCCCTGGGTATTGTAAAGCCAGATTCAAATTCCTGTTCTATGTTTTGTGGGAGTTGGGCGTTGAGGGGTATCAAGGACCCTAGTTTGAAGCCAGTCACAGTTTGCTGAAGTGCTGAGCTTCCTCAGCACAAAGACCCATAATCTAATTTCAACTAGATCTCCTCTGTTCTCAGAGCCTGTGGAGTCCCCTCTATCCTCTCCCTCCTCTCCCATCTCTCTGAGCTCCAGTTTGTGAGGATCTCAGGAGCTTGTGGAAGTCATCCCTCCTTCCTTATTTTACCCTCTTCCCTGAGGCAACAGGCTGAGTCCACGTCCTCAACAAGTGTGGTCATTCCTATGATCTGCCTCTCCTCCTGCTTTCACCAAACCTCCCAGGCCTGTTAAGTTGCCCCTGACCTCCTTGCACTGAGATCCATCCACTCATCCCCTCCTTCATTCAACTAATACATACTGAGCACTGGCTATGTGCCAGGCACTGTGCCAGGAGCTGGGAATACAGTGGTGGATGGGGCACTCAAGGCAAAGCTGGCAATACTCAAGGAAACCAAGCCATCAGATGGAAGTTTCCACCAATCAGCCCACAATGAGCCCTTAAGCCCAGCAGCCTGTACTCCTAGAAGGAGAATACTTAGATTACTTCCATTTTCTCACTGTAGTTAAACTTCCAGGGCTCTCTTGCCCTCCCAGACACGTGGTGAATTCCACTTTCTTGCCATTTCCAATGGGTTGGAGCCATGCGGCTAGTCCTTCCAATCCCTTGCTGCAGCAGTTATAGAAAAGGTTTTGTGTTGACATGGCCAAGCCCCAAGATCGAAGCAACCTGTATTACTATGTTGTAACTCGGAAGAAAGTTGCCTCGAGGAGTTTCTTAAAGCTGTAACAGACTCGGCCTGAGTGAGAACTAAAACTTTGTGGTATCAAGCCACTGAGATGGCGGATGTGTTTGTTTACAACAGCATGCCCAGGTTTACTCTAACTAGTGCATCCACTGAGAAAACAAGGTTCTAAGTTGCATAGAAGCACTCCAGAATATTTTCTGGGCCGTTCTCGCAGAAGAGCAAGTCATAGACTACAGCAATGATCTGTAATTAAGAAGGAAAAGAGAAGAGTGCAGATTGATTATATTTCATATCAAATTGTGCTTAAATTATATAAACAAACAGTTACATAAATGGAATTGCAATGACAAAGGTTTTGATAATCAAAGTCTGTGCCACTGGTCATTCAAAATATGCTCCTGTTTCTTTAAGTGCTTACTTGCGGGATGCCAGATGAATGTGGGGGCTTCTTGGAGTGATTTCTCATCCCAGAGATGTTTTTGTAGCTATACTTTGGCCCTCCAAATGTTCACATTTGATATACGCCACTCAAAAATAGCTACCAATGGAAGGCATGACCTTGGGCTGACAATTTATTTAGGAACCAGCAAGGCCAGGCTGTCCTATGTCTTTTTAGGTTATTCTCTGCGTTGATTCCGGTCAATAGCCTGTTTTAAGAAAAGCTTAGGCCAGATTTAAAAAAAAGAAAATCTGCCTTCCCTTGAGTAAACACGGTAACCTGACAGCTCCAGTGGGTAAATAATGCACTTTTTAAAAGCCTTTCCAAATAGGTCTTTATCCAGCAAGCTGCTTTTATAAGCTACCACTCTTCCTAATATCTATTTATTCAAAACTTCTTAAAAAAATGATAGACATCTATTGAGAATCTGAATTTTCTGGATTTTCTTTTTTTTTTTTAATTTTAAAGAAGAAATGTATTTTTTCCCTTCTGGTTAGAGAAAAAGTCTTTCTTGAAATATGATCCTCTCAGATAAATAATGGCAATAAAAGTAAATGGAAAGTGGGAAAGAACATGGTTTCTTAGTGCAGTGTGCAGCACTTTCTAATTGGAAAAGGCTAAAAGGGAGTTTTCCTTGGAGGCCTCCCATCTGACTTGAGACCAAGCAAAACAGTGATTTGCTTATGAGCATCGAGGTCTCTGTTTCCCTTGTTAAAAGGGAAGCTAAGAATGGAAGAAATGTACTAAGTTATAAACCTGTATTATGGCAATGATTTGTGTGGATACTTCATACATTATGGTGAGATATAGAAATTATAGAATACAATGAGAGGTAAAGACCTTTGAAGTCATCACTCAACCCCAGGTGGAAACCGAGTCTCTCACTACTGAGTCTTGCTGAAGATCACAGCCACCTTCAGCCCACATTTTTTACTCTTGCTAGCATAGTACTCTGCTCATGTTGAAACACTCTATTTTTCCACTTAAAAAGAAATCTATCCAGCTTAGCTGAGTTTTTCTGGAATTTTGAGGAATTTATGCACCTGTCACAGGAAGGTTTGGGTTTGCTGATGGCTTTAAAAGCCAGAGCTTTGGTAGTTTAGGCCCTCCTGAGGTCCTGAGGTCCTGTTACCTCATCAGTCATCAAAAATGGTTATTGTTGCTCTTTTCAAGGGTCTTCTCATTTCCTTAATAAGAAATAATAATTAATATTTTCATAATTACTATGAAAATATTGTATTGTAGATAAAAGCAAGAGCAAGACTGGCCTATAACTTAACAGTAGCAGTATTTCTGCAAGAGCATGACCGTCCTGTGATTTAACAGTCTCGCCATTTCCTCTGCCTCTCTGTTTCTTTCCTTCCCTCCCACTCCCATTCTCATTTCCTTGCTACTTTTGCCTTTTCATTTTACATTTTTATTCATGTATGATATACATGCAGATAAAGCACCCAGCTCAAGAAAACAACATGAGCAGCACCCAGAAAAGCCCACTGGGGCAGCCATAACACCACAGATCGATTTTCCTGTTCTTCTTTTGATAGAAACGGAATCTTCTAATGCACAGCTTTTGTGTCTGACTTCTGTCCCTCAAGCTTATGCTAGTGAGATTCATCTGTTGTAGCATGTATTGTTTTTTTTTTTCCATTTTAAAATCCATTCCCTCTCCGTCTGGGGTACATTTACCTCCATCTTTCTGACTGGTACTACTCCTCTTCTCCTTTGTGTCTTAGATTTTATTGCCATATTCTGACTTATTTTCTTTGCCAAGTCAGACATGTCGATTGGACTAGAGCAGTGGAGACAGCACACTGTTCCTGAAATGTGCAGGTGAATACCTCTCCTCCAGGATCCACCCAATGGACACACCTGCAGCTGGCCACATATGCAGATGATCTATACTATGAAAGGCCCCGTCTAAAGTGCTTTTACGAGAGAGGATGTCGGCACCTGTGATGGTTAATTTTACGTGTCAACTTGGCTAGGGTATGGTGCCCAGATATTTGGTCAAACGTTATTCTAGATGTTTCTGTGAAGATTTTTTTAGATGAGATTAACATTTAAACAGGTAGACTTTGAGGAAGGCAGATTTTCCTCCATAATGGGGGTGGGCCTTATCCAGTCACTTGAAGTTCTTGATAAAAAAAAGACTGACCTCACCCAAGCAAGAAGGAATTCTGCCAGCATATTGCCTTTGGATTTAAACTGCAATCCTTCTTGGGTTTCCTGCCTACCACCCTATCCTGCAAATTTTGCACTTGCAAGCCTCTACTGTCCCATGGACCAATTCCTTCAAATTAATCTCTCTTTTGTGCTCTCTCTATCTATGCACATCCTGTTGGTTCTATATCTCTGCAGAACTCTGACTAATACAGCCCTTCTCCCCACTCCCAAGCCCATGGAAGACCTTGTTTATTGGCCAAGACATTCTTTCCAGGTGAGCCTTCAGAATCCTCCCCCACTCAGTCCTCCAGATATCCATGGTGTGTCAATAAGCAAGTTGAAATATCCTTGCTATCCTTGCACGATAGCAATGGTTCTCAAGAGGGAGAGGGTGATTTTGCCCCCCAGGGGATGTTTGGCATTGTCCGGAGACATTTTTGTTGTCACAAATGGGGGAGAGGGAGTGCTGTTGGCTTCTAGTGGGAAGAGATCAGAGAAGCTGCTAAACATCCTATAAGGCACAGGACAGTCTCCCATTAACAAAGAATTACCCAGCCCCAAGTGTCAGTAGTACGAAGATAGAGAAGCACTGAATTAGAGACTCACTCAGACTCAACTATTGAAAGACAAACATCTCTTGGATGAGAGGTATCTTAGTCTCTATCACAGCAATTCTATATGATTTAGAGAGAGCTGCTTCTCAGTAAATAACCTGAGAAATTATTTTGAAATTCTGACATAATGTGGATGTAGCATAACCTTTTATTTTACCCTGTGTGTGTGGAGCTATTACTTTTAGCCTTGTCTTTTCTTAATTCCTTTCAAAATTGAGTCTCCTTTTACTTTTCATATACTTGAGCATGGACACTTTCTTCCTAACACACCAAAATCCAGGCCACAAAATACTTACCGGAGTCAACAAATCCCCTTGACCAAAGGGAACATGCTACAGATCCTGGGAAGGAGGTGATTGGAGGAAATTGATAAATGGCAGTTTCCTGTGCTTTGCCATCAACAATAACAAAATGCATCAGAAGAGCAGAATAAAGTAGTCAATATGGACTTTCCTCACTCCTGGCAAACAAAGGGTTTTCTAACAGAGGTTCTCCCAGCTCAGCATTCACCATTGGTTTGGGCAACTGCACAGGAGGTCTCCCTAAAGATGTGAAGCATTTAGCACTTGGTAGAGGAAACCCTGACCACGGGCTTGCGAGATGAGGCTCTATATCTTTCAAGGATGTACTGAAATGATTGCTACGAGTTTTCATAAAAACTTTCACCTGCTATATTCTCTAAGGCACAGTACAAAAATGAAGTCTTCATAGTAGATAATTTACTGGATTAAAAAAACAAATTTTAAGTACAATGTAAGTTATAATTTAATGTATTCATGACATAGGACTTGCAATGTATGCAGAAAAGAGGTGTAAGTTAGGGGAGATAGAGCACAATGTTAACACCCAATAACCAGAGTGGAAAGAAATGGGCAATTCTTTTTATAGTAAAAAATTTTCATAAGAAAACTATGTGAATATTCTCTGGAGACACTAAAGGCAGAGAGAAATGAAATAAGAATAAATCACCTTGGAAATTCATTAATGTTGATGCAGAATATCAGAAAACCAACATGAGAAACTGACACATTCCAATTATTATAATTACGTTGGCTGTATTAGAGCAGTTCTTTAATAATGTTGCCAATGAGAAGAAAGTTGTTTACTTTTCAGTTTGGTAGTTTCAGAACTGTCAGTGATTAGCTAAATAAATAAATATGTAAGCAAATTAATTTTATCTCTTCCTATTATACTTAAGTAGCTGGTCAATTATCTTCAATAGGTTTTCTTTCTAAAAGTTGCACATAAGAAAGGAAGGTCAACAGATCCAGCATTTTGGCTTGAATTTCAAGATCCAGTTGGCAGTATTTCAGATGTCCTTAAGCCTTGATGACCAAGATACCTAATGAATGAAGCATAGCTATGATGTGCAGAGCTCTTGGTTTTGAGTCACAATTGCGTTGCACGTGGTCCATGGGAAAAAATTAAAATATTATTCCCTTTTTCCCAACATATGCCTAAGAATGTCCTAAAATTGCACAGCTGCTTTGTGCTCCAATAATACACATGATAATAATAGTTGGTGAAATGAAGCATAGGTAGGAAGGTAAGATGAAGCTGAAGAGACAGAACAATGTGTCTGGATGTTGGATTATCTGTGGACCCAGCTGATCCATGGACTAAGAAACAATCAGGAAGTCACATCAGAAGATCTTAGCAGATACGCATGCATGTGGTAAAGGCGAGGTCGGGATCTGGGCTGCCGCAGATGCAGTTGAGAAGGGCTGGCCGTGCTGGTTGGCTTCTGCTTTTTGTCATACAACACCACAGCTTGAATTAAACTCATCTTTTGCAGTGGGTCTGAGGAACCTTGCTTATTGGCAAATTGGCATAGGCTGGCCTGCTCCTGCTGTATTCACCATTTCTGGGAAGTCAACATGAAATTCATTAGACTGTTTTGCATAGCCACGAAGTGTGTTTCCACATTAGCCAGTATTATTTCCCCAAAATGACCAACATGCTCTGGTGACCCAACTGGGAGCAGTGCCCTTTGTCGTATTAGGTGCTTCATGCTCTGGATTGGCATAGCACTCCCTTGATAGCCTAATTTCATTCAAGTGTATCCCTAAAATTCACCAAGTAAGTTAATGTTGTGGCCAAGATTTGACTTAAACTCTAGAGGAGTCAGATCTGGCTTCAGTTTTTCCTCTTCAACCTCCAACATGTCCTTGCTCAGGTTACCTAGCCCTGTGTCTAGTTCCCTCATCTGTTACAGGGCATGATACTAGAATATTTATTGAGTACTTACTGTGTGCTGGGTCCTATTCTTAGTAAATGCAATACGTCATTTAATTCTCATAATTGCAACCCTACAAGACAGGTACCATTATCACGCCATTTTATAGATAAAGAAACAGAGGTCCAGCACCCCGATGGAAAGTGGCAGAGCAGGCACTGGTAGCCAGGAGCTCTGGCCACAAGGCCTGTGCTCTCACAAGTGTCTGACACTGCTCCTCTCTAATTTCAGTACCGTTTTGCTTCTCACCAGGAAATTATTTTGACTCACGCCAGCATCTGCCTCACAGTATTATTCTGAAGAGGAGATGAGCCAGTGCACACAGTGCACAGCTAACGAATTCACATTTGGATTTAACAAATGTTGATGGATGGCCCCTTGCGTGTCAGGCAGTGTTCTAGATCCTGAGTATGTAAGACGATCAGAGTGATTGCCCTCCTGGAGCTTGTAGCCTAGAAATAAGACAGACCACAGCCAGATAAATATGTCTTTAATAACACATCAGTAATGCTGTGAAGCAAAAGAAAGCAGGGGCAGAAAGTGACAGTGTTGGGGGAGGAGAGGGAGCCCAGATGGAGAGGGGAACAGAGGATGCTTCCAGTAGAGAGAAGAACTCTGTGAAGACATTACCTTTGAGCCAGGCCCTGACTAACAGGGAACGAAGCCATGTGAAGATCTGGGGGACATTATTTTTTATTTGTATAATAAAATTAATTATGTGCTAATTTCTGAGTTTAACCACAGAGAGTTCTTGTCCTCCTCCCCAACCAAGGGCATAATTTCTTACTCTTTCTCAAAACTCTAACAACAAGAGAAGAAAATCTGAAAACGCAGATGGAAAAGAAAAAAAAAAAAGCTCTTCTGAAAAGTAGGAAGAGGCTAGTTTCCACAAACTCTGGAGCTATCGTGAATGGAAAGAGAACATTTCCATCTCCCATTGATCACTATAATTCACAAATTCTCCTAAAAAAACAGAAACCACAGTTGACTATGGTTTTGTTGGTTTCACTTAATTCCCTGACCCCGACTCCTTGTGTAGCTAAAAGCATGTCATATCACAGTAAATTCTACCTCTCTTTATTCCATTAGAGGGAACCCAGGCCATTTCAAACACCATCTTCCCATCCAATCTTGATTTTACAATGCTTTTCACTGAAGATTAGAGTTAATGCTTTTCTAAGAGGTTTGTCACAAAAGGGAGCTTAATTGGGGCTCATTTTTTCCATCCGCCCAGTTGTTCCATAGGCTTACTTTTGGGAAGTGTGTCTATCATGAATGATTCATATTCTACAGGTGTGGATTATGAATTTAGAGAACCAAGTCACCCAGGAAAGGGAAAGCTACCTTAGCTTCTGGGAGATAGAACCATAGCACTCAGTGCAGTGGGTTGAAGAGGGTTCCCCCAAAAGATGTGTACATGTCCTCACCTCTGATGCCTGTGAATGTGACCTTGTTTGGAAATAAGGTCTTTGAAGATGTAATTAAGGTAAAGAGCTCAGGATAAAATCGTCCTGGATTAGGATGGGCTCTGAACCTAATCACAAGCGTCCTTCGAAGAGAAAGGAGAGGGAGGTTTGAGACACAAAGGATACAGCCATGTGAAGACAAAGGCAGAGACGGAGTCATTCAGCCTCAAGTCCAGGATTGCCAAGCAATGCCAAGCAATGCAAAGCAATGCCAAGCAATGCCAAGCAATGCCAAGGATCAAGGATTGCCAGCAGACACCAGAAGCTCCGAGAGATGTACGAAACGGATTCTCCCCAGAGCCTTCAGGAGCCAACCCTGCTGACTCATTGATTTCAGATCACTGGCCTTCACAATTGTGACAGAGTAAGTCTCTGTTGTTTGAAGACAGCAACTTTGTAACATTTTGATACAGCAGCCCTAGGAATCTAATGCACTTGGTTTGAATCTTTAACATTAAATAAAAGAATAATAGTTGAGGGTCATTTAATTTCTTGGAACAGTGAGGGATGTGACCCAGTGTCAGATAGGAATGTAAGTTTTTTTCGTTTTGTTTTGTTTTGTTTTGAGATGTAGTCTAGCTGTCACCAGGGTGGAGTGCAATGGCACGGTCTCGGCTCATTGCAACCTCTGCCTCTGCTTCAAGCAATTCTCCTGCCTCAGCCTCCCGAGTAGCTGGGACTACAGGGGCTCACCACCGTGCCTGGCTTATTTTTTTTTTTTTTTGCATTTTTAGTATAGACGGGGTTTCACCAGCCTGGCCAGGCTGGTCTTGAACTCCTGACTTCGTGATACACCCACCTCGGCCTCCCAAAGTGCTGGGATTAGGAATATAAATTTTATATGGAGTTTACTGGGAGAGAAAATGGCTGCAGTGGCTACTGTTTGTGTTTACATAGTACCCCATCTGCTTTATCCACAGTCTCTGGGAAGCTGAGATCACAACCAAGGCTCTATGTTCTCAGTGGGAGCACAGTTGGTGCCAGATGTGTTCCCTCGCGCTGTGGCCACCATTCTGTGCACTGCAGGGCCCATAGCGCTCCTGTCCCTGACACTAAAATATCGGTGCATGGGCACAGTCATTGTGACAAATGAAAACACCAAGTATTTCCCAGTGTCCCGCAGGGGGAGCTGAATGGCCCTGGTTGAGAGCACCGGCAGATGAACCTCAGCATTAACGTCTCTGGGCTACAATGCCCTGATGGATTCGTGATCACAGTGAAAATTAGTTGCTGATGGCAAAACTAGAATGTGTGGAAATCTGCCGGATATAACCCAGTTTACCTCTGGGACCCTCCATCATTATGGTTAAAATTAAGATTGACCAAATCCCTTCTGACTGACCATTGTACTCCACGTGTTGCGACATTCAATTATCTTACAAGCAAAGCTCACTCTCTAATGACCCAGTCCATCTCCTAAGGGTGACTTTGAAGATTCTGCCACAATCCCTCATGTTCTAATGTACAGCTTCGCTCTTAGAGAGTGATCTTACTTCTAACTTCCTTGAGGATCTCTAATTTTTCTGAAGTCGGAGAAATACTGGAGAGGCAAGAGATGAGACTTGAACCTGGAGCCAAGAACCAGGTCCCAGAGGACTTGCTCTGCACTGTGCCATGAATTGGCCCTTCCACTGCAGCGTTGAGGATTCAGAGAAAGATGCGGATCAGGGTGGCATGAATGGGTACATGCGGCCGTGAGGAGACCGGATTGGAATCTACGAAGATCTGCCGGGAGTAAGAGGTAGATGTAAAGACCGAGACAACTGGCCAAGGATGGGACCAAGATAGTAGCAATGAAAACAAAAGGTAGAGAAAAGAGTCAAAGGATAACAAAAAGGTAGTCCTGAAAGCTTGCAGACCCACTGGACATAGAGAATACAAGAGGGAAGAGATCAAGGATGTCTCATTAAATTAAACTTTCTAGATAATTTAAATTGGAACACAGCTAAATTTCTTTGATACTTTGGGGAGGCTTCCTCTAAACATTTTGAGTGTGTTTAAAGAACATCATGGTGAGATAACATCCCAGACAATGATGCAGATTAAGCAATTCAGGAATTTAAGGGCTCTAACCATTAACTACTTTAGAATATCAGCTAAAGAACACATACTGGAAGCTTTATGTTCTATTATATTAATTATCCCCCCAAGGAGCAATAAGTGTTTTTAAAATTATTTAAATGAATCTCAATGTTCTTTCCAAAGGCAAAAAGTAAAAAACATACATCAACATAAGGAAAGTGCACACTTTCAGCAGCTAAGAGGCCTCAGTAGCCTACATTACAAGCCTGCCTCCTTGAAGCTCAAAATTAGTGAAGCCAAACAAGGTACAAGGCTAATTCACTATGGATGAAATCATGGGCAGAGAAAGTGGAATGGAAGGCTCTTGAGCACAAATAAAGCATGTAGGTGAAATAATTGAAAGGAAGCCCTCTTTTTTTACACGGCACACACTTTGAAATGCAAGGTGGGGAAAGCTGATTGTCCTTAATAGGGAAGTATCAGCTTCCTCCCTACAGAGAGTTTAGAAGAAAGAGAAGCACAGTACTGCAGAGCTTGCCTTCTACCTAAAAACTGGTGCTTAGAACAATGGTCTCCAGCTGCATCCATGTTGCTACAAAGGACATTTCTTTTTCTTTTTCATGGCTGCATAGTACTCCATGGTGTGTGTGTATCTATATAGACATATATATCATTATTATATAGAGAGAGACACATAGGTATCACTAATATACACATATATGTGATATATATATGTGTGTGTGTGTGTGTGTGTGTGTATGTAACAATTTCTTTATCCAATCTGCCATTGATGAGCATCTGTGTTGATTTTATGTCTGTGCTATTGTGAATAGTACTGTGACAAACATATGAGTGGAGGTGTCTTTTTGGTAGGAAGCCATTATCCTAAGTGAATCAACACAGAAACAGGAACCCAAATGTCAACTAAATACCACATGTTCTCATAAGTAGGAGCTGTACATTGAGAACAATAAACACTGGAGATTCCAAAAGGTAGGTGGAAGGGTGGGGGAAGTGTTGAAAACTATCTATTGGACACTGTTTGCTACTTGAGTGATAGGATCATTAGAAACCCAAACTTCAGCATTATGCAGTATACTCATGTAGCAAACCTGAGCAAGCACTCACAGAATCTAACATTAAAAATCAAATAAAATACATTAAAATAAGAAAAAAATTAAAAATTTGTACTGACATGTCCAGAATCTTAGGAGAAAGTAGAAATTTAAAAAATAACACCACAAATATCAGTGTTTTTAAAGTTTCAAACATTTCTGTATTTAATAAGTATTGGTGCCTTGAAATTGAGTTTAAAGAAGACAGTTCTTGATTTGCACTCTTGTGGGCATTAGAACGGGGGAAAGCCCCTGCAGAGTACCATGAGGAGATTTTGAATTATGCAAAGGTAAAGAAAAGGTCCCACTAATGTAGAGATATTTGGAGACTTCATTCTAACGAACTGAAAAAGAGGTTTGGGGGGAGATGACTTAGGAGTGAGGAGAGGGGAAGCCCAGAGAAGCAGGTGCAGAGCTTCTACCCAGATCCTGGGCTGGATTCAGCTTCCAATATGCCTTGTTTGTCCCTGTAGCATTAGGACATATTGAAAGCTTCCTCACTTAAGAATATGGATATTTTACATAGAGAAATTGATTTTACACTCCTTTTGCAAACCCTGAAGGTCTGGCCACGCCAGTTTCTCATTCTCACAAGTCAGCAAGAGCAGGTACGGAGGAGAGAATCAGGTGACCTCTCCAGCTTTCTACTTTGTACATGACCTTGTGGGTATTTCTGCCTAAGAGTCACTTAAGAATACAGATATTTTACATAGAGAAATTGATTGTACACTCTTTTGCAAACCCTGAAGGTCTGGCCATGCCAGGCTCTTATTCTCACAAGTTACCAAGACCATGTATGGAGGAGAGAATCAGGTGACCTCTCCAGCTGGCCTCGGTGCCACCTCCCTGTGGTCACACACAGCCTGCTCCACTCATTCGCAGGCCTGGGCTGGTTTGCATTTACCTTGGCCCCATGGACTAGAGAGAAGATGACCAGCTGTCAACATAGCTATTGAGGGACAATCTCTGGGTATTGGCAGAACTACAGTTGACCTCTGTGTCCAAACAGAGAATGCCTCTGGGGAGGAGACCATTTGTCCCCTACATAATGAGCTCCAGTGTAAAATCCAGCATGGCTCGGGTACGTTGAGCATTGGAAACTTTGGAAGCTTCTGGAAACAGTAGGCTAGAAATGAGCACTGACAACTCAAAACGCGTACCTGCAAGGGAAGCTGAGTGAGTTTCTCCAAGTGTTGTCAGGGGGATGCCTGCGGCTACATGGTAGCCAGACAGAGAAAACAACAGGGAAGACAGCACACGGGGACCACAGAAAATACTGTATGTGTTCTGGGGGTCCAAGTGGGAGTTTAAAACTGTCATTCAGGTGGGAGGCTTAAGTTCTTGAAATTTAAATATTAAGTTATTGAAATTTAAATATTAGAATAAAGGCAATGCCTGGACATACCAGATGCATATTAAAAGTTTTCTAAACTATACATATTTTTAACCTAGAAATTCTACTTTTAGTATTTTTATCCTAAAAAAATTCATGAATGTGTATAGAGATTGTATTGAAATATATTATTTTAATACAATTATATAAATAATATATTATAAAATTATGCATGATATATATAATATAAATTATAAAATGATTATTATTGAATAACAATTATGTAAGTATAATGTTAATTGTAACTTATAATGACAAAGAACTGGCAACTCTTAGGATCTGCAACTGAAGAACATTGTTTCAATAAATTGTAACATCCATACAACAAATTTCAAGTAGCCACTAAAATACTACCAGGAAGTTATTTAAGGTTATTTCAAAGGATGTTACAAAAATAATATGCATGGTACAATGCCATTTTTATTTAATATATAAACACACATAGGGAAATATTTAAGTTTATACATTACATTAGTTTCCTGGGGCTCCTGGAACCATTTTCTGCAAATATTGTGGCTTAAAACAACAGAGTTAATTTTCTGACAGTTATGAGGACAGGAGTTTAGCAGTTTCACTGGGCCAAAATCAAAGTATGGGCAGGGCTGCACTCTCTCTGAAGGCTCTAGGAGATAAACCTTCCTTGCCTCTTCCAGCTTCTGTGGTTCTGGCGTCCTTGGCTTGTAGCTGCATCACTCCAGTCTCTGCCTCTGTCTCTTCGTGTGTCTGATCTTCCTCAGTCTCTCTCTTATAAGGACCCTTTGTGCTTGGATTTAATACCCACCGGGAAAATCCCTCATGTCAAAATCATTAACTTCATCACATCTGTAAGTCGCTTTTACATTGTAAGGTCACATTTATAGGTTTCAAGGACTCAGACCTGTTATTTTTGGAGCATCATTATTTCATCTGCTGTTTTCCTAATCATTAAAAGATATTTTTTTCTTATGTCTTTTTTGTTCTTTCTTAGAGTAAGTATTGGATAACTTTAGTAAGGGGGATTTATTTTAAGTAGATTATACCAGACGAAGTATGAATTTCTACTTCGTACATGACCTCGTGAGTATTTCTGCCTAAGAGCCAAAAAAGAAATAAACAAAAGTACCAACATGAAAACTGTATTTTCCCTTTAGAGTATTAAAAACCTTGTTCAATATTCAAGACTTTATGTTTAAAAAATAGAGGCATACGATATGATTGATTTTATCAAATACTAGGTTGGATATTATAGAACAAATATATAATTTAGAAAAATCCAAGAAAAAAACAGAGATGAAGATGCCCTAACAGATGACTCCACCTGCAAAAAAAAGGAGCAGAGACGTGTATAATGTGCAAGAAAAAAAGTATCTATTTGCTAGGTAAGTGTGCTTTCAAATTCTGAAAGGTCTTTAATATTAGGAAAAAGATTTTTACCAAAAATGGAATTTTCCATTAAAAAACAGGAACTAAAATAAGTATCCGTTTCAATTCTGAAAAGTGAATGATGAAGAAGGCAAGTCAGAAATTCATTTTAGATGACGAATATGTTACATTTCCAAAAAGAAGGTAAGACACTAGAACAGAGGAAGGTAAAACAGGAAGTCCCCACTTGTTTCCTTATTACTTGTTAGTTTCTGAGTTAGATGTAAGGGGAGATATATGTTTTGGACAGGTTTCTTGTCCTCAAAAACGTGTAGTTCAGTAAGAAAGATATGATTAAGCCGTGTTGAGGTGAAGCGCTATGCAATCAATGACAGGAGAGGCACAAACCAGGTCCTCCAGAACTGGGGGTGGCCAAGCTTCCCCTTGAAACGCAGGGTTTGCAGGATAGACGAAGCTGAGTGAAGAAGACAGGTGAGTAGTCCATTTCTGAAAACACTGGAAGGAATTGAGATGGAAAAGTAGTAGTGTAATACCTAACATTTATCCAGTCATATGCTAGATACGGGGCTAAGATTTTTTTTTTTAATCCATTATCAGGGAGAAAAAACGTTTCCTCTACTCTCTTAAATTTGGTAACTGAGAACCTGTGAATTAAACTAACAAAAAATAGATTAACAGGGGGGAAGGATACACAATTTTTCTTAATATTTACATGCACAAGAGTTCCCAGAAAAATAGTGAAACTCAAAGAAGCAGACTCAGGGGCTTATACATCCTTTCAACAAAGGGAGAAGAGTTTGGGTTTCAAGGTATGATAAATAGTGGGGAAGTGACTAGGAAATCCAGTGACTCAGGGAAGATAAGGGTTACTTTAGTAAGGTCTGCTTGTGCAAACACATCTTGGCATCAACTCCCTTTCTTCAATGAAAAGAGTCACTCTTCCCTCCTTGTGTAGGAGGTGGGGTCCTCCTCAAAGAGAAACTAAAAATGTATGCCTTGTCCTTAGGCTGTTAATGGTGGGTCGAGGAACTCTTCCTGCACCTGCTGATTCTCAACTGCCTTTAGCCCCAAATAATCTTTATGCCAAAGTGGCATAGTTTAGAGTGGCATCTTCTGATCCCCATCACAATAAATAGGTGTAATACTGATACCACTATGAGACAGGCATAATTGTTGCCTCTTTTCTTAGGTGGGGAAACTGAGGATCTTATGTCCTAGCCAGCATGCCTGACAAAGAAGTAGGTGCTAATGTTGTCAGAAGAGGAGGGCAAGTGGTGTTGGTGTCGCCCAGGCAATTTCAATATGACAAACTGGAAAACTTCTAAATGCACCATCCCCACTTGTTTCAAGTTTCAGAGGAACCAGGTGGATCCCCCATTCTTTAACTGGTTCCTTTTTCCTTTCAAGTTCAAAAACACTCAAGGAATATTTTAATAAATCAATAAAGTGAACACAGCAAGTGAGGAATAGCAAGAAACAACAGAAAATATTCAAAAGGACCATAACGATGAGAGGAAATTAAAGTTCACGCAGATGCTTTCATGTAACCACACTTATCAAAAAAAGAAAAAAAAAGTCTTATAAAGTTGTATAAAAATAGAGTAGCAGAATAATAATAGTCCTAACTATAATTTCTGATACTATGTAGACTGGGGAAAAACATAACCCAACAGCCTAAGAAGAAAAGAAAGAAAATGTGTTTGCTCAAAGAAAACAAACACAGACATATAAACCTACACCCCTGACGGCTGAACTTCATAGAACTAAGAAGTCAATAGGAAGAAAGTGCAGACAAGCAGGAAGCTCGTTAGATTAGAAATCAAGTTCATGTTCTAGCACTGATGGCCAGCTGACCAGGGCAGTTCACAAGCAGTTCAAGTTCAGGGACCAAAGCGCCCCTGAGTGCCCACTGGATTCTGCACAGCCAAAAAGACACTTGAAAACATCAAGCCCTGTCACCAGTACCTTCTATCAGCCTTGAGAGAGGTGTGATGATATAATAGGGAATCAGAGAAGCCTAAATCTGTACCTGCTTTGGGAAACCCATGTAATGCCTTCACCTGATTCATTAGTATTTGAGAACCTACAAGGCCCCTGTGTTCACAACTCTAGGAAGATGCAAGACTCTAGGTGTCACAGCTCTTGCCTTTAGAAGCATCTTGCTAGTTTTCTATTGCTCTGTAGCACGCTTCCACACACTCAGCAGCTTTAAACAATCCCTTTATCTGTTCACAGCTCTGTAGATTAGAAGTCTGTGGCTGGGTTCTCTATAGTGTCTCAGGAGGCTGACATTAAGGTGTTAGCCAACTGGGTTCTCCTCTGGAGACTGGGGGAAAATCTGCTTTCACACTCATTCAGAGTGTTGTCAGAATTCATTTCTTTGAGGCTGTAGGACGGACATTCCCACTGCCTTTCTTGTTGTCAGCTGTGGGCCACCCTCAGCCCGTAGAGGCCACCCACCTTCCTTACTACACAGCCCCCTCCATTTCTAAAACAAGCAATCAAGAAGTCTCCCTCATGTTGAATGTCTGTCACGCTGTGAATCTCTCTCATGAGGAAGATCCCAGCAGCTTATCTGAGACCTGAATTACATCTACAGAATCCCTCGGCAGAAGCGGCTAGATATGTACTGGGCCACACACCAGCAGGCAGAAACTGTGGGAGCCGTATTGAAATTCTGCTTGCCATAAGCATCGGAAAACTATTTACTAAGTGTTGAATAAATGAGAAAAGAAATGAAAACTTCTGGCCCCTCACTGGAATTATCTCCTCAAGTGAGAGGCAGCATAGCTTTGTTGTAATCCTGTCCATCGCCTGCAAAGAGCCCGTCCTCATGTTAATCACTTCTTCGTTGCTCACGGCAACTCTGTAAGGCAAGTCCACGGGCAAGGCTTATGATTCCTGCTCTCCAGAACTCTGATCCCTTAACTTCTTGCCCAGTGCTCTTTTCACGACAAGAAATTACAGTTTCTTTAAGATTTCCTTGGACAAACTCTTTGATGACATTGTAACAACGTGAAGAAGAGACACAGGAGAGCATGGAACCCCGCAGAAGACCCGTGAACCAGGGCCGCTTGGGGCTGTGGGCACTGGCTCCTCTGCTGTAACTGAGTCCTTGCCAAGAACCCACTTCTGTGATCTGGCAAGGGGCGGGAGACCTCAGCAGAAGATTTAAAACAAGATGAATCATATCACTGGTAGTCACACAGCGGCCAGTTGTCACTGTTGAGATGACTCCGTAGGTGGCCACAGCCCAATTATCTGCCGGGTATGGAGGTTGCACCCCAAATCCTGTATGGAGTGGCAGTCCTGAAATGAGTGGCTGGTCCTTTGCCATTTTCCCATCACTTGAAGCTGATCGAGGCATCAGTGAATAAAGAGGAGGGTGGGAAAGCAGAGCCTTCCAGGGTCCAAGTCTGAGGATTGATGGGGGAGGCTGGGCTGGGTGACAGAATCTTGATGGCAGACCTCAGTATCACAAAGGGTAAGGTGCTTGGAGGTGAAATGGCCTGAAGTGGGAAAAGAGGCAGATGCTGAGAGGAGGAGAGTCCATGCAAAATTGACAGGGGCTCTTCTGATGGGTCTCACTGCTCCAGGAATCCTGGGTGTTCATGCTTTCTAGGCATCCTGTTGAGTCCTGAAAGAGGAGCCCAGACCAACCAGGAGCTCATTCACCCTGGTTTGAGTCTGGGTACCTCTTTCTCTTAACCAGCTGGGCACTCTTGGCTTAGCTACTTAACATCTAGCGCCTTGTTTTCCTCATCAGTTGAATGCTGAAAGTTGAGCTCTCTGATTTATGGAGCCCCTTCTGGCTATAAATTCTTATCTCATGAGGACATTTTGTGATCTGGACTATATTAAAGAGCCACTCTCTAGGATTAATAACAGTACACAGCAGCCTTTTCATATTCTTTTCTTTTTCTACAGTTACTGCCCAATCAGCACTATAAAATATTCGAATCTTAAAAAATAATTCATTGAATATGTCTTCTTTTAGCACCAGCTGTAACAAAACTACATACATCAGTAGTTAGCTGCTTGCATGTGAAGCAACAGCTACATGCACATGGGAATAAGCTACAAAATGTTATTTTAATAAGATGCTGTCCATCCAAACAAACTGAATTTGAAATGTGGCACCAAACTTGCTATCTGGCTCATTCAAAAATATTTTATGGTCAACCATGTAAATGATAACCTTCAAAAAACATTTATGAAGTAATCAACATGGGAAGACAGAAAGTCAGGCTAGAACTTTATCATCTGTGTTTTGTTGGGGGTATCTAACTGTTCATAGTTCACTGTGAATTCTTTGGATTAGATAGTTCTTTGGAAGAGGAAGATAGTCCTCTCCCAAACAGTTAGATAGTCCTTTGGAAAAGGAATCTTTGGAAGGTGATTTGTCACATTATTTGAAAAGAGCATTGTGGCTGATTCAGACCCACCATTTCCTTAGGTATCAGCTGAATGAATGACATTTTTCAGCTTAATCAGGCTAAAACTCTTGGAGTCATCTTTGACTCTTTTCTTCAACTTCCTGCATTCTTCTTGGTGCTGTCTTCAAAAGATAACCACAATCCAACCACCTCTCACCACCTCCTGCTCCAGCCATGGTCTGAGCCAACAAGGTCTCTCCCTGATGAACATGAGCCCCCCAAAAGATCTCCCTGCCTCTAATTTGGCTCCCCACAGTCTATTCCCAACACATCAGCTACAGTGTTGATCACTTATGTCGGCTCATGTCACTCTTCTGCCTAGATCCTTTGGTGGTTCTCCTTTTTACACAGAATAGCAGTCAAAGTTTATAGAGAGTCCCTCATTTCTTCTACAACATTCTCTGTCCTCTCTCCCACTGGACACCAGTTGAGCCTGTGCAGTCCAGCCAAGCTCCTGGGTGCTGGGGTGTCCCCTCGTCTTGGAATGCTCTTCTTTGATGCTCTCTTGGCCAACTACTTCACTCCTTCAAGTGTTTGCTCCAATTTCATCTTTCTTAAATTTGCATAGATTTAGGGGGTACAGTGAAGGTTAGTTCATGGATATATTGCTTAGTGGAGAAGTCTGGGCTTTCTGTGTAGCCATCCCCTTAAGAGTGTACAATAAGTGTCCATTGTACCCATTGAATAACTTATCATCCCTCACCCCCCTCTCAGCCCCTCACCTTTCTGAATCCCCGATGTCTATTATTCCATTCTCTTTGTCATCTCTGTAAGGCTTCACCTGATCTTTCTGTGTAATACTGCAACTTGTCCCTCATCCCCCAGAAACCCGAACCCTCCTTATCCTGATCTTCTCTTATTCATAGCATTTAGCAACTTCAGTATGATGCATTCAGTGATAATGAATGTTTAATTTCTATCTTCTGCTAGAATGCAAGCTCTGTAAGGGAAGGGATCTATATTTTGTTTTCTGATGCATCCTAAACACCTAGAAGAATGCCAGATAAATGAAAGCATCCAAATGAAACTTCATCTCACACTCATGTCGGTTGAAAAAGTCAAATTGAACAATAAATCTTGATTGACTATGATAAACTAAAATGTGTTCATTTAGGCTTTTTTTCTATGATTCATCTTCTAAATTGCCTGGCAACGATCGAGGAATGCCCTCAGTCAAGAAAATGGGATTCTAGCTAATCTCTGAAATATATTTGTACTGATTGCATCAAAAATGCACATATGCTACCTCTCACATTTTAAAAATATAGTAGCCTCCCTATCACCAGATGAGCACTTTATAGACCACAATGATCCCTTACCTCTTCCCTATAATTTAGATGTAAAAATATTTTGGATACAACCCATATACTACTACAATTTAAGGCTACCTCACTGATTCGTCCCAATTCTAGAAGAAACAGACGACCTATTCAAACTAAGATGATCTAAGGATGAAATGGGATGGGCAATGTATATTTCTCAAAGGAGAAACACAGCTTGCTTCAAGTGACTCCACAGAATGGGAGCTGAAGAAATGAAGCCTGACTTCACTTTCCACCCCCTCTCCATTTCCTGCTGGGCCCAACTGAGGACCAGATAACAGGAGGGCCCACTGAGGCAGTCCTCAGAGATTATCCCCCTAGGGCAGAGAGCAGCATGGAGAAGGATGGAGAAGCAGGCTGCAGGGGCAAGGGAAGATAAACACCCCAAAAAAGCTCTGATCTATAGTAAGGGACTATGTGTATCAACCCTACAGGTGGATTTCAGAATTTTAAATATATTTTCCATTGCAACACAGTGGACATATACTTAAGTGTTTTTAATAATCCACTTCTAAAAACCGCCACTTGCCACTTGCAAAAAGCAAATGAATAAAGTATTCTATTCTATTCTATTCTATTCTATTCTATTCTATTCTATTCTATTCTATTCTATTCTATTCTATTCTATTCTATTCTTTTCTTCTTTATCTTTCAATGCTGGTTGCAACCCATTAAATTGATTTCACAACCCACAGTTTAAACATCTCTGGCTAAGGCCAATCCCTCCATTTAAAAGATAAGATCACTTAGATCTTACAGGGTTAACTGGCTTGTCCAAATTTAAAGTATATGTAATCATTGCAATGATGTGGGTGTGTACACTCATTGTAAAGAAAAAACTTATTTCATCCACCCAAATGTTCGCTTCCAAACCACATGCATATCAGCATGTTTTGAAAGAAGGATTTTGGTATTGTAGGTGTCAAGAAAGCCTCTATTTAACCATCAGTAAAATAAACAGTCCTCGCCATACTGTGAAAGGGGGACAACTTCAGTACAGTGGAGAGCTGAGGTCATGCCATCCCATACAGGAAGAACTCTTTGGAATCTAGGGCTCACTTATTCAGGAAGGATGGCCTCCTGTGTGTATGTCTTTCACCCCCAGGTAACACAGGTATTTATGATGCCTCATGAAGCATACTTGCTGGACACTAGGATGGTGGCTAATGACAGTCTCTCTGTGCACCAAGGTAGAGAACTATGAGACAGCCAAGGTCCCAGCCTGGCATATACATTGCACAGTCGCACAGGAAGGCACTCTGCTCTGAAATATTTCATCCTGGAGAAGTTGGCTTTGATGATTTTGAAAAGTAGCAGAACTCACCGGTTCTCTCTTTGGCAGGAGTTTGTGCATTTCACTCATTTCAAGTCAGGACTAATAGTTCTAATGATTTTGAAGGGAACCTAAATGATTCCTTTATGCCTGGCTGGGATTGGCCAGGGTTCCGCTTACAACCCACAACATGCTCACACATTCCATAGAAAAATAAATACTGCTGTAACCACGTTGGTGCCACGCCAGTGCAAATGGCCATTTTCTTAAGTATTCATTTTAAAAGCAACTTTATTATTTCAGCATGTGCTTTGAAAGCTGGCTTTTCTATCTCTGGTGTGATGTTTTCATTGCAGGGACAAAAGTAAAACATCAACTCTTTCAACAGTTTGAGGGAGGGTGGATATTTAATACAAAAAACAAAAAAAAAATGTAATTGGGGGAAAATGCATCACTCCTGCTTTCTTGGATCTCTGCTGGAGTTTCCACTTGTGTGTGACTCCTTCACCTTCCACCAACCACCCCTTTGGTTAGACTGGGTTGTGGTTCCTTCAAATGTCTTGCCGAAACTTCTGGACAGCTATCAACTGAAGAACTCTGTCCTGGTCAGAAGCTTCAACATCCTCTGCCCGTGATGCTTTTCTGGGTCCAACTACCCTGCCATAATTTTCTTCCTGTGTACCAGAGTTTACGAAGTCCTCCTGCATGTGAGGCCCTGGGCGCAGGTGTGGGCATGTGCAGGTGTGTTCATGTAAACTGCAGAGATCCTGAGGGCAAGACGAAGAAAACACAGCCAGCCCTTTCAGGAATTTATAATTCAGATGCTGAGGTGGGACAGAACAGATGAAAAGCAAAAGCACAATGGAGGGCAGTTACGATTAAATGGATTTCAGAGGGTCATGATGGTGCCAGGCTATCTTGGGTCTCCTCACACTCAATATCAGGCCTCTCCACCTCCTGTTAACTTTCACGCATCAGTGTTAGACTAACATGAGAGATGCTTACAATTTTGCTTCATGATCACTGTAGAAATGAGCATGGTTGTTAGCAACAGCTGCTGTGGGTGTGCAGGTCATGGCGTCTCTCATAGCTGGGAATGCCCAATGAATGCACTTCCCTCTTTCACCTGACCACGGAGGGTCACCTGATGGCATTTGGAAAGTAATGAGAGATCTTTCCACCACGACGTTTTGTGATAAATGGTTTATTTACTTTTTCAAATGTTATTGTTTAATCTTCGGAGAGCTTTAGATTTACAGGGAAGTTGAAAAGATGGTATAAAAGAGTTCCTATAGGTTTCATATTCAGTTTTCCCTAGTGTTAACATCTTACATTGCTATGTACATGTGTTACAGCTAATGAACCAATATTAATACACTATTATGAGTGGAAGGAGTGGAAGTCTATACTTCACATTTCCCTGGAGTTACCTCTTGTCCTTTTTCTGGCATCCCTTCAGGACACCACTTCACATTCAGTCATCACATCTCCTTAAGCTCCTCTTGGCCATGATGCCATGACAGTTTCCTAGACCCTGTACTAAGTTTTCTAGACTGAGTATTGGTCAGATATTTTGTAAAATGCCCCTCAATTTGGATTTGTCCAATCTTTTTTCTTGTAGCTAGACTGGATGACGTATTCACATTTGGGAATGTAAGCATAAATGTTTCCTACATAGGCCAAACGTGTTGTTTTGAAAGCTATGTATGCTCTATGATGTTTGGGCATTGAAAACCAATAGATGCTCCACAGGGAACACATTGATTACATGGGACATATTCATGCAAAGAGTGACTCACAGTAAATTACACTGTATGTGGTTTCTCAGACTCAGATGGAAAGCAGACTTCAGTTACCCTAGGTACATCTCAAAGTTTCCCTGTTTTAGTACACTAAATAAATAAGCATAGTGTTAGCTGTATATATTTTTCAGTTATAGGTTAGTTATCTGCTGTAATTAACAACCTAAAACATTCAGTGACTTAATAAAATGAAAATATATTTCTCTCTCATACCATAAACACAGGATTTCTAGGTGGGGGTATTCTCTTTACAGTGGTGTCATGGCATTCCATCTTTTTCTAAATCTATTATCTCTCAAAGCTTTCTGGTTCTCATCTGTATTAGTTAGGGGACAAGAGAATAAAGCAGGCATGAAGAGCTCAGTTGGAGATTTTTCAGGTCAGATCTAGAAGTGGCATGAATTACTTCTGCCCATGTTTCATTGGCCAATACTCAGTCACTTGACCCACCCAGTTGCAAGAGAGACTGGGAAATGTGGTCTAGCTATTGTAGGAGAAAGAGAAAGAAAGAGACTTTGCGAACACATAGCAGCCTCTGCCACTCTATGAATTTATGTCATACCAAGTTTCCAGTAGATTAAAAACATGATAAAATGACTTGGAAGATGCATGCTATTCTTTTTGCACACATACCCCCTGTTTAGATTTTGCTAGTCTTCTCTAAGGATGCTGCAGAGGGTAGCCTCTACATAGGCACTTCCACAACACTGGTATTTCTTTAAAAGCGAAAGTCTGTCCTTTAAAGCAATGTAGAGGGAGAAGGATAAAGAGGTAGAAACTGGGGAGAATTATCCCAGCAAACAAAATATGCCTTGCACCAAATATATTTACAATTATTAAACCAGATGATTAGAAGTAATAGCTTATCACCTTCACCAATGGGAACACGGACCAACCAACCGGAGACTCATAAAAGGAAGGGGAACATGAAAGCATAATCTCAATCCAGAGTCAAATTCCAATATACACCTTTCTAGAGAAAAATGAACAGACTCTTTCTTTCTCAAATAGGACTACTCTTTCATTTTCTAAATAACCTTCCTCAATCTGAGCTATAGTATGTCTGGATGCTAATTGTCTAGTAGTCTAGACAGTGATGATATTATGACCAAGTTATGCACAGATAACCACTGTGTCACTGTTTCCAAAGCTGCCTACACATATTGCTTCACTGGACACACTTGGCATGTGTGATTATTCTCCTGATATTTATTTTCACCGTGTAAGTAGAGAATGCTTAGAGAATGCTTACTTAATCAAACCATCCAGTGAACTGAGCAGATTTTTTACAATTCAAATGCAATATGAGAGTCTCGAAGCTAAGAAAAAAATTATGTTAATGTAGCCCATACTTTTCTGTATTCTGGGGCAATGAACCCTGTGGCATTTTGCTTGCTTCATTCGCTAGGGATACATCTTGCCCAAGTCCCTCCAGTATTTCCTCTGCAAATCGTTCCTACCCAGATGGGTTGGCTTAACCAAAACCATTCTGATCAAGGAGTTCCAGGAATCTCTCCGGAGAGGTCTTTTCTGCAGCCTGGTCCAATGCACAGGTTACAACAAAATGGATGACTATAAGGTTCTCTGGCTTTTTCAAAATGACACAATTTGTTTTTAAAAACCACCATCTTAACAAAGTATATGGGCAATGATGTCATGACACCCTTAACCCCACCTGAAGGAGGGAGACTGAAATCAATGCAGAAATGATAAACAATATGGTTTGGAAAGTAGGAGGATATTCCAGACACAGTGGATAACAAAGTTTATTTCTGGCGTGGAAAGAGAAAATGATCAAAGGGATCTGGAAGAAGTTTATTTGGCCAAGGAAAAGGCATAGACGGGAGTAACAGGCAGACAATCGAGCTTGGCAAAAGGGTGGGTGTTGATACAGCACGCCTTTAAGGACAGTTTCAAGGCTCTAGTGTACATTTTATATACTATTTCCACTATTATAATGACCCCTGGAATCACTGTACTACCTAAGGAGACTTGTTAAATCACAATCTATGGCTGGAGGGGTGAAAAATGGAATCTTCCATCACTCCTGTGATATCAGTCTCCTTGGTCTCTCACCAGACATGGAAATGAGACACAACAGATGAATTTAAAATTCACCTGTGCAGCTTCTAAGCTCAGGTGTCTTCCAGAACAGGTGAAGCAGGCCCAAAGGGGAAGGCGGTCAAGTAAGGAGACCGGAAGAGGATTTTATGAACCTACTGGAAGGTGTGGGTGCAGTTCACCAGTAAGAAGTTTGCTTTGCTTTATAATTCTGAGTAAAGCCAGTTCTTCCCAAAGGGGGTGGGTTGAATTGCGGCCACCTCTAAAAGATACGTGGCCTCAGAGCCTGTAAATGTGACCTTATCTGGAAGAAGAAACTTTGCGCATGTAATTAAGTTAACGATATCAAGATAACGTCATCCTGGATTTAGGGTGGGCCTTAAATCCAATGCTAGGTGTCCTTATAAGAAGATGGCAGACAGAGATTTGACACCCAGAGATTCAGGGATATGTGACATGGGAGGCAGGGAATGGGGTGATGCATCTTCAAGCCAAAGTATGGCAATGATTGCCAACAGCCACCCAAAGCCAGGAAGGGGCAAGGAACAGATTCTTCAGCACCTCCAGAAGGAAACAACTGGCACCTGGATTTTGGTGATCTCCAGAACTGTAAGAATATTAACTTCTGTTGTTAGAAGCCACCAAATGCATAGTAATTTGTTACAGAACCAGAGCTAGAAAACTAATACACCAAACAAGAAACACTGAATCATGATCCTATCCCTGTGCTCATCCCGGCCTTTACTCAGAGTATTTTAATTGTAGTAAAATATATATAACATAAAACTTACCATCTTGGCTATTTTAAAGCCTACAGTTCAGTGGCATTAAGTCTACTAACACTGCTGTACAACCATCACTACCATCCATCTCCAGAACTTTATCATCTTCCCAAACAGAAACTTTGTCCCCATGAAACACTAACTCCCCACTTTCCTTCCCCTCAGCCCCTGGGCATCCACAGTTCTATTTTCTGTCTTATAAATTTGACTAATCTAGATGCCTCATATAAGTGGTGAATTCAGTATTTGTCCTTGTGCATCTGGCTTCTTTTTTCCACTTGGGCAACGTGTCCTCAAGTCTCAGCCATGTGGTAACATGTGCCAGCACTTCATTCCTTTCTATGGCTGAATAATACTCCATTGTATAGATAGACCACATTTTACTTATCCATTCCTCTGTCAGCGGATGCTAGGGTTCCTTCCATCTTTTGGCTTTTATGGATAATGCTGCTATAACATGGGTATACAGATATCTCCTCATTCTCAAAATATTTATTGGTGACATCTCTTGAACTGCTTCATCTCTTCCTTCCCTCTAGCTAGAATGATCCCTGGTCCAGGTTCCCTCTTATCTTCCCACAACCTCCACCGTTTCACCCTTTTTTATACTTTCCACCCTCAGCAATGCCCTTTTCAGGATAGTTCTTGGCAGTGAGGACTGCAGAGTGTCTGTGTCAATATTTGAGTGGGATTTGGGGACAGAAGCCAATGGCTGGTGGAGGCAGGCAGTGAGCAGGGGCTAGGGGATTTTGTTGATGATGAATTTACACAGCAAACACAATGTTTCTGCTAATAAATGAAATTACAGATCAATAAAAATAGCTAAGTCTTTTAAAGGGGGCTAGTCCTCACATTTTATATAAGACCCTGTTATGGTCTGTCTGCATCCCCACCCAAATCTCATCTTGAATTGTAGCTATCATGACTCCCATGTGTAGTTGGAGGGATGTGGTGGGAGATAATTGAATCATGGGGTGGTTTCCCCCATACTATTCTCATGGTAGTGAGTAAGTCTCCCAAGATCTGATGTTTTTGTATAAGGGGTTTCCCCTTTTGCTTGGCTCTCATTCTCTCTCCTGTCACCCTGTGAATAGATGCCTTCCACCATGATTGTGAGACCTCCCCAGCCATATGAAACTATGAGTCCATTAAATCTCTTGTTCTTTATAATTACTCAGTCTTGGGTATGTCTTTATTAGCAGTGTGAAAACAGACTAAAACAGACCCAGAAAGCATCAACTGCCCATGTCAAAGACTATTACCACTGCCTTTCCTGGAGGAGGCCTGAGTGGTCTTACAGTGTTACAAGAGGCTTAAGCTTGATGCTTCCCCTCCATCCATCATGTGTATCCCAAGTCAAAGATAACCATAAAATGTATCATCCAATAAATGAGTATACTTTTGAGAGTGAGACGGGAGAGGTGTACAGTTACCCCCAAAGACAACTAGCCCAAATTGGGGATTGTCTGGGCAAAGAGATGTGTGCTCACCTGCCAAGGCTCACTTCTACACCTCACCCCGAGACCCTTGTCCCTGCCTGAAGGACTCATGTAGCATTTAGGTTTCCTCCACCTGGGAATTCACAAATAGGATATCATATCTCCAAACATGTATTTAGTGACATAAAATCCCAAGCTACTGAGTAACATGAGACAAACATTGTGCCGAAGCTAAGGATGTATAATGTGAAATGTACTCTAATTATGCATTCTTCCTGGCTTTTTTCCTATGAAAATGACAGAAATAGTTAATGTGAGCCAACATACCTATAAAAAATAATATTGTTTATTATATTACTTGTCAAGAATCAAAAATTGTTTTATTAGCCTATTGTATGTTCTTCTCCTTATTTTTATTTTGGGAGAAACTAGTTTTTCCTGGGCTGAAGAACAATTTCACACAAATAGTACAAGTATTCTCTGCTAGGAATAGCAAACACTTACCTCTGAAGGGGAAAAATTCTAGCTTCTATTTATTTATATTTGTTTTTTCCCCTCAACAATTGCTGTTCTCTATAATTTAAATGTCTGCAAAAATAGTAGTTATATAAACATTAATGCATTAAAAACTATCATTTCAATGTAGCGTGCAAATCCTGGAAGCTGAACATTAAGGAATCATGAGATTTTCCCTCTAAGCAAGGGGAGGGACTTCACAATCTTTTTATCCCTAAAATGTATCCTTCGAAGCTTCTCAAGTTCACATTGTTAAGCAGGCCTGAATTATCATCAGTATTGCATTTTAGTAAATGCTCATTTTCCATCTGCCTCTGCTTAGATGCACCTTTCCTTACCTGTGACAGACTTGATGCTTTTATTTCTATATTTTATTTCAGTGTTAAGTATAGAATCTTTCTTTCCCTTTTAACACAAATATTTCTTTTTCTAACCATAATATAATACATACATGTAACCCAGCAAGCCTGGCTTTGAAAAAAATCACTCAATTATCCCATTGGCTTTCATAAAATCATAGCTATGTGTCCACAGTGGGGGAAAAAAAACTCCCAGGAAAGCTCATTAAATTATGATAAGACTGATATAATTCCAAAAGATGTTGGCCCAACAGAAGAAAACGACAACTGGAGATGTAGGGGTTGGGGTGGTAAGGAAATTGCAAAAGCCAACGAACAGCTAAGATTGGTACCTGTGAGCATCAGGACCC
Source organism: Pongo abelii (assembly GCF_028885655.2). Taxonomy (NCBI): domain Eukaryota; kingdom Metazoa; phylum Chordata; class Mammalia; order Primates; family Hominidae; genus Pongo; species Pongo abelii. The sequence goes on from NC_072007.2 coordinate 45,661,785, forward strand.
CCACCTGGAGCAGAGATCTCTCATATGTCTGCCTGAATCTAGAATTAGCAACAGCTCACAGGCTGGCCTTGCACTGAAGAATGAAATTTCAGGGATTTCCTCCCTGAAATCCTTGGACTTACATGAAACTTCAAATCTTTAGGATGGGGTCTTCTGAGAATTCCAAATGCTCTCATCTCCTATTCCCCAAGAGCTGCAATGTATTTAAGGAACTTTTTACCTCCTGCATAGTAAGCCCTTGAAACCACGTGACTGAACCCATGGCCCTTGTAACTATAACAATTATAGTAACCATTCATGCCACCTGCATTCATTGAGCTCCTACCATGTGTAAGACACTGTGCTAGACACAATCCTTTACATGTTGAAGACATGCCAACAATAACCAGAGAACCTAACGATAGAGGGGAGAATGAGGCAGCATGTGGAATGAGTGGCAGGGAGGGCTAGTTTTGCTCAGAGAGGTGGAAAGAGCTTCGTAGAAAAGCTACCCTTTGAGTTGGACCTTAAAGGATGAGCAACAAAGCAGCTGGCATAGAAGGCAAGTGGGCAAAGGAATGTGAAGAACATCCCACCCATCCTGGTGGAAAGCCTGAAGGTCTAATCCTTGAACTACTCAAAGACAAGGAAATACTCTTTTGAGACTGGAGCTAAGGGTGCAGTGAACAGGCAGAAACATAATTAGTTCCAGAAAAGATAGGTTGGAGTAAGCAAATGGTAATTTAGACATTTTGCAAATAAATTAATAAATACTTTTTTAAGAAGATTCTTCCTTCTTGGAAGTATTTAGAAAGGAATGTTTAGTGGTATAAAAGAGATGGCTAATTATTCTGGTGAGTGTTGAGGGTGTTATGTCTCCCCAAAATTCTGATGTTGAAATCCTAACCCCCAGTGTGATGGTATTTGGAGACAGGGCCTTGGGAGATAATTTGTGTTAGATGAGATCATAAGGATGGGGCTCCCAAAAAAGGGATGAATGCCCTTGTAAGACGAGACGCTGTGGGATGTGCTCTCCCTCTTTTTCTTTCTAACATGAGGACACAGCAAGAAGGTGGCTGTCTACAAGACAGGAAAAGAGCCCTCACCAGGAACTGATTCTGCCAGTGCCTTGATCTTCGACGTCCCAGCCTCTGGAACTGTGAGAAAATTTTTGTTGTTTCAGCTACCCAATATATGATATTTTGTCCATGGCAGCTCGAGCAGACTAAGACAGTAGCATTATTTTGTTAACCATATTTTGAAATTGATAATAGTGATTTTGTACTGACAATGTGGGGAGGAAAGTTGCCAAACAGCTATAATATTTCAACAATGAAACAATAGCTTTTCTGAAGATCATAGGATAAGAGATCATATTGCTTGATAGCTTGGAAAACCATTTACAGGAAGAATAAACTTGCTAAAAGAGAACACCAATTTTTGTTTAACTATAAAGTAGATGCTTGAGACATGTGGCTAAATAAATGGACCAAAATATATAAAGAAACAATGACCCATGTTTCTTAGAACATAGCTGTAATTTTCCAATAGACAGTAAAAGGGAAGTGATGAAACTTCACTCAGTATTGGGTTGAATCATATTAAAAGTAACATTTTGGTAGGCAAAGCTGATCTCATAAGAGCCGTTTCATACAGTTTAAGCTAATACTAAATAGTGACGTTGCGGTAATTAATTCTTAACATATGAGTTTTATGTAATTTATCACGTTATAGTGTTAGAAAAATAAGTTCTTAACTGAACACAAATTAGTACTTAAAGTAGCTTCTTAGAATTTGTTTTCTTAAGACTGTGATAAACCAGATCACTAGTAATAAAACTGATAATTATGAAATTAACAGAATTTGATCTTTGGCTATATTTTAGGGAACACTTTCTCATAAAAGATAATTAAATATTAGTTGAAATAATGTATTTAATTTCAAGGTTATTGCTTTGTAATTGATTTCCTTTTAAGAGGAAAGTAAACTGAATTTATATTAAAAGTAGACAATTGTATTTTTATGCCCCTTGAAAAAAAATTGTTGTTTTAAATAACCACAGGATCATTAAGTTACATCCTTTGTGGAAGAAGGGTCCCAGGCCAGGATTTTAAAACTCTGTGTACTGGCTGTCTCTTAATACAAGATATTTTGGGAATGTATTTTTATTTTTCCCACAAAAATATTATTTATTTCTCTAACTGAAAATTTATAAAAGCTACACTTTCCTTGGTATATTGGGAGACTAAGGCCCTGAGCCAATCAAATCTAATTCTGTCCATAAGAGAATATTTTAAATACACATACCCTGGCATGAACACCCACACGCACACATACACACACACACACTCAGTAGCAACAACAAATAGCATGCCCTGATAGCCCTTTTTCTGAACAGGAAAAAAAAAAAGAAAAGGAAATCTTTCCTATTAACAAATAACGCTAATTTAACTGCAGTGTTTTCTGTAAGAATTTCTTTTATTTTGATTTTTATTATTTTAAATATTTTATTTTTAAATAGGTAATATGTGCATGTAGGGAAAAAAAAGTAAAAGGCACAAGAGAATAAATGGTAAAAGTTGAATCTCTCTCTCACCCTCCTCAAGTCTCCCAGTTTCTTTCTCCAGAGTTAACTCCTGTGAACTTGTTTTGAAAATCATCCCAGACATATTTGATGACAGCTGAACAGCTATTACAGCACAGCCCAGTGGAACGAAAATGCAATCCACGTAAGCAAGTGAAAATTTTCTAGTAGCTACATTTTAAAAGTAAAAAGAAACAAGTAAAATTAAATGTAATATTTTATTTTATTTAAAGTAATAGAGGCAAGATGTTATTTTGAAATGTAAACAAGACCAAAATATTAATGAGATATTTTACATTCTTTTTCTCTACTAAGATTTTGAAATCCTATGTGCATCTCAATTCAGACCAGCCACATTTCAATGTGAAAAGTGGTCACTGTAGTAGACAGCATGGTTCTATAAAGTTCTATAAAGTATAAGAATCTTTAAAAAGAAAAAAAGTACAAAGAATCTCTTTAAAAATCCTTTCACACAAAATACATTGTTCTTCATCTTCTTACTGTTCCATTGTTTGAGTCATATACCTGTAAGTTCACATATTATAAAAAGATAGAAAATACAGAGAAAAAGTTTTAATCATCTATAGTCCTATTTTAGTGCAAAGCTAGTTCTGAACCTCAAGGAATAAGTATATAATATAAATACATTTCAGTCAAAACACATAGGTCTTTAGTAAGTTGTGTACACCAAACATGTACAGCATTTGTATGTTAATTAGACCTCAATAAAGTGGTTGGTTTTTTTCTTTAAAAAAATGAAATAATTAAAACCACCATTTCCCAAGCAAAAGCAAACAACCCCAAAACTCCTAAGAATGCTGCCCAAGATATCATTCAGTTAAAATTCTTATTGTGAAGTAAGGGACTTCACTAACCAATAATACATGTGTATATTTTTGTTTGAAATGTGAAATCAATCTGTTTCTCTCTCTCTCTCTTGCTCTCTCTCTCTCTCTCTCTTCTCCTGCAAAGAGAGGGCCAATGGCGGGTATCGTCAACAGCAGTTTTGGGGTTTGGATTTATTGTTTTATTCTAGTTGGGGTGGGGGCCCTGTAGTACATTTGATTGAACAAATAGCACGCCTTGCTTTGAAACAAGGGTGAGCAGGCTTATTCTTTGCCTGGAGCCAGTTTGTGCCTTCATACAGCTGTGTTTGGATATGTAGATATGGTACAGAAACTTGGAAAATTACCACGTGAAATTATTGTTTATCTTTTCTTCTCAGGGGAACAAAGTTTTGAATAAGCTTTTCATTGACGAATAAAAATCTCAGTGTCTAGTTAACTACAAAGTATGCAATATAAAATCATGTGATTCTGTGCCATGGAAAGAACACCAGGCCTGGATTCAGGAATGTTCCGTGTCAGTCCTCACTCTCACCTGGGGCAAACTTCTAGTGGGACCTCTAGGAGCCCACTCAGCGGGCAGGCCCCCATCTCCCTGTTCCCTGGATTAGGAGGCGGGACCAGGGATTTGTATAACAATCCTACAATTCTTCTTGCCATAGATCTGCACAATGTTTTCAAAACTTTCCTTTCAAAATAATGATTCTAAATCCTAGTTACAAGAAAATGTGTTATTCACAAAAGTACTATTGGATAAAATTTTTCTAACATCTCCTTATGGTTTACAGCAGGTAATGGCAAACTGCAACCTCCAGAGCTAACTGTTTCTGTATGGCCGTTGAGCTAATAATGGTTTTTATATTTGTAAATGGCTGGAAAAAATCGGAAGAAGAAGAACAAGATGTCATGACACATGAAAATTATATGAAATTCTAATGTTAGTGTCAATAAAGTTTTACTGAAAGCCAGCTACACTTATTCATTAATGTATTAACAGTACTGAGTTAATTAACAGCAACAGAGACTAAAATATTTACCGTGTGACCCTGTACAGAAAAAGTTTGTTGCCTCTTGATTTACAGTGTTTGAAAACAAATGGTAATCTGCAGAAAGAATAGGTAACTTATAGTAAGGCACTTAGAATATGGCAGGCACTGTACTAAGTGATATGGGTGATTTTTAAAAATATGACCATCTTATGAAGAAGGCAGGAGTATCAGCCCCAATTTCATGCATGAGGAAATTCAGGCTTGCCCATATCAGGTACCCTCAGGCTTGCCACATTGCAAAAAAGTGGCAGAACCTGAATTTCACTCCAGGTCAAGCTGCAGAGCCCTTGTCTTCTACCTCTGCTCCAGAGCATGGACCTTCCTCCCCCTCTCACTCAAAAGACAGAGCTGTTTTGGCAATGCAGAAAGGACCAATCTGCCTCGGAACTCCCTGCCAACAAAGGTATTGGTGTCTTTAGGACTATTAAAATGAACTTAAAATTATATATTTCACTTAAATCCATCCATCTACAGAATGTGTAACAACGCAAAAGTAGAAAGTTAAAGTTGTATCTTCAAAATGCATTGCAATATTTCAGAGTGTCCTACTCAGTGTTACCAAAGTGCCAACTAATGGGCTGCTACCATTCCTGATCAAATTGTCACTGATACAAAGTAAAATAATAAAAAGAATAAAGACAATGTACTGAGTTTTTCATGGAACTAACTATTCAGCTTAAAGATAGTCCTGTATTGTGAGATTATATCCTTTCAAATTTTTGGTGTAAAATATAGTCTCCATTATGAATAATCATGCCATACCTTAGGCTTTTTTCTTTAGTGTACTTGCTTGACAAAAGTAAAGCATAAATAACACTATTTTGGGCCTTTATTTGTTTTATTTTATTTGGAAATTTCTTGGTCTGTGGAATCCTAAAGTCTGGGAACCTCTGGTTTGAATGTCTTTCGACCCAGTAATTCAATTTCTAGGAAATTATCCTCTGGAAATAATAAGTGGCATAAAAAACAATCTATAAGCAAAAACATACACTGCCCCATTATTTGCAAACAGCAAAATTTCAAAATAAGATTGTGCAATCCTCAAATTATGATACAGTCATATCATAAAATAACATGTGGCCATTACAAGTCTTTTGTGTAATGTATCTAGTGCCATGGAAAATGCTCACAATGTAATGCTAAGGGGGGTTAAAAAAAGCAACACAATTCTATAGATAAAATATGATTGCAACTTTATGAAAATTAAATGTATAATCATAATATCTTATTAAATGTCTAAATGTAGGCACAGTTACTTTTTTTTTTTCAGATCAAGAATTTTTTTTCAACTTCTTTTCCAATCAGTCTGGGTTTTTTTTTATAAGCAGCCATAATTGCATATGAAATCTGTTTTTTTTTTTTTGGTGCTTTTGCCTTCCATTTTTTCTCCCATTATTCTCATCTTATTGTCTTTTACTTCTGTGTCCTGGGAGAGCTCTAAATGTTGATGCTATTGTCTGTGGCGTCCATTCCACAGCCAAGGTGTGGAATGAAGCCTTTGATTCTATTTGACATTTGGTTTCTTTTTGATCCTTCTTCTTCCAATCATCATTGTCATCTCTTCACAGTTTCTGCAGCTGTTCCAGAGAGATCATATGTATTTGCATCCTTATTGTCAAATTATTTTCTTCTTGTTACCTTGGTAAATAATGTTTAGAAGGCTTCCACTGAACGGCATTCCTCAGAAGGACATTTCTTTCCTCTTGACCTAGAGCAATTTTTAGTAGGTTGTGTTTGATCTTGTTTATTCTTAATTGAAGAGAGATCTCAGCAGATCCAGTATTTGCTGACAGGGGAGGTAGCCTCCTGCTCCTCTCCTTTCTCCCTGCCTGCATGGGGATGGTCCAACCCCTCTCAGACCCATAGCTGGAGAGTTGGTGGACTTCAAGATCCCTCCCACTGTTCTGCAGTGTGCATCCACTGGACTGAAGCAGGGTTTTCCCCAACACCTTCGGGGTTTCTGCCACTGTGAACAAATAGGGACAACAAGCTCCCCAGGCTGTAGGGTTGTGAGGCCTCTTAGCATCCCTTTTGAACCTCCACCACCCATCCCCACTGTTATGGTTGAATTATATCCCCAGAAATTCTTACTGAAGTCCTAACTTCCAGGACCTCAGAATGTGACCTTGTTTGGGAATAGAGTGTTGCAGTTATAATTTTGTTAAGATGAGGTCATCATGGAGTAGGGTGGGCCCCTGATCAGGTATAACTGGTATCCTTATGAAAAGGGGAAATTTGGGCACAGAAACCCACACGAGGAGAATGCCATGTGAAGACACAGGCAGGGATGGGGGTGATGCCTTTCCACACCAAGGAAGCCCAAGGATGGCCTACAACCACTAAAACCCAGGGGAGAAGCATGGCACAGTTTCTCACAATCTGAAGAAGAAACCAACCCTGCCAGCACCTTGATCTTGGACTTCTGGCCTCAAGAACTGTGAGATAATAAACGTCTGTTCTTAAAGCTGCCCAGTTTGTGGTGCTTTGTTACAGCATCTCTCACAATCTGATACACCTTGCCCTGCTAAAGGATAAGAACTCATCTCTTCTGGCTCCATTCAAGTCAACTAGTGCTCAAGTGACATTAGAGCTGTCTCATGGTTCTTCACACACACTGTGTTTTTTCTCTATCAAGGCAGTTTCCTCTGCCTGGAATTTCCCCCTCATTCCCACCCTAACGATCCATACATACAACCTGCCAACCCACCCTTGCCAACTACCCTTACCCACTCACTTTTACCAACCTATCTTACCCACCCACCCTTACCACCTACCCTTACCCACCCACCCTTGCCAACCTATCTCTTACCTCCAAACCCCTTCAAGCCCACCTCCTTTTTTTTTTTTTTTTTTGAGACGAAGTCTAGCTCTGTTGCCAGGCTGGAGCGCAATGGCGCAATCTCAGCTCACTGCAACCTCCGCCTCCTGTGTTCAAGCGATTCTCCTGCTTCAGCCTCCCGAGTAGCTGGGATTACAGACACACACTGCCATGCCCAGCTAATTTTTGTATTTTTAGTACAGACTTTGGCCAAGATGGTCTCAATCTCCTGACCTCGTGATCTGCCCACCTCAGCCTCCCAAAGTGCTGGGATTACAGGCGTGAGCCACCGCGCCCAGCCTCAAGCCCTTCTTGACTTGGAGACTGAGTTCAGAAGTCCAGACTGATCTCCTCCAGAAAGCCCTTTCTGGGTTAGACGGCCTTTCTAGGGTGACGAACTATCTTGGTTTGTCTGGAACTGAGGGGGTTTCTGGGATGCAGGATTTTCCATTCTAAATAAAACCAAGAAAGTCTTAGGCAAGTGGGGACAAATTAGTTGCCCCATCTTTCTCAATCTTCCTGTAACTCCTTGCACATATCTTTCTAAAATTGTTCTTCCTAAATGTATAATAGGATGATCTGATTTGTATTAGGATAATCTGGTTTGATCAGACTCACACTAGACCAGGAGCTCCTTCAGAACAATATTTTTTCCTACCTGTATCTCAACCCTTCCTACATAGTAGGTGCTTACTTAATGTCTTTACTTTTTCTTTTTTGAGATGGAGTTTCACTCTTGTTGCCCAGGCTGGAGTGCAACGGTTCAATCTTGGCTCATTGCAACCTCTGCTCCCTGAGTTCAAGCGATTCTCCTGCCTCAGCCTCCTGAGTAGCTGGGATTACAGGTGCTCACCACCATGCCCAGCTGATTTTTTGTATTTTTAGTAGAAATGGAATTTCACCATGTTGGCCAGGCTGGTCTCGAACTCCTGACCTCAGGTGATCCAAATGAATGAATGATAAGAGCACTGTCAAATTTCTTAAGGGTTACCTTTGCATAAATGCCTTCATCTACTCCACATTCATTCCTGGCCAGCTACATTCTGGGTACTTTGCTCCAATTAATAGCTTTCACGTCCTCTCATCTTAGGAACCAGAAGCCTCAAAGTAACATTACTCTAGAACTGTTGTATGTAATACCTACTGTATTTCACAAACACACCAAAAGTAAACCATAACTGCTCAGCATGCCAACAAAGTAGTTTTCCAAGAATCAAAATTTGACATTCATCAAGTCTCTTGGAAAAATAAATTTCACCTGAAAGTGGTTTGGTTGTTGATTTTTAAAAAATACAGCCTTCATATCAGAAGCTGCTATAAGTCCCCCTTCTTAATTGATAGCATGTAAATAGAAAAGTGATCCATTTAAAGAATACTAAAAAAATTATTTCAAATCCTTCCTAAAAAAATGATTCAAGAGCATCTTGGAGTAACTCTGTATTAAGTGAACAGTGTCAATCTAGTTCTCACGGCTTTTTGAAAACAATGAGATACCTGCTCAGAAAAATATTATTCTGATAAATTTTTAAAAATATATTCTGGATTATATAAATTATATATGTTTAATGTTTTTGTTTGTTTGTTTGAGACAGAGTCTCTCTCTGTTGCCCAGGCTGGAATGCTTGGCACAATCTTAGCTCACTGCAACCTCCACCTCCCAGGTTCAAGCAATCCTCCTGCCTCAGCCTCCCAAGTAGCTCGGATTACAGGTGCCCACCACCACACCCAACTAATTTTTGTATTTCTAGTAGAAACGGAGCTTCACTATGTTGGACAGGCTGGTCTCGAACTCCTGACCTCAAGTGATCCACTGGCCTTGGCCTACCAAAGTGCTGGGATTACAGGCATGAGTCACCATGCTTGGCCTGTTTAATTTTTAAAATAAGAAAATATTAATGATTAGAAAGGAAAGAAAAACTAACCCACAATTATACCACTCTTAACACAGTTAAATGAACATCTTTACAATATATAACTATAATTATCCAAAAGAATATTAATATCTATAGTATTTACTGTATAAAAAACAGTTTTCATTATTATTAACAATTCTGTAAGGAATATCATGTTAACCAAATATTTGGTATATCTTTATCCGTTCCCTTAGAATAAATCCTTAAAAGTGGATTTTCAGGTCAAGTTATATTTTGAAATTCTTTTGTTTTAAATGTTTCATATGTTTTTCCTAGTCATATATTTTTGATGTCAATGAAAATACTTATTAGCTATGATCATTTTGTACGGACTTGTATGGCTATTTTTCATTCTTTTCTAATTTTTACAATTCAATTAGAAAGATTATCTTATTGTAGATCAAGAATCTTTTTGATGGCAAAATGTTTACTTTTACCTAAAAGAGAATTATGATGAAGTTATTGCATCTTAAGTTAGGTATAAAAATTATCTCTATATTTACACTGCCTAGGAGAAAAGTAATTTGAAAATGTAGGGTGGAGATGAGTGAGTTAAATGTACCAACAGTATTTTAGCTGTCTCACTGCAGAGACATTCCAAAATCTTGCAGCACAAGAAATACTTTGAAAGTCGGCCTTAAACTTAATCCCATAGGAGTGGGGCTTGGCAAACGAGTCAGCATCTTTCTTGTAACCCTGAGAAGTTCACAGATTCCAGTAAGCTTCCATGCATTTTGCAATCCAGATTCTACTCCATGAATCTTTCTTTTGAGTTTATGAAATTTCCTAATTTTCCTAATACATCCTACAAATGCTCTCACTGCCGTCTGTCTCTCAATCATAGAAGTGCCATATCGATTTATAGTCTCCAAAAGTCAATAAAGCCTCCCCTCCCCAAGTAATGGGGAGAAGGATCCGGAATCACTTTATGAAGTGTACTTAATAATAACATGACAACAACATGCCACGTTATCATAGCTCAAACTAAGCTGAGACAGCCTGGTCAGTACTTGGCTATCTTTGAAACAAAATCACATTCTTCAGGAAGTGGTGTTGGTAACTCAATAAGCAGCAGCTGTTCCTGGGTCTTTGAAAAAAAGTCTCATCATTTGACCAGTATTCAGTATCCAGCATTATGTCCCATTATAACTGATGGCCAACATGGAAAACCTCTGGGCAAATAAATACATGAAAATAAAAATTGCTCTTAATCTGAGGATCCCATCTCAATTTAAATGTACTCTGTTCACATTAATTTCTCTGCAATGTTAATTTGCACTTATTACCCAGAAATTCCATACACATAAAATGATTGCTTCATTCCTTCCAATCTTTATAATGAGCACTCCATCCCTATGCCATTTAAAAGCTTTCTAAAGACCCTTTTAAAAGGAAAGGTGATATCACCGAATGTAATGTTTATTTACAAGATAGTATGATCCCAGACTTCCAGATGCTCAGTATAAATAACCCAGAAACATGCGCTGCATTTAATAGAAATTTGAGCCCATCAATTTTACATGATCCTACCAAGAAGAGTGTAGAATGCTAATGAGAACTTGATGTTGACAGAAGATTCATTTATAAATAAAAATGTCCAGAAAGATTATTACATCAGACAATGGTTTGTCAATACCCACCCCACAGTAGGCCTACCAAGATGATCAACCGCAGTTTCAATAACAATAATAAAAACAATTATGATTCTCTGTACTTATGTAGCACTTTTCATCAGTGGACCGAAAAAGATCTGTATTAAATGATCTTCAGAGCCCTTGACCGCCTGGGCTTGAAGTATCCCCTTGGAGGAAGAATCTAAATCAACATTGTGTTCATTATTATGCTGAAATGGCTTTAGCAATCCTTGCTCAGCCAGTGGCATCTCACACTGTGTGCACCCAAACCCACATGACAAACAGAAGAGGCCTCTGGAAAGGAGAGAGGGTGGCAAAATCCAGCTTGTGCTTCCAGTCCGATTCTTTCCTATGTCTTACTTCCCCCAAGGTACCTATGGAGCTGAGACGTTCAGGGTTTATACAGTCCATATATAACTATTAAAATGTATACATTATGCTTTAAAGTAAGTAGGGGTCTCTACTCATTCTTAAGGAAAAACAAAAAGCTATTTTTTTTTAATCGAGCTTGAGTAGTAGAAATACACATGGAAGGACAATTCATAAACTACTGTGTATTCTCTTCTATTTTGACAGGTTACGACTGTCACAAACTTTGGTATGATATTAGAAAAAATTTAATTTATTGCCGCTTGTCATAAAGATGCCAACTCTGCCAGCCTCTGATACAATTTGGATGTAAATATTTAGTGACAGATGAGGAAACTCACTCAGAGAGCTTCCTAGGTCAGATTTTCACCATTCTCCTTTAACAAAGGCAGAGAGGATCTTGGGCAGGCTGATAGGACAGCAAGTAATCCTCTGGCAAGAATGGAAATGAAGACAAGTATGAGGCATGGTTGAAGAAAATGAATAAATAGGGAAAAGGGGACTCAAAGACATAATAACTGCTTCAGGTGTGCAGAGGGCCATGATATGAAAGAAGGAGATGCTTGATCATTACCATCCTGAAGAGGCAGAGCCAAGGCCAGTATGAGGACACCCACTGGTGGACGTTTCACTTCCCAGTGACGAAGCAAAAGTCATGACTATTCAACAAAGTTGAATCATCAGGAACAAGAAAGGAGAGAAGGTATAGGTGTGCTCACTATGTACTCACTAATTCCACAAACATTTGCTAAGCATGTATTCAGTGTTGGGCACCATGCAAGACGCTGTAGATACAATGGTGAGGAAAGACAAATATGGCATGTCTTATCTTGGATCTGGTGGTCTGGTGAGGATTCTGGGCATCACACACATCAATGCAGAGCCCCAGCTTCAGCACATCCTGTTGAGGGGCAGTGGGTGGACTGTGGGGCTGTGAGGCTGACCTAGTGTTGAGTTCAGAGAAGCTTCCCTAAGACAGAAACACTTGATATGAGATCAAACTAAGAGGAGAAATAAGACAAGTTAAAAAGCACAGGGAACAAAAAGGATTCCAGAGAGAGTTAGAAATTCCAGTTCGAGAAAACGGAAGAAACAGGAAGGGGTAAAAGAGCCCTTTCAGGTCACATTTGGGAATTTCGTCTTATTTTAGGAAAAAACATAAAGTCATTAAAGATGGTGCTGTGGTTTGACGGTGTACCCCACAAAGAATGTATTGGAAATGTAATCCCCGATGCAACCATGTTGGGAGATGGGGCCTAGTGGGAGGTGTTTAGGTCGTGAGAACTCCACCCTCATGAATGTATCAAAGCTGAATATACCAGGGCTCAGGGCTGGGAGTTCAATCTCTTGCTATCTCTGGTCACTGTCTTGCCCATCCACCTCCCTCCACAGGATGACAGCACCAAAGCTGGGGAGGCATCTTTTTGAGAAGTAAAGGGGTGGTGACCTGGTCACATTGCTACTTTGAAAAAGTCAAATTAGGTATAGGATGGAAAGTGGATGGAATGGGCCAAGGTCTATCCAAGGAGGCAGAAGGGGTCTGCCCTAATGTCAGATGCTCCTGGATCTAGAATAACTTTTGCTTCATGCACTTACTAATTTAGTCAGTGTTCAACATGTTAAATGATATTTTGAAAGTAGAAATTAGATTTTATGTCATCAAAATAACTTGTTAGTGTCTCTGATATTACTGCTGTGGTTGCCAACAATATTTCCTTTAGACTTCAGGAATATTATTCTGTGTTCTTAGCAATGTCAAGATAATGTAATTGAAATATGTCATAAGTTATTCTATTAATTATCAAAATAATCACAAGGAAAGACAGCATTTATTGATACCATTTATTGTCTTATCCAGTTGTATGCCAGATTTCAGAAAACAGCAGAATGAAGTTAACCTGAAGAATTAGTTGTTTGAAAAACCTGCAAAACTTAGCATGAATTTAAATTTTCTCACCTCTGTAAGTTACATTATTTCTTGTGATGACACGTACTTAATACACAAATGAAGCAAGCCCATGATAGCTTTTACATAGAGTCATGTTACAAATAAATGTGTTTATAAAGATTTTATGGAACAGTGTGGAGAAGTAAAGGAGTTGCTATAACTCAAAGGTATTTTCTATAAGTGTCCAGAAAGCAATGTCAATAATTTCCTAGGGCTGGTTGCTAAATCAGTGTGAGCGAATGTTATTATTCCCTCGTAGAAATATGTTATTCTTTCTACAAAGAACATGTATGCGAAGCTATTCCTAATTATTTATTTATTTTTTAACAGTGGTTTATTTTTTGGCTTAACCCAGTCACTTACAACAAACTAAACAAGCTAAGGATGAGTTTTTGTTTTATATATCCATGTATGTTTACGTGTAGGTTAAGCCTTTGTCGTGGGTGGCGGGTGGGGATATGTGGGAGGAAACTAAAGTAAAGGAACATGATGAATCCCACTTAGAATCAGAAGAAAGGGATGTAAACTTTTAAAGAGGGCTATGGTCAAACAGAATAATACAATGCAGTGTTCTCGTTTTGCATGCGCTTTGCCGTGGTATGAGTCTAGTTTGACATCTGATATTTTGACAAAATGAAAAACAAAAACAAAAATATTAGCCAACAACAAAAACACATACATACGCTACTGGGATTATCCCGTTAGGGGATAAAGCTTTCAATTGTGCAATAGGGATCGAGTGCTTAAGAATGACAGACACACAAGAGCATGGGCATGTTTCCCACCTTCCATCCACACTGTGAGAACAGACACAGAAACACAACTGGAGGCCCCTGGGCTGCAGGGGGAACCCATGAAAGGAGGATACTGTCTTCCTTAGAGATCTCCAAATTGTGCGCTCAAATTCTTCAATCCATTCTCTCATACATTCATTCATCATTTATTTAACAAATATCTATCAATCATCTCCAACATGCCACGTGCTGTTTCAATGATTCTGACACATGCTACGGGGTGAATGAATGAAGCAGGTGGCACTGCGCCCATTTTACAGGTGTGGAAAGGGACAATAAAGGACTGAGGGGTGACAAAGTGGAAACTCAGGCCAGGGTCCTGGGTATCTTGCTCAATATTTGTTTGCTTTGGTTTAGTTTAGAACAGGGATATTTTAACCATGGGTGATTTTGGCTTCCGAGGGGCCGCGGTTTCTGCTACAGTACACAGAACAGCCCCAACAACAAAGAATGATCAAGAGCAAAATGTTGATAGTGCTGCTATTTAGAAACCCTGGTTCAGGGGGACCACTTGGAAACTTCAGTGGATGATCCAGAATTTATTTTTGCCTATCTGGGTAATAGGAAAAGTTAAAAAAAAAAAAAAAAAGTGAATTTCTTCTAAGCTGTTGACACAGCCATGTGATTCTTTCATAAATGAGTTTCAATCTAAGTTCTAATTTTTGAAAAGAGGTGTTTACTTGGCAAACTTAACTCGCATTTAAAAAAAAATTCTACAGTGTGACTATCCATTGCCACCACAAGCAGCAGCACTTTTACCTGTCAGTGACGGCATTTCAGTGTGTAGTTACAGAATGCACAGAACAGAGGACGTCTCACTGCTGTATCAGGACATTCAATCCATGTGTGGTTTCCCAGGTGAAACTATAGCCCTCCTGCTGTAAAAGTCACCCACTTAATGAGGTGTATTTACCCTGTATTAGTAAGAATCTGTAGTTCAAAAATGCTGTATTTGGGTCAAAAATCAACATCTTTGAATTCAAGTAACCTCACCCCCTCTCTCAGCAAGAAGTTTGTGTGAAGAGACAGCTGGAAATTCTAGCCCTTAAGATGTTAAACAAAAATAGAGATAAATTTACTGTGTTTACACGGCATCTTTACTTTCCAAATGTGTTTATTCTAATATCTCTGGGAGATAAACTGCGGCAAGACTTGACATCACTACTTACTGAACCGGGTACAGGGCAGGGTGCTTAGATGTAAAGACAAAGTGGCTTACCTCTGCGGCTTCCTGGCCAGGACAACACTGGCTTTGTTATTTACCTCCCTATCAAAGTCATAGTCATGCCCTTAGATCATGACTGTAAGCATTTCAGAAGGCTGAATGGTTCTAAATCCTATAGTTATATAATTTTGAAAATCAGTTCTAGCTATGTTTTTGCTCTTCAAATCTCCTTCATTTAAGTAAAGGCCCCACTGGGAAAGTTTTAGGTTGCATGTTAAGAAAAACCTTGTCCAAGAACAACTGTTCTATCAAAAATCATGATATCAAAGAAAAGTGTAAACGAGAATGTCTTAATTTCTTTCAAGGCATCCAATCTAGTTTTCTCTAAACAACAAAATGGAAAACCTCAGTCTTCAAAAACCTCATGGACTTTTCTCAGCTTTTCCACCAACACACTGGACTCTATTCTCTCTGCTGTCTAATCGAGTCTGATAAACATATTTATGTAGGCAAAGAACGAGCCCATTTGAGTTTCTATCTTTGTTTTCCCACAGGGAGATGCACAAATGTTCGGTCCTTTCCTTCTGAAGGCTGGACAGTTCTGTGTGATGCACACACATATTTCTAAGCGTTTTGCAGCACGGTGACATTGCTTAATGCAACTCACAGTGGTGTGAAGGGCTGAAAAGACCTTTGAGGTGAGTACATGTGATGAAACATCACGGAGAAAAAGTGTAGCAGGCACTAATTTATTTACGGTAAAACAGTTCCTATTTCTTTACCTTCAGTCACTCTAATCATGTTGAAGTGAGGTTCAAAGAGAAAGAACTGGAACCTGGACCACACCATGAGAGCCTGGAAGGAAAGGTGTGGCCCTGAGCTCATCCCCTGCAGAGGGGAACAGGCTTCCCAGGTCAAGGTAGATGACAAGGAGAGCTGGCCTCCACCAGAAACTGCCAAAAGCTCTAAGAAGCTCATATCTGGCTCCAGGCCCTTCATAACCAGAGGTTGATTTAGACCCTAGGAAGAAGACAATGTGATAGGATTCATATAATTTATATAACTAATAATTATGTAATAATTATTATAATTCATGTTATATATTATATTTATACAAGCATATATTATAATTAACTATATATAATAAACTATATAATAATTTATATGATTAAGCATATTAAATATTCATATAAAAATGGGCTTTTAATATATTGAATACATATCAATATACCATTTTGATATCATATATAGATATAAATTATAAATTGCATTGTATAATTATATATTATACTTAATTATATAATTTATATAATTATATTAACTATTAATATAAAAATTGTGCTTTTAGTATATGGATTACATTATCAATATAGCATACTGATATAAAAATTAATCCCTCAATTTAATTCCATTCATTTATCACCCACAATCATTTATTGAGCACCTGCAAGCCTGAGTTGAGTACCTCCATGCACTTATGGAGCACTCAGTCTCTTCCTCGCACCATTCTGTATACTGAGGACATGGAGATGAAAATGCACAACCCCCCACCCCCTGTGCTCTCACAGAGGCTCACAGCCCGTTGCACAGACTGAAGCATAAACAAGTCGTTACAAGGTGAAGGGAGCCACAACACAGGTGTAGGCAGAACGAGACACAGCATAAACAAGGGCCTACGAACTCCACCAAGAAGTGATGGATGACGTTCTCAAGCATGACAATGAGTGCGATATTTGGCGAGGGTGGGTACTCTGGGTGAGCAGAGATAACTTGGAAAAAGGTATCTGAGTCAACTGCACAACAATTTACAAAGGGCCCTCCAGGAAGTATGCTATGCAAAGTATGGAACAAATGAAGAAAGATGTTGCCTCCAGGGGACTTTCTAGCTCCTATTTTTAAAAGGATGTGTGTTTTTAACTCCTTGAGATTAGCAGCATAAGAGATGCACACCAATTACCCATACTTTTGATTGATTGCCTTTAATCCTCCATTCCTCTTATATGTGGTTACAAATCCTGCAAAATATTGATGAAATCTCCTAAAATGATAAAGCAGTGATGCCAACAGATACATAGCCTAATGATATGCAGAAGCAGACGATAACATAGAATTAGTGAACACAGAAATGGAAAAATCTCAATCTCACTATTAATTAAAAGTATGCATTTAAAAAAACAGTAACTTTCTGTTTATTGTATTATCACATATTTTGCACAGTGATCATGTCTAATCCTGGGAAGCATCGAGTAAATCTATATATTTACATGTGGCAATTGTACTATATGTCTTTAGACCACTGACCTCAAAGGAAAGGAAAAAAGAAAACCTCTATGCACAAAGATGTTCACATCAGTATTATTTATGAAATTAATAACAAAAATAGAGAAGCAAATGAAACTTCCAAAATTAATAAGAGTGTTAAATCACTGTACATTTTTAGACGAGTCATGGTATTATTCTTAATATTAACATTTATAATTATTAAAGCCCTTGTCACATGGAAACACTTTCAACATAATGATTATCAAAAAGTGTCAGAAAATGGCATGTATACTATGGTTTCAACTGTATATTTATTTACATAGATGGGAATCAGAAGGAAATATCAAAATAACAGTTAACATTACATAAACACTTTTTTGTTATCTTGAATACTCAAACTTTCTGCTAATACTTTCTAAGCAGTTCTAATAAGACTAGAATTTGGATCATTTAATAAACCCCATAGTAAGGAAACAATATACGTAGCACTTCTACAAAAGTCTTAGACACACATGCAGACCTTCATATTAAGGTGAAAAATGTACAAGCATATGAAATTAAGAAAAAATTGTCTCATATGGATGGGAGTGAAGATTCATTCTAAATTTTGCCTTGAGTAGATTTGCAAGTTGTCATTACAGTGCCTTCTCTTATTTATCAGTCTGAGCACAATGGCAGAACATGGTCATCTAAATTATCCATTTACCTTGTATATGGAATTAAGAGCTCTGTGTTAGGGAGCTCCAAATGTCAAGAGGCAGAGTCATGCCGAGGATTGATTCTGTAGATTAGAACATCTCCACCAAGGCATTTGGCCTGTGAGATGTCTAAGTAGATTAATTGAAGTAGAAATGCATTATTTATTATTTAACACTTAGTGAAAGCAGTCAGCAAGCTAGGTTTAATAATGATTTCTTTTAGACACTCACCGATGCATAAGAATTAGGTAAACATGACCCAATCATTACTTGAGAGGTTTATCAGGTTTCAAATCAGAACTTCTTTTTTTTTTAAAGAGGCAATTAGCATTGTGATATTCCTCTTGCCTATTAGAAAAGATAGCTTTATGATATCTATGGGATCTCTAAGAATTAGGCCTATGTAGACAAGGAATGAGAGAGGACTTTACAATGTTGACAGAGGTCCATTCAGTCACGGCTATGTTTCTGATCCCTGTAGATAAATCTAGAAGACAGGAACACACTAACTGACCTCAACATTCCTAATGGTGACTACTAATTATTTCAGAATTGGAGGAAGACTTGCCTTCCTGTTACAGCTGCCTGGATTGCTGGAGTCTGATTCATACCTAGCCATGTAAGGGAAAGCTGATCTTCTGCCTGGACAGTGTCTTGTCACTCCTGGATGCCTGGCCCCTTGGTGTGTGCTCCCCATAATGCATAAGTTGCATCATATTTCTGGAGTTACTTCACCCAGCATAGACTGATCTGAATCTTCTTCTTTTTCAGTGGAGTCAGCCTTTGACCAGAGAATCCCTAACCCGTGGATTCTTTCTGGCTTTGGAAGATGGGACAGAAGATGTAGATGGTTAACCATCCCCCAAGGATGGAGGATCTCACTACCCTTCACACCCAAGGATGACCTCATCATTAGCTCTAATATGAAGTCTAATGCTTCCAGTTGCATAATTTGGGGTAAAGTACTTACTCTCTCTAGGGTTCACATTTTTCATGGTAAATGACATCTATGATAGAGGGGTTACTGCTGGGATTAAAGACAGAAAACAGGCCAATGGCATTCTCCAGTGGCTTATACACAAGCAGTGCCTGATGTATTTTGGGTCCTCCATATCACTTTTTAAAAAAATTATGGTAAGAACACTTAACATGAGATCTGCCCACTTAACAAATGTCTAAGTGTACAACATAGTATTGTTATCTATAGGTACAATGTTGTACCACAGATCTATAGAACTTACTCATCTTGCCTAACTGCAACTTTATGCCCGTTGAATAGTAACTCATCAATTTCCCCCGACTCCCAACCCCTGGCAACCACCTTTCTACTCTCGCTCCTGTGAGTTTGACTATTTTAGATGCCTCATGCTACATTTGTCTTTCTGTAACTGGCTTATTTCACTAAACACAGTGTCATCCAGGTTCATCCATTCTGCTGCATATTTCATGGCTGCCTTTTTTGTTCAGGCTGAACAATATTCTATTGTATGCATATACATTTTATCCTTTTTTTTTTTAATTTTTTTGTGAGACAGAGCCTCACTCTGTCACCCAGGCTGGAGAGTAGTGGTATGATCTTGGCTCACTGAAACCTCTGCCTCCTGGGTTCAAGCAATTCTCCTGCCTCAGCCTTCTGAGTAGCTGGAACTACAAGTGCACACCATCACATCCAGCTAATTTTTGTATTTTTAGTAGAGATAAGATTTCACCATGTTGGTCAGGCTAGTCTCGAACTCCTGACCTCAGGTGAGCCACCCACCTTGGCCTCCCAAAGTTCTGGAATTACAGGGATGAGCCACCACGCCTGGCTTCTTTCCACTCTTTCAGCGATGGACGTTTAGGTTATCTCTATGCCTTGGCTATTGTTAGTAGTGATGCAATGAACATGGGAAAGCAAATATCTCTCTGAGGTCTTGATTTAGATGATTTTGGATAAATACCCAGAAGTGGGATTGCTTCCATTGGTAGTTCTATTTTTAATTTTTTTCGTTATCCTCCATAGATTTCTCTAAGACATGCGTCTAACTTCAAATTTCTTTACTCATAGCACGGATTCCAGTACCCACCCACTCTCAATGCTGCCCATTTCTGTATTTTTCTGACAATTTCCAAGTATTTTATGAATAAGTATCTCTTTTCTTGGCTAATGGATACAACTGAAATTGCTTTATAACTACCAGTGGTGACTTTGATGGGAAGGATGACAGCTGATGCTAAAAGATTAACACTGAACTTCAGAGTGGTAGCAAAAAAATGAAGGTTATTTCAGAAACCACAATTTATAAACAACAGATTTCCTAACAGGCTAGAACAATAAGAAAGTAAAATTGTGGATTCCCATCCTTTCAGTGTTGGTTTGTTTTGTTTCTGTTTTATTATAATTATATAATAAATACTACACTTTCATTTTATACACAGAAATTTGAATATTTAAATTTCATTATAATAGAATATTTAATAAAAGCAACAAATATAGTACACTGTAACAAATACACCTGTCTCAGAAAACACATTGATGGCAATCTCAGAAAGAATATTTACTTATAAGTGCAATCAGTGACTTCAATTATAGTTGAGTTCCAAAGATATAAAATATAAAATGTAACTATATCATATGTGATGGTTTGATTCCTGTGAAATTCACTCATTAATACCTTAAAGGCCTTCCCGTGATCCTGTTTAATAATATATTCTTAAAAGGGTGTTATTCTCTGCAGCACACATTTTTAATTCTGGATATTTAAAAAGACAAATTCAACATTTTTCTTGGCATTTTTTTGCAAATGAATTGGAGTTCATTCAGACATTCAACTCAGTAAAAACAAAAAACACATACATTTCTGCAGAGTCACAGTTGAAGAGCATGGGATTAGGAGAGCAGACCCCCGGGTCTGGTCCCAGTTCTCCTGCCCCTCCCCAGCTTACTGTGTCACCTTGGCTGTCCCAAGATGTGAGTTCCTCCTTGGAGATGCAGTTCACAGCCAGAGTGATCACTAAGCTTCCTCCCTGCATTAAAATTCTATTATTCTAAGTCTTTCTCACTTCCCTGGAATTTCCTGTGATATGGATGCTTGCAATTATTACACCTCTGACAATTCATGACAATAAAAAAGCATCTACAACATTGGACAATGAATTTCTCATGTTTTTATTCCACACAAAATCATGTAGTTAGGTTCAGAAATAAAATATTCATCACACATTTTGTGGTAGGCTGGTCTTGCTTCATGGGGTGAAAACATATGTCACAAGAGGGAAAAGGTTTGCCTAAGGACCCATACGAACGAATTCTAAAAGAACCTAAACTCCCAACTATGCCTATCTCTCATACATGAGCTTTCTCTCAGTTACCAACCAACGTGAATATCAAAAGTTGGGTCAATGTAGAAGACTTTCACTACACATTGTTCCCACAAACTACTGTGACTCACATGCTTAGGACCCCAAATGCGGTGTTCTCACTTGCATCCACTGGGTACACACACTGGGGAAGTCTCTGGGACCAGGTGGCAAATAAGACTTTTGGAAGTCTTTTCCCTGGAAGAAAGTGATGGCAGGATAGTGGAAGGACTGGAGGCAGACAAAACAACCACAAAAGGCCAGAGAGTACTTGTAGCTTTACAGGCTGATCATTTTTATTATGTGTTATTATATTTAAGAAAGCTCTAAATATTTTTTCAAAAGACAATGTGCTTAAAAGGAGATACTTTTGTTATCCAATTGCTGGTTCTCTGCTCAAAGGACAAACAAATGAAAACATCAGAAATTCTCCAGTAGTGGGAAACAATGCATAAGCAGTCAAACCTCCAGGAAAACTTCTGAAAGTTGAAGTAGGTGTATGAAAAATCAGCTTCATTAAAGCAATCTATGGGAGTTACTTGTCTAGTAATAGCTACTGTATTTTGTGGCATGGACTTGATTCTTAGGGACTCCTGGAAGTTACACTCAAAGGTGCATTTCATACCAGTCACTCCCCCATATCCAATATCTTGTTTTACAGTTTTACAGTCTTGTGGCCGGGTGAGGGGGGGACAAATGAGAAGGAGAGCAAGAGGCAGCACATCAATGAGAAACAATGATGATGAGATAATTACAGTGAGCAATAAAGAATTCATCATAGGGACAGAGGACCAGACCAATGATCAGCAGCCGTATCTATTGCCTTGTCTTTGTTGTTCTCTTTTAGTAAGACCTGAGCATAGAATAGAGTGATGCAGTAGACCAGGATCTTACATGTCCATTCCTCTTCCTTAGGAGGGTCCTCAGATGATCCTCACACAGCGTGACTTATCCTTCAGGACAAGGTTAGCTGTTTGGCTGGGGCTTCAGTCCCTCGTCATTTGTCATGAGATTCCAGGTCTTCACAAAGAGGCATAGAGAACCTGCTGAGTGTTTTCCCTTAGGCCTCAGTCTACAGATGAAAGGCTTCCTCCATTAAAAGCCAATTCTTCACCATTTGGGCACCCAAAGTAGACACAAGCTATGCCTAACTCCACCCATTCACTGTGTGATTCCATTCCTGGATACAAAGTACCCAGTATCAGGATCAGTTCTTACAGTGGGCCTGATGGTATGAAAGGCTGGATTATGTCATTGTAGAAGGAATTGAGAGGGTAGAAGTTACTGATTAGGAAAGAGAGAGTCTTCAAAACTTAATAAGCCATGTTTTCAGTAACAAAAAGAGGAAAAAGGATTGGGTTGGATGTTTGTTTTTTCAAAGCTTAACACAGACTATTTTTTAAAAATTTACTAAGCATCTACAATATAATGTAGAAATGGAGATAATGAAATTATAAGTATTCTTTTTTAAAAAAATATTTTTTATTTTAGTTAAATATTTTTAAAGACAGGATCTCGCTTTGTCACCCAGGCTGGAGTGCAGTGGTATAATCATAGCTCACTATAACCTCAAACTTCTGGGCTCAAGAGATCCTCCTGCCTTGGCCTCCCAAGTAGCTGGGACTGCAGTGCTCACTACCATGCCCTGTTAATTTTTTTTTATTTTTTGTAGAAATAGGATCTCACTATGTTTCCCAGGCTGGTACTGAACTCCTGGCCTCAAGCTCTCCTCCCAGCTCAGCCTCCCGAAGCATTGGATTACAGGTGTAAACCACCACACCTAGCCTATAAGCATTCTTAAAGAACTTGAAAGACAGGAGCTAACTAAAAAGCAGACAAAAATGGGGAAATATTCAGCTGAATGCTGAATTATTTTGAATATGCAAAATTTAGCATGGTCAACCCCCAGCAATCATTACAGAACTGGGAAATTGTTTTCCATTTACTTCAGAGATACCTCCATTGATTAAACACATAGTAAATGTGAAGACTTTTCTGGGCATTCTACTTGTATAACTTTATTTAATCCCCAAATCCTCTGAAGTAAATCCTGTTATCAAATGTTGCCAGTTTTAGCGAATAAAAATACAAAATTCCCAGTTAAATTCGAATTTCAGATGAACAGTAAATATTTGTAATATAACTAGGTCCCATGAAATGTTTGAGACACCGCTACACAAAACATTATTTGCCATTTATCTGAAATACACATTTAACTGGGCATCCTATGTTTTACCTGGCAAAGATATTATTATTATTCCAGTTAAATGATACTTCATCTTCAGGCTACCATGTTGGTCAAACTCTTGTCAGGCATTACTTGGTGTTAGCCAAAGGGTACAATAACTGGATGAAGCCAAGCTTCGCAGAATCTTCAAGACATTTTTAAGGTGGCTTGTAGGCTTAAAAAATGTGGCACCTATACACCATGGAATACTATGCAGCCATAGAAAAGGATGAGTTCATGTCCTTTGCAGGGATATGGATAAAGCTGGAAACCATCATCTTCAGCAAACTAACATAGGAACAGAAAACCAAATACCACATATTCTCACTCATAAGTGGGAGTTGAACAATGAGAACACATGGACACAGGGAGGGGAACATCATACACCGGGACCTGTCACTGGGTGAGGGGCTAGGAGAGGGATAACATTAGGAGAAATGTAGATGACGGGTTGATGAGTGCAGCAAACCACCATGGCATGTGTATACCGATGTAATAAACCTGCACATTCTGCACATGTATCCCAGAACTTAAAGTATTAAATATATATATTACTTTATTATATATATAAATTATATATGTATAATATATATTAATATACAATAATATATATTAATTTATATATATATAAAATCCTTTCCATTGTCTGTCTTCCCAACTCCCAAAGGTAGGCTGAACTGGGGGCTTGGAGAGAGCTTACATCACTTGCCCAAGACCTGTGCTAAGCTACCTCATGTACCCTTAAAATGAAATATGACATATTATTCTGAGTTTAATACATCTAAAGTCAGGCTACCCTAACAAAACTTCTTGCTTAAAAATTGACCTGTGAGCACAAAAACATGGCAGAGCTGAGACCTGGTTTAAAAGAGTGATGCCTGAGGAAAGCTAGGAGCAGCTAACATTAAACCCTAGGCCCCCAGCCCAACTCTCTCAGGCCTCTCAAGACAGATAATTTTTATTTAACTGATATTTTATTGCATTTACTGTGCTGGGTGTGGCTCTGTATCTTTTATTCTTCTGAGCTTCATAAAACCCTATGACGTAGATCCTATTTTTATTCCAATGCTACAGAGGAGGAAACTGAGGAATAGAGGGGTTACATAATGTCCCAAGATCACACAGCTAGTAAATGATAAAGCCAGGATTCAAACCTGGGCAGGCACGCTCCAGAATTCATGCTCTGAACCACTAAGCAAGGTCAACTTGAATTCTATCTATTATAAAATTTTGGAAACAGATCAAGAATTCTCTGCATGTATGAAAAAGCACATGATCTATTCATCATTTCCAAAACTATTTTACAAACATCATCTCCTTTGGATCTTAGAGCAACTGGATAAGGTGTAAATGACAGGTAATATAGGTATCATTATTGCTATTTTGCAGATGAGATTAAGAGAGAGAAGATTGTGAGCAGTGATGCATGACAGGCTCAACATTAGTAAATTAGTAAACACGGAGTCTTATCTAGACCAGATTCTCTATCCACTCTCCCTAGGCTCAATACAGTAAGCAAAAATGGAACCCAGAAAATGCTAAGAATGATTGTCTTGCTCTGATTTGAAAATCTGGATTTTGCAATGCAGGAATATCTTTAAGTTTGGGATTACAAGAAATCTGAGGCAGGGCTGGGCTTGGTGAAGCAGGATACAAGGAAATGAAAACCATCACTCTGAATTATTTGCTCAGTTGTCTTGGGGTAGCTTGGTAACTATGCCAGAATGGGAAGCTTAGGTGTCATTATAAAGGAAATCCCTACTTTGGAAAGTGACACCAAGTGCAGTCATCAACAGAGAGCTAACACCTTTTTTCTGCCAACTGGAGGACTTCTACTACCAAAACTCTGATCTACGCTTAAAGTGCTTAACAGTGTGCCCGGCATGGTGGCTCACACCTGTAATCCCAGCGCTTTGGGAGACTGAGGCGGGTGGATCACCTGAGGTCAGTAGTTCAAGACCAGCCTGGCCAACATGGAGAAACCCCGTCTCTACTAAAAATACAAATAAATTAGCCAGGCGTGGTGGCGGGTGACTGTAATCCCAGCTACTCAGAGGCTGAGGCAGGAGAATCACTGGAACCCGGGAGGCAGAGGTTGCAGTGAGCCGAGATCATGCCAGCGTACTCCAGCCTGGGTGATGAGAGCGAAACTCTGCCTTAAAAAAAAAAAAAGGGCTTATCAGTGAAAAAGGTGATTATAGTTGAATGAACACAAAAGTTGAAATCTGGGTACCTCACTTCCCAAAAGTTAGTTTCCTAGGTACAAAGTTGTATTTCTGGGAAATCGCTGTGGCCTGGTATTAAGTAACAAAATGATGATGGATTCAGATCTAAAGCAAAAATGAGAGAGCTATTAAACAGAAAAAGACATTGGTGTTTATAACGTATATTTTGGAGAAAAAGCAGTCTAAAGCAAAAATGAGAGAGCTATTAAATAGAAAAAGACATTGGTGTTTATAACGCATATTTTGGAGAAAAAGCAATAATGTATGACTTTTCCAATGGAAAGCAGAAATCAGTTGTGAAAATAGCTACCATTGTTGAACTCGAAGTGAGTCACTGTCTGCAGAACTCTTCTGAAAGAGAAGAATGTGGGCCGCCAGCATCCAGTCGCGGCTGTGATCTCAGAGATGTCAGAGCAGGCAACATGCCTGCTAATGAGACCTCAGAAGTGTCTGATCATCTTTTCTAATTGCCATAAATAATTGGAGAGCTGCATGGCCTGGCCTCTCCTTCCTGAAGACGGTCAGTTCAAATATGCAAATATAAAATTATTTGAATACTGCTCTAATTGGAGTCCAAGCTACCCATTATTTGCTAGAGAACAAAACAATATGACTAAAAACATTGACTATCAAATCCTTCATTTTAAGCTTCACTGAGCTCCCCAAATTACCACAGGCAGTCCTGACAGGGACCACTTTACAAGGGAGTTGATGACCCCTAATTAAGACACAAGGCGCTTCTAGTTATGTTAATATTTGAAATTGAAATTGGTTTGACCTACGCAGTTCGATACAATACCACCAAGTGAAACTCAAATCCAGGCACCTTAAGTTGACAAAATGTCTGATAGCCCATTAAACGCATTGCAAATTCAAGTTCCATCCACCCTCCACATCTCCCAAGTTGATTGCATTACAGAACGACAAATCTAAAATATCATACCTGATCGCATGGTTTTCTGTAGAAACTTTATCCAACAGAAGACACTGGACAGGCATTACAAATTCTTTTTCCTACCAGGAGTTGGGATCCACCATGCACACATGTTTAGCCACTCTGCGCTGGAGTGGTCTCTCTCAGTCTCTCTCTACTTGTCTTCTCAGCAATCTCTTCTTTTTTAACACAAGTCTCATCTTCTCTCCTCTCCCTATTCCAGTCTTCATCTTTCATTGTGTTCCAAGGTACCTTCCCCTTCACTGACAGCCCTGCTCACAACTTGAAAATTTGGGTTTGTTTTTTTTTTTTTTTTTTAACTTTCTAAACCTATTTCTGCATCTACCTCAGCAATATCCAATCCCATTCTACCATAATTTTCTAGAGGAAGTTACAAAACACTGCCTTCTCTTTTAATTTGTGTTAATTCCATCTCTTCTTCCTATATCCCATTTCCTCATCCTCAGAAACAAAAGTAAAACTCTCAACTTTTCCCAACTGCACTCAAATTTACTCTCTCCACCCTTCCCATCCGGGCTGTATTTCTTGAAAGAGTAGTTGACACCTCCTGCCTTGACTTCCTCATCACCCAAGAGTTCCTTGTTGTTTTATAATCTGTTATCCAGCCCTACACTAGAGATAAGTTTTTGGAGTTCCTTAAATGTTAAGGAACTCTTGCTTTGGCGTCAGATCCCAAGAGCTGGATCCCCTATTCTCTCAAGGGCTAATGCCTAGCTAGCTACACAATTTGCTTTTCTTCCTTTTGAAATAGGATTCTAATAAATTTCAGTGTCTCACAGAGTTATTGTAATAAGTAAGTGACACAGGTGCTTGACACCACACTGGTCCAATTTTAAGTGGTCAGAAGTGCTGAATTTTGTGTGTTTTCCATTGTTTATGCTGTGAGGCCAAATCCCATGACATTCCTCAATTTTCATCTTCTTTATCTTCTCAGCATCATTTATTTCAAGATTGTTTAAAGTATTTAAATATTCTCCTTACCCATGACAATTACTCATCTAATTCTGCCCTTATCTCTGATGATTTTTCTCCTGTCTTCAGTGGATCCGATTCCTCCCCCACCAAACTCTACACTGTCTTTAGGAGTGTAATCAGCTGATCCTCACCTCCTCCTATTTTCCCTTGTGATCTCCCCATGACCAAAACTCGTATTATCCCTGTCTTATTTATGGGTAACTCCCAAATGTGGAAGGACAGGCTCAGCCTCTCCCACAAACTATCTGCTAAACAAATCCTGATATGCCATCATCTCACATCAGCAAGTTAAAACTAACAAATAAAAACCAAATATCTTTGCCCTCCCTCCTCCATAAGGCCTATTCCACTCTCCCTTATTTCTGCAAAAGTCATTAATTCCCAGGCCCCAGGCTATGAAACTGACAGCCATCTCTAACTCTTCTTCTCATTTGCTCCCAGACTCCGAGAATTACCTTTATCTCTTAGAGAGATACAGAGAATTGTTATGCTGAATCCAAGCAGATGGTTGGAGTAAGAAGAAAGGAAATCTTGGAAGAAAGTGTTGTTTTAGAAGTTGTAATGGCTGCAAAAGAATTAAGGAAAACAAAAGTTTCCTTTAACACCTACCATGTTTCAAAGACCATGTTAGGTCTTTCTTTCCTGATATAATAATGAAAAAGTCATTATTTCAAAAAGAAAGGGAAGTGTGCAAAAATTAGTTTCTGATGACAAACTGGGAATGTCTTTTATGAGGGAAATCAAGGAGCAATGTCTACAAGGATGAGATGCCCAAGGGTCATCCAGTGGGCTGGGGCTTCTCAAAGTCGAGGAGAGCAGAAGGAGAGAGGAACTCATAACCAGTAATATTATCTTGTAATTAGATTATTGGCAAAGTCTAGAAACATAAGTCTTTAAAAAAATCCCCAAGGCCAAGAAGGAAGGGGTGGATTTTAGTGTTTTACTGCACTGAGAAATAGGTCAATGTATGTCACAGACAATGGAAAGGAACTGAAACTACCTGAGTTCCTATTTGGATTCATCTTTTCTGTCGACAGTCCTCTTCGACCTAAAAAGACTTAGTGCTATGATAAAGCTGAGGCCTGAGTTAGGTGAGAGTTGACATTGATTGTCTAATTACTGTGTGTCATGGACACCTCATTTAATCTTCACAGCCACTCCCTGAATTAGAAAGTTAAGTTTCCAGATAAAGAAAATGAGACCCCACAGGCTGGGCGTGGTGGCTCACACTTGTAATCCCAGCACTTTGGGAGGTTGAGGCAGGTAGATCATGAGGTCAAGAGTTCAAGAACAGAATGGCCAACACAGTGAAACTCCATCTCTACTAAAAATACAAAAATTAGCTGGGTGTGGTGGGGGTACCTCTAATCCCAGCTACTGGAGAGGCTGAGGCAAGAGAATCGCTTGAACCCGGGAGGTGGAGTTTGCAATGAGCAGAGATCATGCCATTGCACTCCAGCCTGGGCGACAGAGCTAGACTCCGTTCCAAAAAAAAAATTAAAAAAATTAAAAAAATAGAAATTGAGACTGCATAGATGCTCACAGCACTCAGTTATTTAATGGCTGAGCCAAGATTTTTACACTGTGGACTCAGAAAGCCAATGAGTTAATGACTACATGATGCAACTCTTCACGTCTGTTATCTCTATAAAACTAACTTGGGGTCAGGAGATCGAGACCATCCTGGCTAACACGGTGAAACCCCATCTCCACTAAAAATACAAAAAATTAGCCAGGCGCCGTGGCGGGCACCTATAGTCCCAGCTACTCAGGAGGCTGAGGCAGGAGAATGGCGTGAACCCGGGAGGCGCAGCTTGCAGTGAGCCAAGATCGCGCCACTGCACTCCAGCTTGGGCGAAAAGGGCGAGACTCCGTCCCAAAAAAAAAAAACAAAAACTAACTTGGGGACTGGGACACTTTATAGGGGTGATCACTGAATCATTGGCAACCTCTGAGGAGATATGGAGGATAGGAAATTTTCAAAAAGAACAACAAGGTCACCTCAGTTTTCAAAAAGAAGAAGGCCAATTCTGCAAAATAATAATTTCTAACATGACTCAATAATCAATTGTTACGTAGATGGTTTGTGAGGACTCAAACAGGACATGGTTAATACTATGGAGCAACGCAGATTCTTAAAAACAGACTAAGTCGGACTTATTGCATTTCCATTTTTTTCTGCTGTACGCTTACAAACGAGGGAGGGAGTCAGCAGATTGATGCATAAACACAGAGTTTCACATTGGTGACGAACTTCAGGGCTGGCTGGCTGATGTTTAAGTTCACATATAACATCCTCACCAAGATGTCACTTGGCCTTGTCAAATCTCTAGTGTATGGAACCCACTGCCTCACTACCTTGCATATTAACACATTTCATTTGTGAAGAGTTGAGACTATTTTGGATAGCTTGGATGAGTCAGCAAGTACTTTCCTATGTTAAGTTGAAATCTAGTGCCATGAAGGTTTCCACCACTTGGTTTTGCTTTAAACACTTGGAGGAAATTCAGCATAGATCTGACTTTCTTTCCCCATGGAGAGTGGTTCATACATGAACACAAATAATAGGCCCCTTTCTCTCACCTCCTCACTCTGTTTCTTTAATCAATCTTCCTTGGAGAGGAGTTTTCTAATTACTTCAGTTTCCAATTTGCTACACAGCATGAGAACCACCTAGGGAGATTTTTGATATTTTTAAAGATCTTCTTCAACTGTGAAATCATTCCATCAATCAGACAAAACTACAGAAACTAATACTTGTCTTTAAGTCTATTTTGTTGATATTCATATAGCCACTTCTGTTTTCCTGTGATTACTATTTGCATGTTTTAGCTTGTCTATCCTTTTTGTTTAACCTAGCCATGCCTGTATATTTAAAGTGAATCTCTTGCAAACAACATATAGTTGAGTTTTTTTTAAAAAAAGTCTTATAATTTTTGTATTTTAAGTAAATGCCTTCATATTTAATAAAATGATGTATGGCTGAATCTCCTAACATTCTATTCGTTTTCTTTTGTCTCAGAAGTTCATTGTTTCTTTCTCTCTTTCACATCTCCTTTTGGATTCAATTTGTATTTTGTATTTTATAATATGCTCTTATCTTCCCTTTTGAATTTTTAGAACACCATATATTATTTTTCAGTAGTTGCCCTAAGGATTATGATATTTGTCTTTAGCACAATATAATCTATGTTGAATTAATAACACTTATCATATAAGAAACTAACAAAAGTATAATTTCATTTACCTTCTCCCATCCATTGTGTTACTATTGCCATATATTTTTCTACATAATGTTATAAACCATACAATACATTTTTATCATTTTTATTATTCTTGCTTAAAGAGAAATAAATAATTGAGAAAAGAGCATCTTTTATATTTTTCCACATATTTATAAGGTATGTCCCCCTTCATTTCTTCCTGAATATCCAGATTTCCATCTGGTAACATTTGTCTT
This sequence comes from Pongo abelii, assembly GCF_028885655.2. NCBI lineage: Eukaryota > Metazoa > Chordata > Mammalia > Primates > Hominidae > Pongo > Pongo abelii. The sequence goes on from NC_072007.2 coordinate 45,693,024, forward strand.
CCACTGGCATAATTTCCTTTAACATTCTTTAAAGTGTAGGTCTACTATTGACAGGTTCTCTCAGTTTTGGTTACCTGAAAAATGTTCTCACCTTGCTTTTATTTTCACAGGCTATATCTGCTATATATACAATTCTATGTTAATCTTGTTGTTGCTTCTTCAGCATTGTAGAGATATTATTCCATTGTCTCCTGGTATACATTGTTTTTTCAAGAAGTCTAAAATAATTCTTATCATTCTTCCTATGTATCTAATTTGGTTTTTTTCCTCTGGATGCTTTAAATTTTCTCTTTAGTTTTTATCAATTTTATTATAATGCTCCTAAAAATGACTTTGTTTTGTATTTTTTTTGTCTGGGTTTATCTGAGCTTCTTGAATTTGCAGATTGACATTTTTAGTCAAATTTGGAAATGACTTGATCTTTTATCCTTCCTTTTTTTCTTATCTTCTCCAACCTCTCTCCTTATTTTTTAGGATTTCAATTATAAATATATTAGATCACTTGATATTGTCCCACAGGTCATGAAGCTCTCATCATATTTTTTCAGTCTCCTCCTCTCCTTCTCCTTCTCCTCCATCTCAGCATTTCAGTTTGTGTAGTTTCCATGGACCTCTATGCTAATTTACTCTTTTTTTTCTTACTGCATTTTCCAATCCACTGTTAAGGCCATCCTGGGAAATTTCTATTTCTGCTATTTTATTTTTAAGTTATAGAAATTTTATCTTGTTCTTTTTGATAGTTTTCATTTATCAGCTGGTAGTTCCCATCTGTTCATTCATTATGTTGATATTTTCCTTTAAAATTGGAACTTCAACTTTGGTTCATTAGCACCCCAACATCCCTGAATACTATGTGTCCTCAGGATTCTCCATTCTCACAGTCCCTAGCAACTATGTTCTGCTTGGCCTCATGGAGTCTTATCTGCCCATACAGAGCTTAGTATGTCACTCAAAACTCCAGGGAATCCCTATGCTGATATATAGAACTCCTTCTCTGTGAGGTTCCCCTCTATCTAGTGCCTCAACCAACAAACTCAGCTACTAACACTGCTCCAGCCTCTGGTCTGTTTCCTCTGCCCAGTGTTGGTTCTGCTTCCTTGTGTCACAGGTTGGAAGGCATACCCAGGCAAAAGACTGAGTTGAATGTGGGGTTCACTTGATGTGTCTCCCTTCTTTTGAGGAGCACAGCCTTGCATTAACTGTAGAGTTTAATATCTGAAAATAGTTGCCTCATGTATTTTCCTTACTTTCATTAATTGGCAACTATGTCTAAAACTCATTAATTCATCATGGCTGCAACTGGACATCTCATTTAGCATTTTATTAATAGTAGTGTAGCTAAAAGGGTATCTATAAATATTCTACTTCATTCAGCTTTTTATTGTAGTAGGTTTCTTTAATTTGGTATTCCAAAGACAATATGATCCTGAAGCTTTCAAATACCATTGTATAGAACAAATGTTTATCAAATGGTCATAAAATAAATTAATGAACAAAAGTAAATGTAATTTTGTTTTATTATTTCTAAAAGCTTTTCACTTTTCATTATTTCCCAAGTGAATTTGCACTTTTAGGTTTGCTTTCTCCTTAGCTTAATCTGTTTCTGTTCTGCTTCTCCTGGTGGAGGCTGGGATAAAGATGTAAGGTCAACACTCATAGAGTTTCCAGTCTAGAGACATAAAGGGACCAATTAAACAATAAGAATATAGTCTGTATCAGTTGGACCACTGAATGAGATCTTATCTCTAAACAATAATAATATTTTTTAAAGTATTTGTAAGATAATCTTATCACTTAGTGAACACTAAACATACAATGAACACTTAACAAATATATACAAGATTGGTCTTTTGCTCCTATTTTAGTTTTAAAACTCAGTTATTGGAAAAGGCATAAGTTCACTAAGGAAAATCAAAGCTTTGTTTTCCTTGTATTTTGCATGCTACATGGAAATTGTCACAATAAGAAATATTTATGAGATTAAATTGACTTAAGAGCAAAGATCCATTGTTTTTTAAGTACCCTATCAAATTATTTTCAGAATATAGACTGGGAATATGCCCTGGAAAAACATCCAACTATTTAAACCTACAGTAATTCATGTTGATTTCTGTTGCCAGCTATTGCTGCTCAATGCTCAACATTACATCCTGTGTTGAGGTGAGTAAGGTAATGAAGCATTAAGTCAGGCCTGGACAGAAGAACAGGCCCCATTTTGGCTGCATGCCCATGAATGAACATACGTTAGAGTGCAGCCAAACTGGCAGTGTCTGGCATTTCTTCCTGGCGGTTGCCACAGCTGACCTTCTTTTTTTTTTTTTTTTTTTTTTGTAATACTGTGAATGTGTGCATGTTCCAATAACTCAGCTTAAGTTATGCCTTGGAGATGCAAGACAGATCTTTGGCTTGTCTCTAGCTGAGCTTTCCTTTCAAAATTTCTGGCATGCTTTAGAATGAAGACTTAGACATAATTTGAGACACATCTTTTATTAGGACCCAACCATCAGTTGGTCAAATATAATAAACTTCCTTCTCCCACAGACAGTAAATGGATCTTCAAGTCTACTAGCACATTTACCAGTCTGATGAGACACGTTTTAAATTTTCCAGGAGAAGGGACCTCTATCTATCAGGCAGCTGTCCTGGGAGCTCTGCCCTGACTCATAAGTACCACGAAACTTACTAAACTCACAGCCTCTCAGAGAGGTTTCCATAAACTGACCTACTTTTTTCAGTCATTTCACAGAAATACTAATGTTTAGGTGGTGATTTTGTATTGTCATCTAGGTGGGCATTTATAAATATATTTTCAATTGTAGGATAAGACCAGGCTCAAGAATAAAGTTGATCAGCTTCCAGCATGTTCCTAAATGTCTAGACATTCACACTTCTTTGTGAAGAAAGCCTATATATTAAAAAAAAGTAAGACATAGCAGCCCAATAGGCAGGAGAAGAGAATGATTCTTTTGGGAACCAAAGGATCCAGAAACTTTAATGTCTTCTTTTCTCCTCCACAGATGGCTACAAACACAATTGTAAAGAAAATTGATTTCCAGTGGCATCTGTCTCCTACTTCCAGGCCCTTTCCTCACGCATTGGTTCTGTTTCCCAACTACCTCCTCCATCTTCCCTTCAGCCAGCCTCTGTATTGCCATGCTCCCTTATCTTTTATCAAAACCTTTTCTTAGCCAATGTCATTATATCAGTCATTCACACCTTAGTATGAACTAAAGTAGATGTCTTATCTTGATAATTATATTGTACACCACCTTCCTCTACTAGAAGGAATTTCTAATATCAGAGTATAAAGAGTTATTTAAGATAAAGGAGGAATTTCTTAGCACCACTGAACCTGAAAACTTACTCTCCTAATATGTAAGACCATCTCTGGACTACCCTAACCATTTACTCTTGTATTCAATCTCTTGGCCAATACTTAGGATAAAATTAATTTCTGGGACAACAGTCTTGAGCATGATGAATACGGTATTTGCCATAGGGATTCAGAGGAGGAAGATAGCCCTTCTGGTTGAAAAAATCCTGGAATTCTTTAGGGAGGAATTCAGATTAGTACTGAACCTTGAAATGTACATCCTAGAATCTCCCTCTGTTTCTGCAGCTGTAAAATGTTTGTGGTGAGATTTGACTAGAACAAGGTGCCTAGAAGAACCTGACCAAGATGCTCTACTGGCTGACTGCTGGAGTTTGGAATTTGTAGAGAAGATAGAATCACAGGTCAATTTTGGCCTCACTGTGTCATTTTTAGAGGCCACCTTCAAAATATCCAGCTAAGTGCACTTTTTCTCCTGTTGTTCCATGTGCAGCAATCAACATTTCCTTTGGGGTAAATCCCCTTAAGGCTACCTCTGGGAACTGGGAGAGGCTGTGTAGCCCTCTCTCATTGATCCATCCCTAGACCTGATCCCATAGTTGATGGGCAGACAGTAGCCTGAGAGATGCTAAGAGTTGGGAAAGGTAAATAAATTAACAAAGAGACAGATGATGACAATGTAAAAGCCAGTGCAGACAACGTACGCACATCTATCTATTTATCACATTTTTATTGAGTGCCTCTATGCTGCATGCTGGTGCGATAGTATCTGCTGTGGGTTGAACTGTCATGGGTTCAACAAAATTCCTATGTTGAAAGTCTAACCCCCAGTACCTCAGAATGTGATTAATTTAGAAATGGGGCGATCACAGATGTAATTAGTCCAGATGAGGTCTTGCGACAGGCCCCTAATTCAGTATGACTGGTATCCTTATAAAATGGGGAAATTTGAACACAGAAACACACACACTCAGGGAGAATGCCACATGAAGATAAAGACAGAGATGGGGTGATATATCTAGAATCCAAGAAACACAAAAGATTGCCAGCAGCCTTCAGAAGCTAGGAAAGAGCCTGGAACACATTCTTCCTCACAGCCTTAGAAGAAATCAACCCTCTAATGCTTTAATATCAGACTTCTGACCTCAAGACAATACATTTCCTTTTTTAAGCCACCCAGTTTGTGGTGTGGCAGCCCCAGGAAACTAATCCAGCATCAAAATATAGTTCCTCTCTTGGGGCACTCATAGCCTGAAAAGAGCCAGGAGAACTTTGATAGGGGCTGGAGGAGAGCAGGGAGGTAACTCTACCATGTGGTGTGAGTGTGCCGGAGTTGGGAGGGGGTATCCTGAGGGCCATTTCTGGAAGGTATGGGGGAAGAGCACTGGATGAAGAGTGAAGAGGGCCAAGCTTAGTTCAAGCTTTGCCACTCTCTGGGTGACCTCGGGACGTCACTACTTCCTGGAACTACAGTCTCCTAAAGCAGTAGATAAAAGGTTCCTAAACTAGTGCATTAAAGGTTAGGATAAATGAGGTCATTTCTAAGTTCCTCCAGCTCCACTATTCACCTGGCTCTGTGTCTGTCCCAGGGACACTGCTAAATCTGAGGAGGTTCAAATGGAAGGCAAGAGTTTCCAAAATAATCTCTGAAGCCTTTTTAAAATTCACTGAGGGCTAGCTCTTGGCATATCTTGGGTATGAACATTTCATTGTCCATTGGCTTCATTTTATTACTCTGTTTTGTTGTCTCTGGCTGTGCACGGGACTGAAATTGCTCACTCTGTGAGGCTGGTCTATGGATGTAAAATTCTCTTTAAACAGCATGCAGCACAGCATGCCATGGAACTGGATGTCTTGGAAAGGCCTGTCTGTTGATTATTTTGAAGAATGGCTTCAGACTATCATCTGGTTGGTATTTCTTTTTTTTCTTCTTTTTTTTTTTTTTTTTTTTTGAGACAGATTCTCACTCTGTCACCCAGGCTGGAGTGCAGTGGCACGATCTCAGCTCACTGCAACCTCCAACTCCCTGGTTCAAGCGATTCTCCTGCCTCAGCCTCCCAAGTAACTGGGATTACAGGCATGTGCCACCACGCCCAGCTAACTTTTGTATTTTTAGTAGAGATGGGGTTTCACTATGTTGGCCAGAATGGTCTCGATCTCCTGATCTCGTGATCTGCCCGCCTCAGCCTCCTAAAGTGCTGGGATTACAGGCGTGAGCCACCGTGCCGGGCCAACCTGGTTGGTATTTCTAAGACTTTTGTATTGCTCAAGATCACCCTTGAAAATTACAACTCTCCTTCTAGTCCACCATCCAGCACTCCTTCCCCAGAACATTATCACCCTCTGGCCCATTATATACTGTATCATGTGTGATATTTACTTTCTGTCTCCCTTGCTGATAATGTCAGCTCCAGAAAAGCAGGACTTTTTAGCTGCTTTGATCACTGGTATATCCTCAGTGAGAAATGACTGCTATGGTTTGAATGTCCCCCTCCAAAACTCCTGTTGAAACTTAATTTCCAATGTGGTAGTATTGAGAAATGGGGCCTTTAAGAGGTGATTGGGTCATGAAGGCTCTGCACTCATGAGTGGATTAATCCATCCATGGATTAATGGATTGATGGGTTAATGGATTAATGGCTTATTGTGGGAGTGTGACTGGTGGCCTTCTAAGAAGAGGAAGAGGGACCAAAGCAAGTAGGTGAGCACCCTCAGCTCCCTGGCCACATGAGGCTCTGTGCCACATCAGGACTCTACATAGGGTCCCCAACAGCAAGAAGGCCCTCACCAGATGTGGCCCCTTAACCTTAGACTTCTCAACCTCTATAACTGCAAAAAATAAATTCCTTTTCTTTATAAACTAGTTTCAGGTGTTCTGTTATAAGCAACAGAAAATGGACTAAGACAATGAAAAAGAGGATCTCTTAAACATGCATCTGCAACTGGAAGAAGTCCCAGTCCCCTGGCACCCAGCCAAGGACTTGGCATTTGATAAATGCTCAGTGACTGTTGAGTGAACACATGATTGCCCGTCACTCCACACAGATTTAGTCTTCACTGAGAATTCCGTATGTACAGACATGGATTAAATAATTGAGAAAGTGAAAGGACTTAATCAAGTTCATGTTAATTAAAGGTGGGAACTTACATTCTCTGTCTTGGTAACCAACCTTCACAGTCTTAAAAAGCAGAACACTAGAAATGCCTTGGTAGAAATTAAGCACAGAAAGAACTACTAAAGAGCATTTGGGCTGAGGGATCTTGGCCCTAGTAGAATGTGGGGCCAGAATTCTAAGATGGTCCCCAAGATACCCTCTCTTGGTGTATGCAAGCCCTATAAAATCCCTTCTTCCAAGTATCAGCAGAACCTTCGAATATGATAAGGTATCAGCCCTGGAATTATATTACATTATATGCAAATGGCAGATTATTTGGGATGAGGCTAAGTCATCAAACAAGGTCTTTAAGAGTGTATACTCCAACTGGTTGCAGAGGAGAAAGTCAGAGAGATGTGCTCTTGTTGGCCTGAGAGAAGCAACTATCATGTGGTGAACCACCTACAGGGGCCACACAGCAAGGAAAAGCAGGCAGCCTCTAGAAGCCAAGAGCCTTCCTGGGCCAACATCTAGTAAGGAAATAAGGACCTCTGCCATACAACCAGAGAGAAATGAATCCCACTAACAGTGAACTTGGAAAAGGATCCTGAGCCTCAGATGAGAACCGTAGCACCTTCAGATGAGAACAGTATGGTAGTCTGTTCAACATCTTAACTGTGGTCTGTGAAACCATCAGCAGAAAGCCCTACCATACCCAGCCTGGACTTCATACCTACAGCAACTGTGAGACCACTGATATGGGTTGTTTACAGCCACTAAATTTGTGGTACTTTGTTATGAAGCAATAGAAAACCAATACACATAGTGAGCTAGCTGAGTTCACTTCTCAATGGTTAAAAAGATGAACAAATAAAGGTTACCAAGGGCTGTTGGGGGTAAGAGGAGCTTTTGTTTAATGTGTACAGAGTTTCTGTTGGCAGCAATGAAAAAGTTTTGGGTATAGATAGTGGTGATGGGTACACAGCACTGTCAATATACTTTAATGCCACTGGGCTATAAACTTATGAACAGTTAAAATGATAAATATTATTTTATACATACATATATATATATATATGTTTTTGTTTTTGTTTTTTTTTGAGAAGGAGTCTTGGTCTGTTGCCCAGGCTGGAGTGCAGTGACGCGATCTTGGCTCACTGCAAGCTCCGCCTCCCGGGTTCACACCATTCTCCTGCCTCAACCTCCTGAGTAGCTGGGACTACAGGTGCCCATATGCTATATATATATATTATCACATTTTTAAAGAGGGAAACATGAATAAATAAAAAGAATATTGGATCACTCTACTTCTTTGATTATGGCCAATGATATTCTTCTCAGGCCCCTAATCTCAGTCCTATTCAAAATTAATTCTAATTGACTCAAAATATCCTTCAACTTAAAAATAAATTTTTTTAAATATTTTAAAAGTATTTAAAAAAATAAGTTCTCTATCAAATGTTGAGTCTTGCTGACTCATGTAGAAGAGGGATTAGAGAAACCAATACAAATCAGTAAGAGTGAAAAATAGCTTGAATCCTATGAATCATCTTGAGCTTTGACAGACAGGAAAGGAAAAGACAGAGTTATATGCCCTGGCAAGATGAGAATGGGTTGGGTCAGAAGAGTAGCACCCATAAAGCAAGATGGAAAACCTTCTAGCATTTTACTTAAGCCCCATGGCTGCTCAGGGTTGACCTAAGCAGGACAAAGAGACCACCAAGTCAGGTGAAGGGCAGGACCCAGACAGGAGGTAGAGAACACCAGCCAAACTGAGGGAAGGGATCGGGGAGAGCCCAGCAATGACCAGGAAGTTTTTTGTCTGGGGCCATGAACCTGGGACCCTACCCAGCAGTGACAGCCCAGGTGACCTGTCAGGGAGGAAGGTCCTAGGAATGGTGACAACATGATGCCATGGAGGGCTGGGATGCTCAGGACTGAGACATAAGGATTGCCTCAATGGCACCTTTCTAGAAGGAGAGGATTTTTAAGAGTTTGACTTCAGAATATGGTTCCCTAGACATGGATTGTTGGGCATGGTGAAACATGACCATCTCAGCCCAGGCCTATAGTCTGATGAAAATAAGAACTGAGCACTCCTGGAAGGTAGACTTCATGGCTGTAGATTGTGGTCTGGTCAATGTGTCCTCAACAACTCCAGATGGAGCTTCTTGTTTGGTTTCCTAATCTCCCATCCGCACAATATTCACACCCATAAATAACCCTCTGCCCCTCAAACCATTCTGCCTTTTATTTTCTTCTCACATCTTGTACATCACCCTGCTTCTATGGAGGATCCTGCAATTTATTAATAATAATAGTAACAGTGGCAACAATACAAAACCAATATTGCTTATTGGCCATCCACAGTGCACTGAAGCCATGCTAAGCACTCAAGAGACCTTGTCTCCTTCAGTTCTCACAGTAGCTTTAAGAGATGGGGGAGGAAAGAGCTCAGCTCAGAGACAGTAATAACCTGTCTAGTGTCACACAGCCAGTGAGTGGGTTATGGGTTTTAACTTAGGCTCATCTGACTCCAAGACCTGTACTTTCAATTCAGGACGACCCAACTCTCCATTCATTATGATCCTATGAGAAGGAACTTCATAAGAGGTGGGCCATGGTTTCTTTTTTTTGAGACGGAGTCTCACTCTGTTGTCCAGGCTGGAGTGCAGTGGCACGATCTCGGCTCACTGCAAGCTCCGCCTCCCGGGTTCACACCATTCTCCTGCCTCAGCCTCTCGAGTAGCTGGGACTACAGGCGCCAGCCACCACACCCGATTAATTTTTTGTACTTTTAGTAGAGACGGGATTTTGCTATGTTAGCCAGGATGGTCTTGATCTCCTGACCTCGTGATCTGCCCGCCTCAGCCTCCCAAAGTGCTGGGGTTACAGGCGTGAGTCACCGCACCCGGCCGGCCACGGTTTCTTTACGTGGCCTTTCTTGCCAATAGTCTGGAAGCGGCACTCTATGTCAGAGGTAGAAAGGAAGCAGGCATCTGTCCATCAAAAGGAGAAACTGGGGGCAGACACTTGATGACCTATAGGAATTTAAGAAAAAGCATAACACTCATGCATACATTCTAATCAAGCAAAAGATGAAAGGCCTTATGGCAAACAGGATAGAAAATTTCAAAATAATAGAAAATTTGGTTGGTGTGAGGTCTTGTTTAGTGAGCGTCATTTACAACGTTCACTAAACATTAGGAAACAAAACCAACACACTACACAGTCGTCCACAGAAAACAGTCTGGGCAGAACACAGCATTGCTTCTCAAAACATTTGAGAGTATGCATTTTCGCCAGGTGCTCCCTTAACATTTTAAATCTTCTTTCACTGCAGTATCTCTTACTTAAAAAATAAAATAAAATAATGAAAGCTGTCTCTCACTTACACAACACTCCAAATATTTTGAGTACTCACAGTACCAAAATATATATATATATATAATATATAAACACATTTGTAACCCTAGTTCTGCAAAGGTCCTTTATCTCTCAGATATTTTGCAATGGTTTCCATAACCTGGGATACTGCTTGTAAAATTTATCTTGACAAGCTAACAGATTTTCCCGAAGGCTGGCCAAGAATAATTTTAAAGAAATAAAGTGGCTTAACCCAGTTTTCTTGTGTATTCAGGAAAAGACAGGATATACATTTATATCCTTAAGAAGTAAGTAATCCAACTTTCTTTCCAACATGAGTTTAAACATGTTTGGAAGAAGAAAAATAATTAACTTATTAAGTATGCCATTTTATTTTGCTTTGATTGTTCCAGAATTACTTAAAGATAGGGAAGATAGCCCCCAAAATGTAAATTATCAAATAATCATAAAAGTAAAAATATTGTGCTAATTATTTCAAAAATAACAAATCTAATTGGGAATTGACATATTAAGAACAACACTTTCTATGTCTGGAATTTTTGAAGAAAAAGTTACTATAGATTAGATAATGTTTGAATAACTAAAGCCTGATTCTTAGCAGAAAAATCTCTTTTGCTTTGAAGTATTTTAACTTAAATGTTTCTAAAATCTGCCTTAAAAAAAGTATGTCCTATATATCAATTATTGTTCTGAGGTCCAATGAAAAATAAACCCCATGCTACTGACCCAAGTAGGACTTTAATTACCCATTCACAGAATGTTCCCTAAAGACCCCAGGTCTCAAGCTTATACTTGTCCAATTCGTATTCATAATTAACCTTTTCCTTTGTGTTCTCTGTTTATCATGAGAAGCAAGACTGTGGAATAAGTATTTCTTTACCTGAGAGGTAGTTAAGAGCTAAGAGGAGGCTGGCCGGGCACGGTGGCTCATGCCTGCTATCCCAGCACTTTGGGAGGCCGAGGCGGGCGGATCACGAGGTCAGGAGATCGAGACCATCCTGACTAACACGGTGAAACCCTGTCTCTACTAAAAATACAAAAATTTAGCCGGGTGTGGTGGTGGGCACCTGTAGTCCCAGCTACTTGGGAGGCTGAGGCAGGAGAATGGCGTGAACCTGGGAGGCGGAGCTTGCAGTGAGCCAAGATCGTGCCACTGCACTCTAGCCTGAGCGACAGAGTGAGACTCCATCTCAAAAAAAAAAAAAAAAAAAGAGCTAAGAGGAGGCCCTTCTGCAATTCTTTTGTTTGTTTGTTTGTTTGTTTGTCAAGAATGCTAGAGTTTTCACTTAGGTTGGGCCCACCTCCAAGTCTCAAGTCTCAGCTCCTCTGGGGTGGAGACTGCCATGCATTTGATGGCTGGCTAGAGAGGAAGAAGGAATAGGGCAGAATGAACATTTTCACTTTGCTCTTTAACAGAGGTTTATCTCCATTCATAGAAAAATGCTGCCTGTGACAAGCAGTTCCAAGAAAATTCCATCAAAAAGTGGTAAGACGGTCCACAGTCCTGGTAGAATAAACTTCATAGCTGCGTGGAAAGGTGCTGTAGACAGAGGGGAATCCAATCATTGACTTTCTGTGGAATGGAACGACTTTCTACAGGGATCAGGAGTAGAAAATAGGGAGGGAGAATGAAAGTCCAAGAAGAAAGGCTGTTCCCTGTAGCCAAAGGTGGGAAAGAAACCAGATTGTCCCCTACAACATTAGGCAGTGATTCAGTGCAAATCCTCTGAAGGCTTGAATTCATTTTGACTATTATGTGGATACTCAAATGGCTAAAATGAAAACACCTCCGTCCTTAGCAATATTTTCAATTTGAGATCTGATTAAAAAGCAATGATACAGTCAGCAAGGGCTGTGAAGACCTCTGAACAAGGTAATGCCGTCAGAAATAATCGGCTTTTTACAGAAATGGACCAAGGTTCCCCTACACACAGACTAAGTGTGTGTATGAGTCACAAGCCAATCAGAAAGAAAAAGAGCAGAAACAGAAGAAGTTGTTTAAGAACATAATACATACTTTCAAAAAATTAAAGTTGGCATGGAAAACAGCAGCAATTTGCTGGACATCCTTACACTTAGTTGGCAGGTCACTGGTGTTTTACTTTTGGATTACAAACAGGCATTACAGGGGCCATGATCATTTTTGTGTGAATGGCCTCTAGACATTTAAAGAACAGCTTGTTCAGAAAGCAGGGAGATAAAACTACGGGAGTGAGTAGACCAAAACCAGCAGCAGAATTAGGGTGAAGAGAGCCAGGCACTCGCCTTGGACACAAAATTTAAAGAGGCAACAAAACAATGGAGGAATCAAAATCAATCATGTTTTAATGTAGTATTTTTTAATAAGCCAAGATCAATGCTAAAAGTCATGATGAACAAAATATCAAAATTTTAAATAAAGATGGAATCAGCGTTCCTGAGCCTTAGGCATGAACAGGCTCAGCTCAGCACTGCTATAAATCCTGTCATTATTTAGACTTTGATAGTTTGTTCATCATAGATTTTTATGCATTAATTTTGATTTTAAAAATATATAGCATTAAAATATTATTTATCCTGATTACAGGCGTTTTTGTGTGTGTGTGTCCCCTTAAATGATATGCCTGACCTCACCCTAGAGAGATTTAGAGAAAGCTCCATGGATAACTGCTCAGGGCAGACAGAATGCCTGACACATGGTAATTCGCCATCTGTAAAAGCCACCAAGACACCTGCGATGGTTTCTAAAGTCTTCCCACTTGAGTGTTCCTAAATTAGCTCTAAATACTTACTTTTTAATTCAGGAAAGAAAAACAAAAATCATTGGCAAAAGGCATAGAGTTAAAATAATATTGAGAAGGATTTCTAGGTTAATACCTTCACTTCCATTTCAGAGCAAAATTTTAAGTTTTCAAACAGATCCTTTCCATTTCTGAGATTCCTAAACTCTAGCATGTCTGTGAACTCATTAGATACTCAACTTTCTAAATTCACAGAGACTAAGTTTCACTACATATTCTGCTTGTAAATCAATGAAGAGTGATTATTTTAAAATAGCATAAACTAGCATTGTTTTTACTTTTGTTTCTACATGCCAAAAAAAAGGAAATATCCTTTAAAATGAAAACAAATTTTCTAGCCACAGGAAGAAGGCAAAATTCAAGTAACTAAATTATACCTATAAATATTTTGGCTGGTCGTTCTAGGGCTTGAAGTTTTAATTAATTGGAAATATTTTACACAACGTTCAGCAATAACATCTATAAACATATAAAATGTGCAAAACTTCTAAAATGGCCTGGTCATTAAAGTGTTAAAGTACGTGCTAATGGAAGCATAGCGAGGGAGCTCTGCTGAAGATTTCTCTATATGTCCTCACTTTGCAGCGTAGGAAAGATTGCTCTGCCACCTATTGGCCTTCCTTATGAAATAGATTTAATCTTACCTGGTAGCAAGCATTTACCTGGTCCTGGACTTGGAGAAAGCCTCAACTTAGCAAACTGCAAGCAACTCCATCTGGTCCTCTCTCAGGCTTTTGGTCAAGACTGGGTCCACCATGGAAAATAGCAGGACTCCCGCTGTCACCTCTGTGGACCCACTCTGAGAGGCAGCGGATTACTCCCCTCAACTGCACTTAAGAGAGCCTCATATTCACAGCACAGTGGGCCAGAGGCTGTTCAACAAATGCTTGCTGGCCCCACCTGGACACAGCCAGGAATTTGGGCTGAATTAACCTCTCACTCTCTGTACATTGGCCTGAGCACATCAAAAAAGGATGTCCTCCCCCGAGGTGTTTGGTGGACCAGGATGGCAAAGAAATATAGTAATTTAGCTCATGACTGGGTCCCACCCAGGAAATTCTACGAATGTGCGTGAGTTTACTTTGACCAGGTATCTTGACCTGGAATTTCTTGAATTAACTAGAATGAGATGAACCTAGCTGGGATTGGAACATCTAGGACAAAGTGATAATTCTTTTTTATTTTGTTTTTTTTTTGAGACAGGATCTTGCTCTGTCACACAGACTGGAGTATAGTGGTGCAATCACAGCTCACTGCAGCCTCAAACTACTGGGCTCAAGAGATCCTCTCGCCTTGGCCTCTCAAAATGCTGGGATTACAGGCGTGAGCCACTGCACCCAGCCAATGATAACTCTTGATTTTCTTTTCTTGTTGATTAAATAGCACCAACCACTAAACTTTAACAAGTTGGGTCAAGTAATCAATAATATTTGTGTTTTTAGCAGGGAAATGACTAACATGTAGCTCTAGGCAGTTGACACAGTCTTCTTGGGTCTGTCTACCTCCTGCCTACCCTCCCTATCCACAATGCCACCATATTTGACAGCTTCAATGACTTCTCCATCGAGCCTCTCTGTTTCTAGTCTCATTCCCCCACCCCAAGATCACCGACTCCTTCTCTAAGCTGCTTCCAGAGTGGTTTTCCAAGATGCAAATCTGGTGACATCATTCCTTTGTTTGAAATTCTTCAGCAGCTCCTCATCCCCCATCAAAGGAACTTCAGATCTTTATCATGGAATATGTGACCTTCCAAGATTTTACCTTCCTTTCCAGAGTCCTTTCCCACCAATCCTTCATCAGCCTAATCAATAGTAGGAGTGGGGTGGAAGGAAGATTAGAACTGGTATAGCAGGAATGCTAAGAGAAAGCATCTTTCACTTGAATATTAAAATGTTCAAGGGAGAATGAAGTTTTAAAGAATCTTTTCGAGTCCATTAACAAAGTTAACAAAACAGGAGAACATTAGATACATGAAAAGTCCATCCATGGTGTTGTGAATCCATCCTATATACTAGAACTACAGAAGGCAGCTGCCTGGCACGTCTTTCAGAATTTTTCAGGACATAGTAAAATTATCTTCATCCTTTTGGTAGCTTCTATTTAAAACACAATTTCAAAGGTCTAATATGACTAACTTCATTTAACAAATCTCTAAACAAGGAAAATAAGGTTTGCAGTACCCTTTTGCAATGGAGAAGTATACAGAAAGATCAAAGTATTTCCAAAAGTATTATGGAGAATTATTTATGTCTTCTAAAAGATTATATCCCTGTGCAGTTTCCTACGATAAGGACCTGGATTAACTTTGTTCTACAAAGAAAGAAAGCCTGATGTATTATATGCCTTTCCACTGCCTCCTTAAGTGGAGCCAAAGAACAAAGCGTTTTCCAGGAGGAATGAAGTTGTATCTGTCCTCAGAGCTGCCTAGAGATCAAAAGAATCTTTCTAGCAGTTTTATTGGAAATTTCAGAGGCCCTTAACTAATATTTAGCTTCATAAATGATGGGTGTTACAGGGTGGGAAAAAAATTCCACTTGTAAACTAATGGGTGGTTGTCAATCATAATTTTTGAAAAATGTTACTTAACTCAAATAAATATATTTCTGATTTCTCCTTGTTAGTATGATGGTTTTCAGTTTGTTTACAGGTAATCTCTCAAACCATTGCTTATTTCTTATCTGCCCAAAGGTAAATAAATTGTGGTAAAGCAGCATTCTATTTTTCAGATGGGAAAAATGTACAAATGAAACTCTGTGAGCCTATTCAACTCCTGGGGCTGCTATAACAAAGGTCCACAAACAGAGTGGCTTAAACAGCAGACATTCACTGTCTTAGAGTTCTGGAGGCTCCAAGTCCACGATCAAGGTGTCAGCAGAGTTGGTTCCCTCTAAGGCTGCGAGGGAGAATGGGTTCCAGCCTCTCCCTGGCTTCTGGGGACGCTGGTGATCCTTGTTCCTCGGCATCACCCCATCTCCGCCTTCGTCTTCTCATGGCACTCCGTGTGTGTGTGTGTGTGTGTGTGTGTGTGTGTGTGTGTGTGTATGTGTGAAAATTTCTCCTTTTTATAAAGACACCAGATTAGGGCCCACCATAGTGACCTCATCTTAACAAATTACTCCTGCAACCACCCTATTTTCAAATGAGGTCACATTCTGGGACACTAGGGGTTAGGACTTCAGCATGTGAATGTGGGGGCCACATAATTCAATCCATAACATTCAGGTAACCATGTTTAAGGCCATGTCTAATTTTAAAAAATCAAGAATAATTGGTTGCAGCTGACGATTCCTCATGTGACTCTTGCCTCCTTCAGTTCTTAGAGGCCCATTTAGTCTGGGGTCATCCTGAAAACTGGTGCCAGGCAAGGGAGTCTGCAGCCACAGGAGTCTAACCTCACAGGGCCGCTTTATCTGAACAGTTCATGACACTGGGGCCTGGTGCTTCCTGGGCCTGCTCCTTCAATGGCATTGGCTCACGTGCTGGGGCCACCATCATCCCCTGGTGAGGTTGGCCAGCAATTTCTTCCCGCAGAGCAGCTGGAAGCATCCTGTCCCAGCCCTGCCCTCATTATCAGTCCTGGTCTCTTGGCCTGCAGGTCTTTGTTCAAACTCAAAAAGATGCTTCTGTCTTGAACCAGGTGAATATACACTCACATCAAATACACAGAGAAAAATATTTTGAAGAGTAATGTTACAAAATGTGTAATTCCTAAAGTATACATGTGTCCTTATTAATTGGCATGGTTTTGATCATCTCCACATTATTTTTCCAGGTATCCTCCCAACTTGATCGTATAAACCTCAACGTATTGGAGTTCTGAGCATGCCAGTGTCCTTTCTTCCCTGGAGAGACATTTCTGGCTCTTCCCTAAATGCAACAAGACCCTGTAACTCTACAGAGTTTTTCTTATTAAACTAGGATACGTGCCAGCTGCACTTGCTACTCCACTAATAGCCACTTGAGTCCCTTTTAGCAACTATGTGATGATCAAGGAGTCACTATCTCACCTCCTCCTATTTCTTCTCAGTCTGTTGGGGTGTCCTGATCTGCCCCGGACTTTCCCATTTCAGCACTGGTGTCCATGTTCTGAGACCCCCTCAATCAGGCACACCTGGACAGTCCCCCTCTTGTTAATTTACTTTCCTATATTTGAATCAACACACAGCCCAAATATTCTTGGCTTGTAGTTAAGCAGAATTTAAACAGATACTATCCCTAAAACAAGCAAAAAAGTTTACACGGAAAATTAGTCACCCCTTCCTCATAATTTTTCTGGAATAATAGAGGGCATCAATAATACTCCAAACAGGTAGTTTCATCCTACCTGGGCCTTGATAGAGCTCCAGTCCTGATTCTGCAGCCGTCTTCTGCACGTCTCTGTTTGTGTATGCCATAGCCCTACTCAAATCCAGGCTGTTTTGACAGCCCCCAAACCTCCTGAGCTCCCTTTGTTTCCACCCGGGGCTCACCTCTTTTCTCCTGCTCTCAGTAAAAAGGCAGTTTCCTTTCTTCTCTCCTTCTCAGTCAGCAAATCATGCTGATTCTTCCTCTCTTAATAACAATAACTTAGTTTATGTGATGCTTCCTGGGTTTACAAAGGGCTCTTGTAACCATTCATTATTAGATCTTCATCGTGACTTAGTGCAGTGAGGTGGTGAATGAGAATTACCTTTATTTTCAGATACAAAGACCAACTCAGCAACACTGAGGCTGGTCAAACTCACATCATTAAGTAGTAAGTAGTAAATACTGTCTCTTGAATGTGGGTCCCCTTTCCTATGTTGTTTCTTCTTTTTGAAAGACTCTGATGTTCTCTGTGTGTGTGTGTGTGTGTGTGTGTGTGTGTGTGTGTGTGTTTTCTCACTGCTGACACCCTAGACGAAGCTGTCACCACCCGCCACCCAGATCATTTGGCCCTCACTGGATTTCCTGGCTGGAGAGTGTCTTCCCTCCAGCAATCCTATATACTAGAACCATAAAACATGGGTCCCCCCATCATATCCCCTCTGTTATAAACCTCAGTCTCTCGTCACCACACACAGGAGGAAGTCTTCAATCCCTTTCTAGTGGCCAAATGCTTTCAAACCCTGCCCCACTTCCGTTTGGCTTTACCCACTCGGACCCTCAAATATGGACTCCCAATCCAGCCCACCACTGCAGTCTCCAGGAGTGGCACACATCCTCAACTGCACGTCTTTGCTCTCCTTTCGCTGGGACAATCCATGTCCCTTCTCTGAACAATCCAAGACCTTTTATTTCAACTCACGCACTGCTCTGCCTTAAGGTCTCCCTCAACCACTCCAGCCCCCATTTATTTCCACCTTCAACCAAGTCCTGTGGTCGGTTTGCAGACACAAGTGGACTCACTCCTTACCCACTATCATCCCTTCGGTTTGCAGACACAAGTGGACTCACTCCTTACCCACTATCATCCCTTATAGTGCACCTTTATCTGCAAATTTGGTGAAAACTATGTTTTCCATTCTCATTAGCAGCTCAGGTTCTCTCTGGTCAGTAGCTATGTTCTAGGCAGTCACCCAGGGCAGACTTGGAAGGGAGCTCCCTAGGAGCACCCAAGAAACACACACAGCTGTGGCAGGCATGAGGTTTTTCCTGTAATAGTTCCATGCTGTGGGTGGGTGTTCCTCCTGCTGTGTTGCACACAAGCATAGCTCTCTGAACCTCTTTCTATTTCCACAAACTGCCTGACACCCCATAGCTTACAGACCTTCAATGAGCTAGATTGAATTCTGTTGTCCAGAACTAAGAACTCCAAGGATACGCTATAATGCTCCTGCTAATTTTGGTACTCCGTCAAATACCACCTTACATTATACCTTTTTCATTTAAATCTCTAATTGGTCAGATACTCCAGCCCCTAGCAGAAATATGTAGCTCCTTCGGCCTTCAGGTCCACAAGAAGAAACACGGCAATTGTCCCTATTGGGCCACAGTGGCTGAGCAGAGATCTCGGAGGGGAAGGAGGAAGAGTAAACACTAGGACATGAACCTGCAGCACCCACCCCCCGGCCTGGCAATCTGCTTTTCAGTTTCACTGTTGGATTCCCTCCTGACTTGCTTTTCTTGGCAATCCATGTGTCTGGGTCGGAAGAAGATCCTGGAGGTGCCTTCCACTTGGAAGGGGTCTCCAGAATAAATCAAGAGTCAAGTGGCAAACGGAGAAGGGAAGCCAGGTAACCTGCCTCTGGCTTCAAGCCGTGTGCTGGCAAGACACAGATAGATAGGTTTTACACCAGCATGTTAAAAAGCTGGCACAGATGGAAACAAAAACACTCTATTCTTCCATCACAGCAGGTGTTCATATAGAAATGCATTCACTTCTTTTAATCAAGGTAGAGGTATTGAGGGAGGAGGCGGGACATGGTACAGATCAATGTCTATTGTCCATACTGGTTTCTTAATTTACATGTATTTGTTTCTAAAATATAATAAAAATTGCTTTGTCATTCTTCCCCTGTTCCTCAACTGTCTTTTGCACCCATCATAAAACTTGAATCCACTGACTTGTTATCAGGTGACAAATACTTGCAGGCTGGGTCCTTTCCTTTGTTGTGTGTATAGTGTTCATGGCTGGATCAGGGCTTAGGACATATCAGGGCTTAGGACACAGCAGCCACCTGTGCTAAAAAAGAAATTCTCCAGTCCAGTTTAGTTTACCAAGGATTGAATTTCCTTAGAGAGGTTTAACACCAATGCTCTGGACATAATACAGCCCGTGATCTTGCCTGCTCCTGTTCAGTGAGTCTCTCTCTTTCTCTCTATCTTTCTCTCTCTCTCTGTCCCTGGAAGGGTTGCAGGAAGCAGAGCAGGGAGTCAAGGATTTGATCCATTCCTGGCTACACATGGTCATAACTAACATAACTAGCCCTTGCCTACAACTGCAGTATAAACCACAGAAGGGCAGGAAGCAGGCTCTGGGCTTCAGCCATCACTTTGTCTGCTATCTGCTAATTGTATAAATACTTGCTGAACAAATGCACTTAACACTTTACACCTTGAAAAATTCGCATGGAATCCATTTTTATTTCTTACTTGATGAGAAGACCCCTTCCAGAGTCATGACTTTAGAAATCTGGAAGTTCAATGTGGCACACATATGCTGAGATCCCAGCATAAGAGAACTAAAAACAAACTGGGGTGATTTTTTAAGTAATAAAAACAACAATAAGAAGTCTAAGCCATATATAAATAACTGATGGGGAAAAAAACTCTTTTTAACAAATTATATCACAGCCAAAAGTAAAATAAAGTAAAATTCAGTGTTATTTTATTATTTTTACTGAATTGTAATTGTGTAATTATTACAAATGGGAGTCACTGCAAAAAAAAAAGTCACTTTAGTCATAGTAGCCCATTGATTAATAAGTTCCACTGAATGTTTAACAATATATAGAACATTTTAAACAAAAAAGAGTTAAGAGTAAAGAATACATACTCCTTGATGTTGGTTTCACTTGTAGCTCTAAATACTGATGGAAAACCTGTTCCCTGTCATAGAAAACTACTTCTGTAAGCACTTGCACTGCACTAATTGATCTTTTAATTGGCTCAGTCAACACTCTAGTCTTTCTACACAACAAGTTCTAATTGCTACATGCAACTGGAGCAACACTCAGATTGTCAAGAAGACAGAGGCATCCTATCAACCTCTGCTTCAAGCAGTGTGCTGGCAAGACACAGATAGGTGTTACATCAGCATGTTAAAAAGCTGGCACAGATGAAAACAAACACACTTTATTCTCCCATCACAGCAAGTGTTCACATAGAAGTGCATTCGCTTCTTTTAATCCAATTAGAAGTATTGAGGGAGGGGGCAAATGGTATAGATCAATGTATATTGTCCAGACTGCTTTCTTAATTCACATGTATTTTTTTCTGAAATAAAATAAAAATGCCTTTGCCATTCTTCCCGTTCCTCAGCTGTCTTTTGCACCCATAAAACCTGAATTTATTTACTTGTTTCCAGGTGACAAGTACTTGCAGGATAAGTCCTTTCCTTTTTTTTGTATCTGTAATGCCCAAGGCTGGATCAGGGCTTAGGACATAGCAGTCACGAGTGCTATGAATGAGTTTACATCTAAAATTCACTCCTGTTTGATGAATGTCTTTTCTAATTAAGTAATAGCAAGCAATCAGTAAAATGTTATAATAAAGCAGGATTTCTTAACGCTGGCACTATTGACATTTGGGGCCAGATCATTCTTCTTTGCTGGGCTGTTCTGTGCACTGCAGGGTATGTGGCAGCATCCCCAGCCTCCACCCACTAGACACCAGTAGTACAGAGTACTCCCCCGCTAAAAATCATTGCTCCTGTTGAGAAGTTGTGGAATAAAGATGCCATATATACACAGATCAGATACTTTCCTACAAAACTACACAATTCAGGCTTATTCATTTCTTTTCGAGAAGTTGTTTTCACTAAAATAACACTCCCTGGATAGGCTCAGAAACGAAACAGAGAAGACGAAGGGAAAAAAGCTGATCTAAAGTGATCTCAAATCAAGCAACTTTAGTGGATTATTAAAAGCAGTCGCAACAAAAAACGAAAACGAAACAAATTAACAAAAAGCCCTTGTAATCCACATCTCTCTGAGGGAATTGTCTGGGGTTATTTAACCCTCCACCCAGCCTTTCTGTGTGTCATTCTCCACCCATCCTTGATGACTTGTGTCCTAAGGAGCTTGTTAGGAGTCCGAATGCAGCCAAGGAGGAGTCAGGTCTCTCACTGACAATGGATTATGCTGGTGTAAAGCATGCTTTCCAATTTACAGACAGAAGAAACTGAATGGAGAATGGTTCTTTAACTCATTGATTCATTTGTGTCCTTATTTCTTCCCTCACACCCTTCCTTCCTTTGTTCCTCTTTGTGTTTCTCGTCTTTCTACTTCTCCTTCTCCTTTTCCTCCTTCTTTTGACTTCTAGACTCTTTCATTTCTCTACATAAACATCAATGTTTTCTATCTAAATGCTGAAATTAACAAATCTTTTTAAAAATAGTTTTGGAATTCATGGCTTTAAAAAAACACATTCAAGGCAGCAATCTTTTTTTAATTATTATTATACTTTAAGTTCTGGGATACATGTGCAGAATGTGCAGATTTGTTACATAGGTATACACGTGCCATGATGGTTTGCTGTACCCATCAACCCATCATCTACATTAGGGATTTCTCCTAATGCCATCCCTCTCCTAGCCCCTCACCACCAACAGGCCCTGGTGTGTGATGTTCCCCTCCCTGTGTCCACCTGTTCTCCTTGTTCAACTCTGGCTTATGAGTGAGAACATGTGGTGTTTGGTTTTCTGTTCCTGTGTTAGTTTGCTGAAAATGATGGTTTCCAGCTTCATCCATGTCCCTACAAAGGACAGAAACTCATCATTTTTTATGGCTACATAGTATTCCATGGTGTATATGTGCCACATTTTCTTTATCCAGTCTGTCATTGATGGGTATTTGGGTTGGTTCCAAGTCTTTGCTATTGTGAATAATGCTGCAATAAACATACGTGTGCATGTGTCTTTACAATAGAATGATTTATAATCCTCTGGGTATATACCCAGTAATGAGGTTCCTGGGTCAAATGGTATTTCTAGTTCTAGATCCTTGAGGAATCAAGGCAGCAATCTTAATAGTGTAGAGTTAAACCTCTTCAATCACGTTTATAAAAATGCAATGCTTCTTCCAAAAAATGGATTTCCATTGTTGGCTCTTTAAATAACGAGATAAAGTCATACACTTACATGCACATACACACATGTGCGCACACACACACACAAGAAAAATGAACTCTGGCCCATCACAGTACTTTATATGTATTTTAAAATATTTTGAACCCAAGCACTAAACACCCTGAACCCTAACTTAGCATTCTGAACTTCACAGATACTGTGGAGTGCTTTCTGTGTAAAATTGATAGCCATTTTAACAGAGTTCCTCCTGAATCAACCCCACTGTGCCTTGCCCTTGTGCTAGCTTCCTGACTGGTGTCCAGCTGCATCTATTGTTAGGCTTCTAAGAAGCAGCACCTCTTTCCTGATCTAGGTGATCCACTTTGCAGACTTTGCTTGGTGAGAGTCCAACTCCGCTTGTGCAGCCTGATAAATTCTCCTGGGCTTCATTTCCCCACATAGAGGGGGGAACTCTCTGTGAACTGAATCCACTGTGCCTTCCCCACAGGATTCCTGGTGAAATTAAAACCAATAATGCATCAGAAGCACATAGCACAGGGCTGGGCACATGGCCGGTGCTCAGAAAATGTTACCTGCTACTGTGCCTTTACTTTCTTATGTTGCCTTCCATTGTTGATCAATTGGATTGTTAGCACCAATACCAGCGTTGTCATCCTGAACACTCAACACTTAACATTTTTGCCATTTAGTCACGCTCAGCCTCTGCCACCTTGCCTTGCTCTTTATACTTAGAGAGCATGCCTTGTGTCCCCAACTTTATCATAAGTTGTTGCAGGATAGAAAGGAAATCATGCCTGGTAGATGCAAAATAACCCTTATAACCAGCGCAGGACAGGGAGAGAGGGTTGCAGACACCTATGTTGTTTGGGTCTCTGTGAAGAGAAGCTTTGCTCACCCTGACATTTACAATGGACGGGAGCTCACTCTGTTTAAACACTGTGTGCAGGAGCTTTCCTGCCTGATCTTGTGTCATCCTCGCAGACCCATTTTATCTGTATTTTGCAGGGATCTGGGGCTGGCTGAGGAGAGGTGCCTGTAAGTGAGAGAGCTAGGGGTGGAAGTGTGCCTTGAACCTACTTCATCTCACTCACTCTTACCTAGTGCCAAGTGCTGCCCTAAATAATTCATATTTAAGTTAATGTCACAACTTAATAATTCATATTAATTAATTCAATCAATTATCTTAATTAATATAATTTAATTAATCAATTCAATTTAATTGATTTAATTGATTTATAATGAATATTAATTAATTAAATATGAATTATTTAAATCCATATTTAAGTTATGTAATGTCACAACTTAATAATTCATATTATGTTATTTTATGTCACAACTGCCACTGGTGGTGGGGCAGGGGGGTTACTGCTTTTATCCCATTTTAAGGATAAGGAAACACCTTCCTTTGTTTCCTTTTTTTTTTTTTTAATTATACTTTAAGTTTTAGGGTACATGTGTACAACGTGCAGGTTTGTTACATATGTATACATGTGCCATGTTGGTGTGTTGCACCCATTAACTCATCATTTAACATTAGGTATATCTCCTAATGCTATCCCTCCCCCTCCCCCCACCCCACAACAGGCCCCGGTGTGTGATGTTCCCCTTCCTGTGTCCATGTGTTCTCATTGTTCAATTCCCACCTATGAATGAGAACATGCGGTGTTTGGTTTTTTGTCCTTGCGATAGTTTGCTGAGAATGATGGTTTCCAGCTTCATCCATGTCCCTACAAAGGACATGAACTCATCATTTTTTATGGCTGAATAGTATTCCATGGTATCTTTGTTTCTAATGTCCATGAATTCTAAGTCTCTCCTGCTGGGAAGAACAAGGAAAAGAAGGATCCTGAGAAGAGAAGGAGACGTGGTGCAAATGTCAGGGACAGAGGGAAGGTTTTGGCATGGAGCCACCTGGGGAAAAAGAGAGGAAGCCTAGAGAGGAGGCTCCGAAGCTGAGCCCTGCACCCTCCATGGGAAGAACAGCGCCGCCGCACGTGTGTGGGACAGGGCAATGCCACCTGCGCTGGGTGTGTGCTGGGAATTCAAGAAACAACTGTCAGCTCTAATATAACATAATGATGAACTCAACATGGACTCAAGTCTGTTTTTCCTCCTCCTTTATTTTTAGTTAGGGTAAATGCAAGCTACTCTTGCTCTTTGGATCCATTGCTGAATCTGGAAACCAGTAGTGACCAGCTCTAGAGTAAAAAAATCAGGAAGGGGGCTGGCCACACTGGGTTGGTGAATCAGACTTGAGGATACCATGCTATGAGGTGTGTGGCCTCTGGGCAACAAAGCAACACCAGTTTAGACTCATCTCCTTGAAACAGAAGGAAAAGCCAGGCTTGAAAACGTGGGTTAGAACAAGGAATCTTGGGCTAGGCACGGTGGCTCAGGCCTGTAATCTCAGCACTTTGGGAGGCCGAGGTGGGCAGATCACTTGAGGTCAGAAGTTTGAGACCAGCCTGGCCAACATGGTGAAACCCCGTCTCTACTAAAAATACAAAAATCAGCTGGGTGCGTGGTGGCGCGTGCCGGTAAAACCAGCTACTGGGTAGGCTGAGGCAGAAGAATCACTTGAATTTGGGAGGCAGAGGCTGCAGTGAGCCAAGATCACACCACTGCACTGCAGCCTGGGTGACAGTCTAAAGAAAAACAAAACAAAACAAAAAAAACAAGGAATCATGGATGAATAACTAACTTAGCATGCAGAAGATGTCAACAACACCGTGTCTAACATACCAGCTGTCTTGATTTAGGGCCTTCCAAGAGTTAATTCTCTTTCATTCTACATTCCCTGTGAGGTCTGCATTTCTCAGGTGTGAGTTAGCTTTAAGGAGAATTCTTAGACACCTAAACCTCACAGAGGAGAGACACCATCCTACAGCCACACGCCATTTAAGCGAACTCATTTGATAGTGTTTCAGGCTTGCATGATTGGAGTGGGTGGGGTGTGGACCCTAGATTCTAAGACAGAACCTTGTGCTTAAGGAATTCAGGGCCAAATTACAAACTGGCTGGAGAAACACCTCAGGTAGCTCTAATAGGCCCACTCAGAAAGCAGAAGAAAGCCGTGTCCCAGGGTGAGCAGATCCTCTGTGGAGGAGGAGGCCCTTTGAGATGAAATGACAAAGGGTGACCAGGGCTGAGTGGAGTGTCTAGACATGGAAAGTGGTAGAAATGATTACGGTACTACAAAAGGATTTACCTCAGCCCTGGTTCAATCCTATCTCCTCCAAAATGTCTTATTTGAGGCTTTTTTTCCCCTCTGAATACACATTTCTAGCTTCATAATAGGAAAGAAGAAGAAAAGTGAATTTATTTCATGGCCAACTTTTTGTGGTGAGAGATAAGAAAAACACACTTTTTAAAAGGTTCACATTTAACATTTGAAGAAACCGAATTCTGAAAAACGTGAATTCCTTACCTAGGTTCACACAGCTCGTTTGGGAGGAAATATGGGTGAAAGTACAAGTCTCTGGCAAAGTTGGAATAATCCACCACTCTTTGTGTAGGAAGTAGGAAGAAGGCACAATAGGAAAACGTGCATATCGGCTTTTTTTTTTTTTTTTTTTTTTTGAGACAGTCTCGCTCTGTCACCCAGGCTTGAGTACAGTGGTGAGATCTTGGCTCACTGCAACCTCCACCTCCCGGGCTCAGACTATTCTTCTGCCTCAGCCTCCCAAGTAGCTGGGATTACAGGCATATGCCACAACAGCCAGCTAATTTTTATATTTTTAGTAGAGACAGAGTTTCACCATATTGGCCAGGCTGGTCTTGAACTCCTGACCTCAGGTGATCCACCCACCTCAGCCTCCCAAAGTTCTGGGATTACAGGCTTGAGCCACCACACCTGACCAGCTTACTTTTAAAAAAACAATAAAAATATAGAAAGAGGGAACACCAAAAACAGTAAAATCAGGTAACCTACAATGGGACGTAAGATGCCAGTGATGAGAACATGAAAAAGTGAAGCTTTTCTAAGTAAAACTGTAATATTTTGGTTTTTGAAGACATGTTTAGAGTCCACACATTTTTAGAAAAAAATTAGTAAGAATGAGGAGGAGAAAAAAAAAAAAAACTAAAACCAAAAGCAGACTGAAAAAAAAGAAGATAATTGTATTTCAAATGAGTATCAGACAATGATAAAGGGGAATAAAGAAAGTGAGAAAGCAGGAAAGAGGTACTGGAAAGAAGGGAAGGAGGGAAGAGGGAAGCAGGGGCGGGGAAAAGAAAATCCAAGTAACTTGAAGGAGGGAAAATCCAACAAATTTATGAACACAGTATCTGACTTTAGAACCTCTGTTTTAGGTAGAGTGGAATGGGAACAGGAGAATTGCAAACAAATCCTGACTACTTTTAATAAATAAATAATTAGGTAATAAATTGCATTAATAATCAGATGAATTAAAATTCATCTAATCAAAAGAATTTCTTGTAGTGTATGGGCAAAAAAAAAAAAAAAAAAAATCCTGTGACTGTTTTGGATATATCGAAAGAGAAGCAAATATAAAAATGTGCTGATGTTTGAGAACCCTCAGGTTCTCAAACAGGCACTGCAGGGTTCTCACTGCAGAAAAAGGAATATACAAATACGTAATGGAAGAAAGCAAGAAGGGACTCTGTGGGGATAGATTTGAATTCGAGGTACTGGCATGAAGTCATGATTTCTAAAATATGTGTGCTTATATAGATATATTTTGTGTATATTTGCTTGCATGACTATATTGGAAATACACATATACATGTATATATTTCCTCTCTGCTCACTGAAAGGGCCAAGAAATTGTGAGAGGAAAATAAAATCTCAGAACCCCAAACTCCCTATGCCAAACGGAAAGTTAAGCTTAAGAAGTAAGCCTCTCAAAAACCACCTAGCTGTAATTTCACATGCTTACTTTGTCTTATGTAAAATGCAGATTTACTGAGCCCAAGATGAATGCACAATTGACTTTTCCTCCCACTCCTTTCTTTTCACATGTAAAATGTAGATCCACTGAGTGCCAATCAGAGCCTCACAAGCATGGAACCACTTGCCTCATTGCCTACCCTCCCCCTGGCCCTCCTGCTGGTACTTTCCACTTTAAATATTGAAGCCCTCAAAACCCTCTGGAAAAAGCACAGATCCTACTGTGACTTGTGTTTCTTTTTCCTAGGTGCATCCTCAACGTTGGCAAAATAAACCTTTGAATCTATTGAGATCTGCCTCGGTCATGTTTAACAAAAACAAAGACATTCAGTAGCTATGAGTACTCCTAGAGCTCAGCTCTTCACAGCAAATGCCATCCCCCACTAAAAGGAACAAGAGCTCTTCAGAGGAATAGCTAATTCCGGGGCTTGGGGCAGGGTAGGTCAGCATGAGCTGGAAAGAAGAAAGTAGCTCATAGAATGAGAGAGCTATGTTGGAAGGACACAGGAGCCACCAACAGAACTCCCAGTGGCCAAATTGTGGGCAACTGGAATCCCAAAATAATGCAAGTAGAATAATGAACTATTGACAAATAGGAATTCATGAATACACAGGCATAAAAAGTAAGGAGAGAGGGATGGATCCTATAGTAGAATGCCAAAATGTGACTGATAGATGTGGAAAGCATGTTGGAGTTGGAAAATCAGCATTCTGCAATAATCATGGCAAAGACTGGATCAGGCAAGTATTGTCAATGCGTGCATTTAAATCTAAAGGGATTTTTTTTTATGAGAATCAGGATATTTTCAGAGTCTTAAAATGTCATCCCATTGACTGCTTATTCATTGCAAAGGAGAGAAAAATAGTAATTAAACAGTGAAGATATCAAACACCACTTTAACCAAGTGATCAGTATTAACATCACCAAAGAGGGCTGGATGGCCGTTGAGTGTCCCCAGATATGGTACTCTGAGAAGGACACACCATTCCCTATGTAGTATTTCAGCATGGAGCACATGACCTGAATGTAATCACACACAGAAAAAAATCAGAGAAGTCCACAATGAGAAATGTTCTATTAAAATAAGCAGGGGCGTGGGCTGACTGTATTCTTCAAAATGTTAACATCTAAAACACAAAGAAAGCCTGTGGAAATATTCCTCATTCAACAGGGGAACTAAAAAGACAGGACAATTAAATGCACTACCTGATACCAGAGGGATCCTGTACTGCAGGAAAAACGCTCTAAAGGACATTATTGGGTCAACGGACACAATTGGAACATAAATGGTAGATTAGATAAAACATGTTATCAGTGTTAAAATACCAAAGCTGATAAGTGTACCATGATTACATAAGAACATATCCTTATTCTTAGGAAATAGCCCAGGAAGAATTTAGGCATAAAAGGGCATGATATACGTAACTTACCCTGAAATAGTTCAGAAAAACAGGTACGTGTGTGTGAACACACGTGTATGCATGTGTGTGCACATGTACATTTGAATGGAGAGCGAAAAAACACAAAGACAAAGTGGTAAAAATGTGTGTGCTAAATGATTCGTGTCTGCTCTTCATGTTATTTTCATTTTTGTAACGTGCCTTTTAGTTAGAAATTATTTTCAAATAAGAAGTTTGAAAATGATGCTTGTACACATTGAATGTATCTACAAATGGCTGTTGTGAAACAGCCCAGCAAGTGTTGCTGAGAGGTCGTTATTAATCAATACATATATATTAATATGTCATTCCTGATGTTTTACATCACATTTTAATTGTCCACTAGAGCTTTGATTTCCAAACCTTGCCCTTTAATGGGTTGTATCTGAATCCCCTAGGATGCTTTTAAATAATACAAATTCCAGGAACCCGGAACCTGATATAGAAGGTCTGAGGGGGGCTCGGAATCTGTTTTTCAAACAACCACTGGAAAGAGAATACAACCATGCATATACTTATGAGCAACATGTTCTTTAAAATTCCACCCAATTTTTGTGTTTGTGAAGTGACATTCCAATCGTGTCAGTCCTTCACACTTACACTGTACACTTAATCTCTTTTGATTCTTTCCTACAGACCATCACTTCACCCTGGACTGCCCAGGCATCATCCACTGAATATCCCCCGAGGCCAGGTTAAACTTTGGTTCAGGACATTCTATTCCCTACATCCCTCACTCAGTCCTCCTGCTTTCACTGTTCTACAGGCTACCACATGTATCAGCTCTATTCCCCTTCTGATCCTAATCACCCCTGGGATCAAATCTGAGCTATCATCACAACCTCCACGTTTCACCTATTAGAGAAATGATCCTCAGGTAGAAGGGCTTGTTATCCTTTCAGACGTCTCTGTGATTCTCAACCTGCCTGCTCACCTTTCCTGTTTGTGCCTTCTTTTTTATCAAAACATCTTTACATATTACAGAGAGATATTACCTCGGTTTCAGCACAGCAATTTGTTCATCTGATCGCATCTAACTGAAGTATCTGTCAAGGATGAGATAAACGTGGTTTCACAATGGGGACTATCACCCAACCTGGCAGTCTCACCTCTCAACTGCCTTCTGGGCCTGCCTAGATAAAAGCTGTTGTTCAGTGCTGTAAAATAACAAAATAACGTTGGTGTGTTTTTCCTCCCCACCAAATAGCCCACAGCCATTCTCCTAAAATTGATGACGTTTTCTTTTTTTTGACACCTTCTTTAACTGGTTCAGTTACAAGCTTATCTGATTTTGATATCAATGTCTCAATTCCAGCTTAATCCTTAAATAAGTAATGAATGAAGCAATGACTCAAATGGCATCACCCCGTTTTATGGCCCTGAGCATGTTTCACACAGTGCGCCCACTGCTCGACCTCATGGGCACTGAGTTTTCTGTGTTGTAGTGAACAAGTTTTCAGCTAAAACTAATCAAGGAAAGATCAACAGGCTGCCCTACAAGAATATAAACTAAATGGAAATTTTATGATGTGTGCATACACTTGTTATCTAAATACTTGTTTAAAAAATAATAGAAGGTTCACTTTTTACCTGCAGTCTCAACATCTTACTGAATCAATAAAAATTCAAAATGCCTGTGTTTTATGAGTGACCAGGAGTGACCTTTCCCCACCTCTTTACCCAAGGCTCCAGGGTAACTTGAAAATGACAGCTCTGGATATAGCAGTGGTTCTCCAGGTGTAGTCCCTGGACAAACAGCATCACCCAGGAACTTGTTAGAAAAGCAAGTTCTTCCTTCCACACGTCCACGTGTTCTCGTCATTTAGCTCCCACTTACAAGTGAGAACATTCGGTATTTGATTTTTCTGTTCCTGCATTAGTTTGCTAAGGATAATGACTTCCAGCTCTATCTATGTTCCTACAAAGAACATAATCTCATTCTTCATGGCTGCACAGTATTCCATGGTGTGTATGTACCACATTTTCTTTATCCAGTCTATCACCAATGGACATTTAGGTCAATTCCATGTCTTTTCTATTGTTACTAATGTTGCAATGAACATACACATGCTTGTGTCTTTATAATAGAATTATTTATATTCCTTTGAGTATATACCCAGTAATGGGATTGCTGGGGTCTATTGGACAGTAGAGGGTGGGAAAAGGGAGAGGACCAAGGAGAATAACTAATAGATACTAAGCTTAATACATGGGTGATGAAATAATCTATACAACAGATCGCATGACACACGTTTACCTATGTAATGAACTTGCACATGTACCTCTGAACTTAAAAGTTAAAAAAAAAAAAAAAGAAAAACAAGTACTCAGGCCCCACCCCTGACCTACTGAATGAAAAAAATCTATTAGGAGGCCCAACAATGTTTTAACAAGCCCTCCTCCAAGAGCTACATCATTGTCCAGGTGCTGGAGATCTGAAGGCTGATACTAGCTTCAGGAATTCTTTGACCAAGTGAAATCAAATAGGAAAAGAGAATATACCTAAGTTTTCTAAAGTTTTTCTTAAGCCTAAACTATGTGTTTAACTATCCAATTAAAGTTGAATATTCATTATTTTTCCTGTTTTTTGAAGTTATTATGGAGAACATTTGCTGCATTCTTTATTTGGCTGGAGATGCTTATAGTAACCAAGGCTGAGTTATGGTGCTTGCCTGAGGTGCAAATTCAAAGGCGCAAAACTCATGAATCAAGATGAATATTAATGCAATATTTAAAAAGTCAAAACTAATCCAAAAAATTATGATGAACAAAATAACAAAATTGTAAATGGAGATTAGGCCAGCCCGGAACTTTTATGACTAACCCTCTTACATCACTCTAATCCTGGCCTTGTTAGTGATAACCTCATATTATCATCAATAAATTGTGATAACCTTGGAAGAGGAGTGTATCAGTTGTGCCTCATATATGCTCATTTTTTCCTGAGTGTTTTGCCAATAGCATGGTCATAGATGGCAGCGTATAATGGGAGCAGAGAGGACTGGGGACCAGCTGAGTGGAGCACAGGCAAAGTAATGTTCCAGAAGCCTGGGGAAGGTGCCATCCGGGGGGACCTAAGCCGGGATTTGAGGTAGATGTGGGAGACTAGAAAGAAGTGGGAGACTGGAAACAGGTGGGAGTGATGGACATAACTATTTGCCAAATGCCATGATGGGACAGGGATTAAAACAAGTAAAAAGTCATGGTTAAGTCCACACAAATAGCAGGAGACAGAAAAAGCCTGTGAGCCATAAAATTAGGCAAAGCTGAAAGGAGGGAGTTGGCCGTGAGACCAGGAAAGAAAGTGGGCCTGCACTAGAAGAGACAGTCCCAGAAGGTAGCATGACATATATAAAAAGTCAACATGCCAGGCATAGTGGCTCATGCCTATAATTCCAGCACTTTGGGAGTCCGAGGTGGGAGGATCACTTGAGGACAGGAGTTCAAGATCAGCCTGAGCAACATAGCAAGATCTTGTTTCTACATAAAAAAAAAAAAAATTTTAATTAGCTAGCTGTGGTGGCTCGGCTCTCACCTGTAGTCCCAGCTACTGGAGAGGCTGAGGCAGGAGGATTGCTTGAGCCCAGGAGTTCAAGGCTGCGGTGAGTTATAATCATGCCACTGTAGCCCAGCCTGGGCAACACAGCAAGAAAACACAAAAATACAAGTCAACAGCCAGGACATCATTGACAACTACGCATACGTATATAGATCTGCAACCAAATTTTTTCAATTAGCAATATATTCAGAGAAAAATTTTGTATCAGAAAATATGGCAGTGCTTCATTTTAAGGCGACGCCATGGTATCTGTATTAGTCAGGACTTTCCAGAGACAGAACCAGTAAGAATGGATGGATAGAGATTTGATACATAGACAATTGACTGATAGGTAGACAGATGATAGATAGATGGTAGATAGATAGATAGATAGATAGATAGATAGATAGATAGATAGATAGATAGATAATGTGATTTATTTTAAGGAATTTGCTCAGGGGATTGTAGAGCCTGGCAAGTCCTGATTCTACAAGCAGGTTGGCAAGCTGGGTCCCAAGGAAGAGCTGATGCTGTAGCTCTGGTCTGAGGGCAGTCTGGAAGTAGATTTTCTTCTTCCTCTGGGGATCTCAATCTTCTTCTCTTAAGGCCTTCAGCTGATTGGATGAGGCCCACCTATGTTATGGCAGGTAATATGCTTTACTAAAAGTCTACAATTTAAAGTTTAATCATAGCTAAAAAATAGCTTCAGAGTAACATGTAGACTGGTGTTCAAGCAAACACTGTGCACCATGGCCTACCCAGGGCAACACATGAAATTAACCAACATTAACCATGAAATTAACCGTAACCATTACAGTTTAGCCACAGTAATTTCTATAACCAGCTTCTGATTGATAGAGATTTTTCCTTATTTTTCCATTATGAATAACGATACATACAAATAAAAACATTATTTTATATGATAAATGATGATACAGATTTTATATCCATATATGACATGATACTGTTACATGATAATATTGTATTATTTTAACATGATAATATGGATATTTCTGTTGCATACATTCCTCAAAGCGGACCTGCTACTCAGAAGGTATGTGCACTTAAAAAATCATAATGGATACTGTCAAACTGCCTTCCACAAAGCTTCATTCCACAACAGCATGTGAGAAAGCTTGTTTCCCTATGTGCTCTTGGACACTGGGTATTTCCAAGAATCACAATATTTGCCAATACACTTTTCATGAGCATAGCCAAGGGAAGTGGGTGGAAACGGGAGCAAGAGCAGTAGTGGCTGCAGCAGGCAGGCCCTGGGACTTTCTCCACACAGCAAGCATGCTGCCCACCATGAGACATTAGAATGATTCACCAAGGCAGTCAATGTCTTAAAAACGAGAAGCATAAAAGAAAGGCGTTATGTCACTCAGGGAACATTGGCACAATTTTCTTTCTTGAGATCCCAGCTGATCCTGCCTCATCCTTCTGCAGAAATGACAAAAGGAGTCACCTCAGGGGGATTCTCCTTCAAAACGTTCTTTCAAGGACACTTTCCAAAGAGGAAGGGAACTGGATTAGACCACTCTTGCATTTCTATACAGACATACAAGATGGGCAATTTATCAAGAAAAAGAGGTTTAATTGGCTCAGGGTTCTGCAGGCTGTACAGGAAGCATGGTGCTGGCAGCTGCTTGGCTTCTGGGGAGACCCCAGGGAGCTTTTACTAATGGTGGAGGGCAAAGCGGGACACCTTGGTATCCTATGGCCAAAGAGGAAGCAAGAGAGAAAGGAGGGGGATCTAAGTTCCTTGAAACAACCAGCTCTCATGTGAACTAAGCGAGAACTCACTATCATCAAGAGGATGATGCTAAGCCATTCATGAGGGATCTACCCCCGTGACCCAATCACCTCCCACCAAACCCCACCTCCAACATTGGGAATCATATTGCAACATGAGATCTGGAGAGGACAAACATTTAAGCCACATCAGGAACCTGCCTGAGCTGCTGGGAACTCACCCTCATCTACCCTCTAGCCAGAAGCTCCATGTGGCAGGCACTGTTCACACACTCTATGTGCATTGACCTAAATGAGTTAAGTAGAATGTTTCTAACATTTTAGAGATGAGGAAACCGAGGCACAGGGTATTTAGGTATTGACTACGATCATACAATTGAAAAATTGAGGAGCCAGAATTCAAACCTATATGGATTGACCTGGGGCCTGTGTGAGAGGTTCCACTCACATCTATGTAAGGTTTCCACTGAAGAAAGGGCTCAATGGCCAGAAACATAAGCAAACTGCTGCTCTCAATGGGGCCAGAAGTGACACCCTTGGACTAGGAATTTGAAGAAAAGCTCCAGAGTAACATGCCAGGTACACACACATGCACATAGGTTCATGTTGGTTCATGAAAGCACCCACACTTTTCCCACTCAAACTGCCATAGCATCCAAAGTCTACCATTAGAAATTCATGCCTATTCTTCACTACCCTTTCTTCTTTTAAAATTCAAATTCCACACCATGTCAGATTACAGCAATCATCAGTTTATTTGATCCCTGTGAGAAGATGATCAGATTCAAACTTAGGAATAAAAAGCAGGAAGATGCTGGGTGAACTTAGAAGGGATGGTGCTAAGAGAAACATGGAGTGCTAAAAGAAGACCCACAGATGCATTCCACCACTTTCTGGAGTGTTCAGGCTTGTCTGAGGATGTCTGGCAGAATGGTGGGGTGCAGCTGCCTGGAGTCAATTTGCATGCAGGACCCAGGAACATTCTGGAAAAAAGCATGTGCAGATGCAATACAAAGGTAAGCAGATAAGGCTGGCTTGACCAAGTGCCTGCTTCCTCAACTTTCTGAATGTAGCAGGGTCTGTTTTCACTACAGATTTCCTAAGACATCTGTGCGTAGGTCCTGCCTTGATGATCCTCTCATGGCACACAGTGACCAAGTGGGAGAGAAGCTTCTCCACACTTAAGAAGGCACCTTGGGTGGAGAGGACTCCAGAAAACAGAGTAGCCTTATCACCCCAAGACCCAGAGATGCTGTAGAGTGCTGGTGTGCCAGTGGTCACGGGCAGAAGGAACCAGGGCACAAGTGCTGGTGCCCAGGAGAGCCAGGGTACCTAGCAGAAGAGGCAGAGATCCTCTGTGAACACGCTGGTGGTAACAGAAAGCAGTGTTTGATGGGTGTATTTGAGAGCACCATCATTCACTAGGAAGGTAATGTCATCTAGGGGAGGTGATAGCAAAATGTGGAAAATAATTTCCCTATTATTATGAGTGAATTGTGTCCCCCATCTCCCAAGGTTTGTAGGTTGAAGCTTAGTACCCCAGAATGTGGCCTTACTTTGAAATAAGATCATTGCAGATATAATTAGTTAAGATGAGATCATACTGGCTTAGATCTACTCCAAAATGACTAACGTCCTTATAAAAAGAGGAAATTTGGTGGATGCAGTGGCTGTTTCCTGTAATCCTAGCACTTTGGGAGGCCAAGGTAGGCAGACTGCTTGAGCCCAAGAGTTCAAGACCAGCCTGGGCAATATAGCAAGACCCTGTCTCTACGAAAAATACAAAAATTATCTGGGCATGATGGCACATGCCTGTAGTCCTAGCTACTTAGGAGGCTGAGGTGGGAGAATTGCTTGAGCCCAGAAGGTCAAGGCTGCATTGAGCCATGATTGTGCTACTGGCATTTCAGCCTGTGTGACAAAGCAAGACTGTGTCTTTTTAAAAAGAAAAAAAATGGAAACATAGACATGCACACAGGGAGAACACCATGTGAAGATGAAGGCAGATATCTGGGTGATGCTTCATAAGCCAAAGGAATGCCAGGTTGCCAGAAATCCACCAGAGTCTAGGAGAGAGGCACAGAAGATTCAGCCTACAGCCTCAGAAGAAACCTTCCCTGCTGACACCTTGATCTCAGTCTTCCAGCCTTCAGAGCTAAGAGATAATCAATTCATGTTGTTTAATGCGACCCAATTTGTGGGACTTTGTTACAGCAGCCCTAGGAAATGAACACAAGGAGGAATGTAGCTGCATTTGTACCCACAGGCCAATGTGACCTGGGTCGGCCAACATCTGCAACTAGAAGCTCACCTTGAAAATCGATGCTCCTTAAATTCATCACCAGGACCTAATAATGATACAGTCAGCCAACTAATTACTGCCAAGAATAAGAAATAAAAGTTTTCTGTTTTCACCAGAGTAAGAAGGTCCAGCTGTTCCATTAGGAGCAGTGATTAATCCAGTTTTCAAGAGCTGGGTATTTCCTGTTGAGCTAGGTCTTTCCTCTGGGGAAATTCTTATTTTTCACAACCAAGGAAGAAAGTCTTATTCACTATATGGCAGGAACTCAAGAAACACGGTATTGAGGATTTTGATGACAGAGATGATGGGAGTAGTAGTGGTAAAAATAGAAATTAGCCATTTCTTCAATAATCTTCGCTATAAGAGTTGGATGGAGCACAACCATCTTCCATGGAAGTTGTTCCTGTTTCCTCATTTCACCTTCTGACATCACTTGTAAAATGTATATTAAGAGAGCAGCATACTATTTTTTGAAATGAGACACTTAAAATACCTTGAATCAAGTAAAAATATGAAAATCTTTAAATTAATAATAAGGACTTACTGGCCTTTAGAACATTCATTTGAGCTATTTTTGATATGTGAGAAAGTTGTGCAGTCTTGTCTCTTGTAATGTGACTTTCACTAGTGTATTAGAGAATATGTTATTCCAATTTGCAAAAATTACATAACCAAGAATTTATTTGCTGTCTTTCATATGCCAAGCAGTGTGTAATGGAGAATAAAGAAACTCAATACACGTGGTTTCCGCTCTGAAGGACCTTACTTGTTAAGCAGGGCAAGACCTTAAGACAAGAAGCAATAATAGGTGAATAAGGTGAGGTGTTGAATTTTTCAAGACTAAGAAAGCTCGAAGAAGGAAATATGCAGTCCTTGGAGAGACACGACCCAAAGCAACCTTACAAAACCAGTCCTGTTTTGACTGGAGAGTCTGTCTGGCTTAGACAATCCTTTTCATCTTTTGGTTTCTAGTTTGGTACAGGGAAATATGTCCTTGATACTCCAAAGCGTACTCATGAGAAATGTACCAAAATTTTTTAAATGTGCATTTATTTGACGATCAGCAAATGTTAGGTCAATTGTGGTAAAACTTTTTCTGGGTCGGGCACGGTGGCTCACACCTGTAATCCCAGCACTTTGGGAGGCCAAGGCGGGTGGATCACAAGATCAGGAGATTGAGACCATCCTGGCTAACATGGTGAAACCCCATCTCTACTAAAAATACAAAAAATTAGCCGGGTGTGGTGGCGGGCGCCTGTAGTCCCAGCTACTCGGGAGCTTGCAGTGAGCCGAGATCGCGCCACTGCGCTCCAGCCTGGGCGAAAGAGCGAGACTCTGTCTCAAAAAAAACAAACAAACAAACAAAAAAAAACTTTTTCTGACCGAATGGACACCTGTTGGTTTTGCCTACTCAGCACCCATTTCCCTGTTGTTGTTGTTGTTGTTATAATGCAAATATTTTCCTTTAGAAACCACCTCTCACCCACCCTCAGACCAACCACGTTGGCTGGGACTGATCCCACTTATCCCTATTTTCCTATGGGCCCTGACAGCAGCCTGGCCATTCAGAGCAGTCCATGCCTCAGGCCAGACTTGGGCTCAAGAATTGGCTTAGCTTTATGTATATGGAGCCAAGACGTCCTTTGAAAAGTACAATGTTGTTTAATAAGTATTTAAGTGCCCTTTTCATCTGCCAATCAATTTATAATAAGGTATTGAATTACTAGTAAAGTCTAAATTGTCATAATATTAAAAATAAAACGAATATGATATTCAAAAATACATCAATGTCTTGAGAGGGTTTTAAACAAGCATTTTAGAAATACTTTAGAAACAATTATCTGGGCCAGACAGATATAGTGCTTTATGGACTGAGTTGTAGGTTTATGATCCTTACATTATCTGAAGCACCTGATAAATCATAGGGCTGTTTCAGCTCTTTCCAATGGTCACTGAAAACTTTGAGTAGATATAATTATCAATGTTATGCACATTTTCTACATATTGAAAGCACTGGAAGCTCTTCCTATATAAAGTGTCAAAACATGAAATAGTTTGAAAAATGTGTCAGGCTTCATTTTATTTGATAAAATGCTGTATTTAAATATAATTAAAATAAAAAGTCAAAACCACATTAAAACTGTGTCAATATTTCAGCAAAAGGTGATTTTTTTTCCTCAAAACTCAGAAATCTATCCCATCTCAACTGATGTTCCACGGGCTATACAGTACATTTCATGTATGTAAACAAGTAAAAATAACACCAGCACTTCTCCAGGGCTTCTGTGTCAATATGTTGTCAGAAAACGTCACCTATCTCTCTCCCATCTTGGGCTTATTAAAATGAAATTTGGTAAGTTAAATCAATTAGATGAAAAAATACTTTTTTAAAAAGTTCAATTTTATATTTTAAAATTAGAAGTAAAAAAAATCAAATTGTACTTTTGCTATGTTGAAAGCATTGCTCATTTCTTGATAATGAAGAAAAGGGAAACGTTACATCCAGTTGAGAGGAAAAAAAAGAGATGCTGATGGTGATGCCGACTTAAAATAAATAATCACAAATAGCCACGCATTTGTAGCCCTGCACTTCCAGACTTTCCCTTCATGAAAGCCCTTGGGATTGGGGCCATTTTTAAAGGCTTTGGAGTGACCAGAACATTAGCTAATTTCAGAGAGTACAAAATGAAATACTATCTATGAATTCCAATAAGTATCGTCTCTAAAGATGACTTCTCAGAACTGCGGAACTCTTTATGGAGATTTTAGCTGGGATGATGGTGCTTGTAAGTAATCTCACCCCAAAGCAGTTCATTTTCAAGAAGACACTTATATCACTAATTGTTCTCACTCAGAGAGCTATTTAATGCTCCCAGATCCTCCAGCCCCTCCCCACTGCTCTCTTGCGTTCCAATGCTGTCTTGTCTCCTAATGAGAGGCCTGCAGCATCTATCGGCTGATATCCTCCTGCATAGGAACGTGTAACTGCAGAAGGGGCTCTGAGTAACAAATGACTCTTCCTTAGTGAGGAACCAGATAGACTAAGAGTTCATGGTAAGAAAGCTCAGAAAGTGTAAACAGAGCACCTTAAAAAACAACGACCAGCAATTTAGTACAGATAAAAGTAACAGCGAGTTAGCAAGCTCTAAAGCAGAACTGTAAACCCCTATTCTTCAAACAGCATAGTACATTCTAAGGAAAAAACTGAATTATCTGAACACTAGAAATCTAAAAAAGACAACTCTAAACCAAACTAAATGTTTCTACCCCAAAGAAAAGACAAATGCTGATCTTGGAGAGTTTACATGCTCCTAGAGATCTTTGAGGTTACAAATTCCCCAAATGATTCATCTTGACCACCTTGATTTTGGTGAGAAAGGAAGAAGACAGCTTACGATATTGAAATTAATGTGCATGGGGAGTATTCATCCTGCATGGAAATCACGTCAAAGAACACCTTAAGTTGTTAATTTCATAGACTTAAAATATTTTAAGCTTCTTAGCATTCATAGGAAAAATTACTACATTTCGTGATAAGCTGAAACTAAAAATTTTCAAGAATTTTCTTGTATGAAAAGAGGAGGAGATTAAAGGTATCTTTCTTGGGATCATGGAAAGTCATCAAATTGATACAAATTGAGTGTTAACTCTTTTTCTGTTCCTTTTATTGTATATCCCCCAGTCATTTATCCTCTTTGTGGTTCAGCGCCCTTCTTTGTGGAATCAAGCTGTTTTGAAAGTGCTAGATTCTCTACCCAGGAAGATAGTGTACATTCTAGGAATAAGTGAGCCCCCACTGAGAGATGTGTGAATTAGCCCTACTGTGGGGTGGCGGACAACGTGTAAACTCTCCTCCAGTACACATACACCTAGTAATTTAGATAATTCTATTAGCCATATGTTGCTAGAGATTTCCCTTTCCCATAAGCAAATCACAACGAAGGGAAAGGCTGTTTGAGCATCAGCCAAAAAAATAAAAATAAAAAATAAAAAATAAAGAATGTTTATTGATTGCTTTCATTGTGCTAGATTCTGAGACTCCATGAGATAGGCCATTCCCCCTGGGTTTTACCCGCCGGCCCGGGAGCTACGACACAAAGTCCTGGAGATGAACAAAGCAGCTTCAGCTCAGTGTTGGCTGTGAAGGCGAGCGGCACATGCTCTAGGAATTCCAGAAAGGAGGTGATATGAGGGACCGGGCTGGACAGCAAATAGCATTCTGCAGAAATTATATGACTTTTTTTTAAAAGACCTTTTTATTTGGAAATAATTTCAAACTTACAAAAAATTACAAAATACCACAAAGGGCTCCTTTATGTCTTCACCAGATTTCTCAGTTATTAACATTTTGTTATTTTTGCTCTGTCATTTTCTACCTTATGAATCATTTGAGAGTAAATTACAGACAAGATGCCTCTCTACTAAACACTTCAGTGTGTATGTCCTAAGAAGGATATGCTCTTACATAAGCTCAGTGCAGTTATCACAGTCAGGAAATGATCACTGATACAATACTCTCATCTAACCTTGGAGATGACTTTTTAACTGCCCCTTTTGCACAGTTTCTCCTATTCCATGGGTTTCTGTGTATTCAAAACAATAAAAAACAACCCTCATTTTTATTTGGGTCTTAAGAGATTCCCAACAGGGAGAGACGTGGACCTCAAATCATCCAAACCTCAGTCCAAAGAGTCTCCAATAAGATGGCATTCAACTCTCAAAGGAAACACATTTTCAACTCATCATTTAGCCAGCTTCATTTCTCAAAATTCCCTCCGACAGCAAAAGTTTTAACAGTTAAGTTTCTGCCAGAAGAGTTGTCTAGCAGTTGTTCCCGTCCCCTGTTCCTCTGTGCCAGCTTCCTCCCCCTCCCTGTCTGCCCCATGTCTGACACCGAAGCCACATCAGACGCTGGGAGAAGAAGCAGACACACACCCTGTCAACACATCTTTGGCTGCCCGACTCTCAGCACAGTAGTGGCGGGGGGTCACCAGCAGACAGGATGCTTCCCACACGGGGATGATTTAATCCCCAGCGTTTTCATCCAGTGCAAGAGAGAAGCCCGCTGCTTGTGGGCCAGGTGATGGGAATTAGGCAGGAGCCGTGGTAAGAATAAAGGCGCTCCTGAGTGACAGGCATCACCCCTCCTTCACTGGGGTTTTGCCACAGTAAGGCTCAAAATACCCGACAACAAAAAACTTCAGAAATTAATCTGGGATTTTCATTTTAAAAAGACTTTTTGAGCCCTTTTAGGCAGATGCTGAAATCATTTCAACATGCTCTTCCATAACAAGGTTCAGTGTTATTTTAAAAAATTACTTGGAGCAGGGTGTTCATGCTTGGTAACAGATACATTTTAGGACTTGGCTCCTGGGATGGCCTGTTAACCAAATACAATCATGTGATTATTCTAATGACACGTCTGGGTCCTTCCAGAAATGTGAAAGAATGAACAATCTAATAACCAATTCCTGGAATAAATCACATGTGCTTTTCCAGAACTTTCTCACAACCTAATATAGTTTTCTTCCATTAACAAAAGACATAATATTTAGCATTTTCTCTGGCAAACTAAAAGCATAAAGAACCCACAAAAATTAAAAAAGTAAGTGTAGAGAAATATTTTTACGATCGTTTTATACTTTTATTTATGATTAGTTGAAATGAGAACTTGGGTCTTTTCTTTTTTTTTTTTTTTTTTTGAAACAGGAACTCACTCTCTTGCCCAAACTGCAGTACAGTGGCACAATCTCGGCTCACTGCAATCTCTGCCTCCCAGGTTCAAGCAATTCTCCTGCCTCAGCTTCCTGAGTAGCTGGGGACTACAGGCATGCACTACCATGCCCAGCAAATTTTTGTATTTTTAGTAGAAACAAAGTTTTACCATGTTGGCCGGGCTGGTCTTGAACTCCTGACCTCAAGTGATCTGCCTGCCTCAGCCTTCCAAAGTGCTGGGATTACAGGCATGAGCCACCATGGCTGGCCAAAGACTTGGGTCTAGACACTTTGCTCAAAATGCGACCCAAAGATTAGCAACATCAGCATCACCTGGGATTTGTTAAAATTCAGACTCAGGTCCCACCCCAGGACCCCTGCATCAAAATTTGGATTTTAACAGGATGTCTGAGTGATTTGCACACATACTAAACTGCAAGAAGCCATTTTGTAAACAAGTGGGCCATCCAGGCAAGGCTAAAAGAAGTCACCAGAGAGTGAAGAAAATCCCAACAGAGTTCGCAGAAGAGGTGGGGGCCACAGTAAACTTAAGGAGTATGAGTATTTTCCAAAGAACCAAAAACCTAATATCCCACTTAATTTATCCAAAATAGAGTTACCAGATTTAGCAAATAAAAATACAGGGCACCCAGTCAAATTTAAATTTCAGAGCAGCAGTGGACAATTTTTTGGTATGTCCCAAGCAGCATTTGGACACATTTTTACCAAAAAATTATTTGTAGCTTATCAGAAATTCTAATTTAACTGCACATTCTATATTTTATCTAGTAATCCTATTTCAGAGACTCTAGATTAAAAAGCAAATTGCAAATATGTCCTTCTGAATGAAGGTTTCCCTAATAGACTTTGACAAGCTTTGCTAAAAGAACGATAGCCTTTTCTTTCCTTAGTTATTTGTATTTGTTTTTGTCTTTTTCCTTCCTTTCTCCTTCCTTCCTTCCCTTTCCTTTCTTTTCTTTCTTTCCTTTCTTTTCTCCCTTCCCTTCCTTCCTTTCTTTTCTTTTCTCTTTCACTCCTTCCTTCCTTCTTTTATACCTGAAGTTCATCTTATTTCTCATGTGTTCCTGAGACTGTAGCTAACCTATTTTATTCTCTTACCAGAACCCAGGCAAATAAGTGTTAATCTGGAATAGTTCTACTTGTTGTGGCATTAGAACTGCTCACAACTGGAAAAAAATGGTTTTTACTTACTGGGAGCATCCTCGCTAAATTCGTAAACGCGTCCCTCCGTTACCGATAATAAACGATGCAGAACTATACCATCCAAATAGCTACCTTCCAATATTTTAAAGTGCTTAATTATGAAATGACACTTATAAGTAAGAAAACTTAATAAAATGTAGAAAATATACAGTTCAAGAGCAAGATTTTACCTTCTAAGAACAGAATGAAAACAATCAAACAAAAATTGAGGCCCAGTGATTTCACTCAAATGAGAAACACAGAAAACAATGAGTAGGGCCAATGTGCAGTAAAAGGCACATTACATTCATGGAAAAGGAAAGAATTCAAGCGTGTGTTAAAAGGGCAATAAAATAAAAAGGAGAAAAAGATATAAAAGCCTATTAAGCCACAAGAATGTTTCTTTTGATGCTTATTTTTGTATTAAATAGCACAAGGATAATGCCATCAATTAACCATGATCTTCATAATAAAACAGAATATTTTACAGCCAAAAAAAAACTTGGAAAACCCAGCTTTTAGTTCCCATGCAACATCCTCAAATCACTAGAACAAGTGAGTTGCTAATTTTCTTCTCTGTTACAACAACAGAAATAAAATCTGGCGAGAACAAAACAGTTACCATACCCACAACCAACATCTCTACGCATCTTTTTTTTTCCAGCTGCTATGCATATCAAGTTTAAGAAGCCACCCCATAAGTCTCCCAGAAGTCTCTGAAAAATAAAAACAGGCAGAAAAGGTGATTACTGAGGACTGTGAGTGGGAAAACCATGTACTCGATTTGTTCCCAAAGTTTTGCAAGAAAGGAAGATGATTGTAATAACATATTTGCACTGATTCCTCTAAAAGGACCACGCACCATAATGAATGCGGAGTAGTGGAGTTGGTGGTGACAGTTGGGGTGGCATTCTTAGACCCAGATGTTCTGAGCCAGCATCAGCCCTGATCTCCCTGACGACCTGCACAC
This sequence comes from Pongo abelii, assembly GCF_028885655.2. Taxonomy (NCBI): domain Eukaryota; kingdom Metazoa; phylum Chordata; class Mammalia; order Primates; family Hominidae; genus Pongo; species Pongo abelii. The sequence goes on from NC_072007.2 coordinate 45,737,158, forward strand.
TCTTAAGATGCTGGTTTAGAAGATTTTTTGCAGAGTGTAAAATACTGGGGAAGGATGCACAGAGGAGTGCTGAAACCTAAATGCTGTCTTAGGTTGGTCAATTGTACCATCAAAGGAATTGAATTTCTCAGAGGTAAGAGTTTTGTGTACACTATAAGATGACCTTTTCCATTCCTGATCACTAGATGGTGTGAAGGAGTCCAGAATATGCCACCCCAAAATATGCCACTTTAGCATGAGTATTATTTTGAGCTGAAGGCAACTGTGAATCAACAGAAGCAGGGAAAGTTCTCTGCCCTCCCCTTATCTGCCTAAAAACAGGGCATAAATTTCCTCTTGTGAAAGGGTCATATATTCCCCGGTCCCCCTGGACCATGATGAAAAGAATGACCTTTATCACTGAAGAGATATGATTGACACTGAGATGAGTCTGCAAAAACAAATTTTAAAATTATCCTTAACTTTTGTATTAGTCAGAGGGACAGAACGCTAGAGGGAAAGAACTAATGGAATAGATTAGATTAATAGAAAACTCCATTAATTACCTGACCTCCATAAGCCCCTCCTTTAACTGGAGGACCACAGTGACATCTAAGGTCCCCTGGGATGAACGTCAGTTCACAGCCAGTGTCCAGTAGTCCTCAAAAAGTCTGATCATTTCCCTTTTCCCAATGCACAGTTACCCTGGTAAAAGACTGGAGGTCTCCTTGGGGAAGGATGGGAGAAAGAGTCACTGTATAAATAGTTGGTAATGTAGTGGGGGTCCTTCCTCAAAAGGACCCAGACTCCCCTTCATTCAAGGGGTTCTGGGTCTGTAAACCATCTTAAGTCTGGAAATTGATTGAGGGGCTGTGATTCTCTGTTTTTAGAATTCAAATTAGACTTTCATCCATTTGACCTAGAAGTTTTCTGCTTGTATAAATTAAGTAGGAATGCAGTAGGCTTCCTATCAATTTCACTTCTAGGAACACCATGATTAATTACCCAATGCCAGAGCTCTACACGAGTCAGACTATTCTGATTGCTGCTTTGCCTCTGCTGTCCATTACGGTAGCTACACCCACCTTGTCTTTGGTGGTTGAGTGCTGCCACTTGGCCCCTGCCACCTAAAGATCCAATTATTGCCATTGTATTTAAATTTTGTAGTTGAGTGACTGTGGTTCTCCCTGTTAGATTTGACATACAGAAAAGAGCAATTACAGGCCTCTTCAAAGATGCAGGTGCTGCCCTCACAAATCCATTTTGCAAGGCATTGGTCAAGGGTATATTTTCTGGACCCTCCCAGCTGGGATGAGCAGGTCTAAAGTGACTAATTCACTCCACCATCCCAGTCTCCCTAAGCCTTTGGATCCCTTCCTCTACATTAAACCAAGGGAGATCAGGCATTTCCACCTTGCTCACAGGGGTTGTTTTTTAATCCAAATTTTAGCTAACCAGGCAAATAAACTATTAGAACCTTTTTTAACTTCCGAGCTGCAGCATTAAATGCAGAGTCCCTACTTAGTGGGCCCAAATCAATAAATTCAGCCTGATCCAACTCTATGTTCCTTCCACCATTATCCCACATCCAGATTTCTGTTTATATAAATTAGAAAACTCAAGCAGTTATTTTTGAGCATAGTGCACCCCCTCATGGGTCACACTCTCAACCTCACCTCTAGGGGCCTGCTTGGACTTTAGTCTAGTTACAAATCTAGAAGCAAACAGGGGTGTTAGGGGTGGCTCCTGAGGAGAATCAACATTATTTTGCCTGGCAACTGCCTCAGAGGAGGCCATCACTGTTGCCTTAGGCAGTGCAGGGTTTATCTCCTCAGACAAAGGGGGAAAGGCTGATGGCCATGATGGCATGGGTTGGGGAGGGGATGTTGCCAACTAATCGGGATGAGGAAGCTGTTTGTTCTGGCAAAAAATGTTCATCCGAGTTTACAAACTCAGTGTCCCCAGCTTCATCAGGGTCCTCCCACACATCTCCATTCCGAGTTGCAGGTTTCCTTTCTTTCCCAATCAGTGCCCTCACTTTAACAGTAGACACCTGGCAAGGCTGTGCATGCACCTTTCATAGGTCAGACGCTCGCATGATAAAAGCTTGTATCTGTTTCTCCACAATTTCAGCTCTTTCTCTACAGGAGATAAGACTCTTACTCAGGGCGATCTTAGCAGATTTAAGGCTCAGTACCTGCTTCTGAAGTTGGGAAATAGAATCCCTGAGTTCATCATTTTATTTCATCACTTTGTCCAGCGAACTTCAGAGCAACCAACCAGCTTCATTATGTTCTTTGGTTCTCCACATATGATCAAATGCATTATGTATAGAGTCACTAAACTCCTTGCTTCTCATGAGTGATAAATCAGGAGTGTCAAATGCATTTATTTTGCATAATTCTCTAAACAGTTCTCACCAAGGACTATCAGTGTTCTCCATACTATTATAAGTAGAGTCCTTAGCATTTTTTGGTCTAATCATATTAAGCAGTCAGCTCCAGAAACCCCAAAACCAATGAAAGAACTCCATCCTTAATATTCTTTTCCTCTAGAACCACTCCTGGTGCCAAAATCTGTATTAGTCAGGGTTTTAGTCAGGGTTCTCTAGAGGGACAAAACTAATGGAATATATATATATTATATATGGAGTTTATTAAATATTAGCTCACATGATCACAAGGTCCCACAATAGGCCATCTGCAGGCTGAGGAGCAAGGAGAGCCAGTCTGAGTTCCAAAACTGAAGAACTTGGAGTATGATGTTCAAGGGCAGGAAGCATCCAGCACAGGAGAAAGATGTAGGCTGGAAGGCTAGGTCAGCCTCTCTTTTCACATTTTTCTGCCTGTTGTATTCTAGCCATGCTGGCAGCTGATTAAATGGTGCCCATGCAGATTAAGGGTGGGTCTACCCTTCCCAGCTCACTGACTCAAATGTTAATCTCCTTTGGCAACACCCTCACTGACATACCCAGGATCAATGCTTTGTATCCTTCAATCCAATCAAGTTGACAGGCAGTACTAACCATCACAACTTTCATTAGTTTTCCCTAGGAATTTCCTAGTTACTTTTCCACAAATTTTCAGTCCTGGAAGCCCAATTCCTCTTTCCTTTGTCCAGGTACTTCTTCACAATTTATTACTCTTTGTTAAAATGGTATATAAGCCCCAGAGTCTAATCACTTCTTTGTGTTGTCAACTCATGTGCACACAAAAATATTAACATCAATAAAATGTATATGCCATTTTCCCTGTTAATCTGTCTTTTGTCAGTTTAATTTCTATGCCCCAGTTACTAAACCTAAAATGGTAGAGGGAAAAGTGGTTTTTTTCCTCCCCTACACGTGGCACAGGGTTGTAAAATATGTTCAAGTTAATTTAATCTGTTTTAAGGTTTAATGAGACTGGTTTTATTTTACAGCACAATGAACTTTGGAACTCTTTCCTCTCAGTTGCCTAGATGCAGGTATGACACATCTGAGAAATTATTCAGGAATTAGCTTTATCACAAGAAGAAAAAGTCAACCACCCGTGATTGTTGCATTCCCAGAAACCAGGGGTGCATCTTAGAATTTCTGCACCTCTGACTTGGCAGAAGTCTCAGCTTCATGAATAGCTGCAGGAGGTAAGTTGATGCAATGGGATGCTGGGCAGGTCTCCCAAACCCAAATCTCCCGCCTCCCCATGTTCCCTGTAATTTCCATAATAGAAGACAACAGTTTTCATTTCACAATTATTGATAGCAATCACAAAACAATACCTGTGAGAAAGGTTACACTAACAATCCCACATTCAGTTTTCAACGGTTAAGAGACAACTTTTCCAGCAAAAGATGTGGATGAGACTGAAAAGGATATCACAGATGGAGGAGAAAAACACTTAAAATGGGGTTTAGCCATGATGGAAATAAATTTCACCTACTTCTGAGCTTGACAGGTCAACCCCTACTAGGCTTCATCCATTGACCCAAAGTAGCTACTCAGATGTTACTTTCCAAGCATTGCTTTTTTTTTTTTTTTTTTTTGTAAAAACAAATAAAACAAAAAAAACCCGAGTTCATCATTTATTTCATTTTTTTGGTAAAACAATTCATTTAATTCTTTCCTTCAAAGAGCTTTTCAACTGGAGGAGGATGTAAAGAAAAATGCATAATTATGTAGAGTAGAAACATAAATATATTCTAGCAATTTACAGTCCTTTAGAGCCTAAAGTTTAGAAATACATACATTTCAACTCATATTCCAAAAATACTTCTGCAAAGAGGCAGCCCTCTTCTACCAATAGCTACTAAAAGAGTCCACCATAATGTCTAGATATAAAAATACATAATCATACAATTAATGAAAACCTATTTTTCACTGTGTAAAATTTCAAATATCTATCAAGGTTGGTTCTATCATTGGTGTGCTTGAATTGGAGGGTGAGCAAGGCTCCTACGTTGCACCTGGGAATGCACCTCTTAAATCTGTTAATACATTATCCTTCTCTTTTTAATTTTCTTAAAATTTGTTTGTTGAAAAACCTAGAGCATATTTTCTACATTTTGCATGTTGCTGACTGTATCCCCATGGTGATTCTTGACAGATTTATTTTTCCCTTGTGTTTTCTACAGCCCTAGTAGTTAGATCTAGAGGCTGGCTAAGATTTAGCTTAGAAGGTTTGAGTGATAATATATCAGGAGATGTGCTGTGTCCTTCCCATTGCATCCAACCAGAGACACATAATATCTGGTTCTCTCTCTTTTTGTGATATTGGCATTGACCATTGGGAGTAGGTGAAGCTAGCTTCATCCAAAGCTTCCCTTCAGCATTTTGTCTAACAGTTTTAGCAGTCATTGATAATCCTTGCCTAGACTCATTGTTTCATTAGTGGTTACAAAGTGGTGGTATTCTAGCTCCTTCTAATGCCTCCTTTGTTTATAAATTCTTTTGAAAAAGAAAAAGTTTATCTCCTCAACTATTTTGGTTATCCCAAGGTACATCGCTTTCTGGAAATTGGGGATAAATGCTTGATTCTTTACCTTTATTTGCCAGTTTTCAGAACAATGAGTTGGTTCCTGGCATCCTACAAGGGGAGTGCAAAGCTTTTAAAATATCACTACAAATACTTGGATTTTGACATATCCTCTATGTTTCAATACATTGTGGATATTATTCTTTGTTTGTGTTGAAATAGGATCTTCTGCTGTTGCCCAGGCTGGAGTACAGTGCTGCAATCACAATTCACTGCAGCCTCGACTTCTTGGGCTCAAGTGATTCTCCCACCTCAGCCTCCTGAGTAGCTGGGACTATAGGCGTGCACCACCACACCCAGCTAATTTTTCATTTTTTATTTTTTGTAGAGACAGGGTATCACTATGTTGTCCAGGCTGGTCTTGAACTCCTGGATATTGTTCTTTTTAGATCCATCTTTGAATATAGTTTTTTCATCTTTGGCCACTAGGAGTCTTTACCTGTTGGGTCCTGTGTGTTTTGAGTCTTTTGCCATTGCCTAAGCTGTCTTTGAAGGCTTCCTTGCTTTCTGGTATGACAAGATGTTACCAGCTCATCTTGAACATTTCTTGCCCCAGGCTGGAATTAACCTTTTTTTTTTTTTTTCTCAAGGACCCCTGGTTCCTTTCAATAAAAAAGGCATTTGGATACAAAAGCATGGATGCTTGGGAGCTCCTTGTTCTTGGGGGGTTAATCATCGGTTCTAGACCTTTTCAGTGGACACATCCAGAAAATGTTTTTAAATAGAAATACATCAGGAGTTTATACCGATATTTACAATTCAAGTTAAGAGCTACAGATTTTTAAATGTAGTGTCTTCGATTTTCTATTTAATTATCTTAAGTCAAAAAACTTGATTTCTTATGACATAAATATAATTATTTTGTGCTTTTCCTGGTTAATGTAAGAAAAATTTTTAAAAATCCATACCAACATATTATTAACAATATAACTACTGAAGCAATTTAATATTTTGTTGCAGTTCTTTTCGTCCTGAGGACATATCCCACTGCAGATATACAACCAAATAGATAAGAGTGTAAATCACTTCAAATAATTCCTTTCTATGTGGTTAATACTCCGACTGATTTATTTCATTTTGTTTTTGAATTAAGGGATTTTTTTTGTTTTATAATTTTGTCAAATATTTGTATATTTTCAAATGAAGAAAACAAAGCAAATTCAGGAAAACCTCGTTTCCAAATCTGTTGCTTTCACTGTTTCCTCCCTCCTCTAATGAATCACTTTTATTAATTTGTTGTTTACTATCCTACTGTCATTGAATGTGTTAAATATTAAATACACACTCACTTTTCTTAGGCAAAAGGTAGCATAATACACATTCTAATTTTCGTCTTGCTTTTTGCACTTAAGAATATATTCTAAAGATTACCCCTTGGCAGTATGTAAGTTAGTCTTTTATCTCTTTTAGTAGCTACATAGTAGTTCATTGTGTAGATGTAGCATAGTTTATTCAATCAGTCCCCTCCTGGTGAATATTTGGGCTATTGCCATTTCCTTCCACTGCCATCAGTGCCACAATAAATAGGCTTTTGCATTTTTTTTTTCATATTTGGTAGTCTATCTTTGGGATAGATTCCTAGAAGTGGGATTGTTTGGTTAAAAGATAAATAGAGCTATCATGTTGCTGAAATCCCTGCCTAGTGGCTGTACCACTTTGCATTTCCACCAACAATACATAAGAATGTGTGTTTTCCCAAGAGAATGTTTTCAAATTTCAAAGTATTCAATTAGAACACCCACCAAGAAAGATCTTTATTAGGAGAATCAAAATAAAGCTATTGGTACTTAAAATACACCTAATAACAACAATTTTTAAAGCTTTTGACAGGTGCTTTTCATGCATATAGACCTAAGAATTTGACTTAGAAATAACAGAGAAGTTGTACTGAAAAGATAGAACTAGAGAGAGGAGACCCAGTGGAAGAGTAGAAAAGTAGAGAGTCATTGGCTTAAAGAGTTGAAAAATAGATCCTTATCTCAGCCCTGCTGTGAGCTAGGTGTGTAATCTACACGAAATTGCCTGCCACTCTGGGTTTCAGTTGCCTCTGATGCATAAGCAGGAGGTGAGATTTCTTATCTCACCCTGCTGTCAGTTGCCTTCCAGATCTCTCATCTCCTGCCTGCATGCAGAAGGCGAAAGGAATGCTACAGGAAGCCATCAGACCAGGGTGGGAAAAACTGGGGGAAGCCCCGCTTCCACATTAGACCAAAATCAAATCAGAACCCCAGACACTCCCAAGCTGGGTGTTGTTTGCAAAACATTGTTCTCCTGGGACCAAGGCTGGGCAGAGGGTGGAGTCTTCAACATTTACCAAGTTCCTATTTTATGCTGGGCATGCTGTAGCCGCCCGGCATTCGTCAACTTGCTATTGTCCCTGTAATCTGTTTTGCAAATAAAGACACATGGTCTCAGAGAGATTAAGTGGTTTGTCCCAAATCACACAGCTGGCAGCAGAGCTGGGGTGAAAGTCTTCTTATTGCTTTGTACCTGTGAGCCCTACACTGCTGCAGAAATACTACAAACAATCGGTTCTCTCCTAGACGACAGAGGCCATGTACTGAACACAATTAGTTAAACCCTGTGTAAAACTGGAGCCTTCTGGGCATGATAGAGAACTTCCAGCTGTCTTTGAACTGTGTCCCAAGAAAGCTGTCAAATGACTCACTGCCTGATAAGGAATTAGAAAACCATAAAATAATCCTGTCAATCTATTCACTAAAAGTTAGAAGTTCATTTGTTACCAAACTCCTGGCCAAGCAAAAAGGTGTCAAAAGGGAAATTAACACTTAATTGATCCATAACTATGGAGAATGCATTATGTTGGGTAATTTACAGATGCTACTTAATTTAATTTTCATAATAATCCAACAAAATTAGAGTCATCTTTCCATTTTACAGATGAAGCAACTGAAGCTCAGAGAGATAAACTAAATGCTGTAAGTTCTCGCATTTAGTAGTGTTGGGACTACAATTTTACCATGTTTCTTTGTGATTTCAAAGCCCGCTCTCAATTCCCCAAGTTGTATTAAGCCAATGTGACAGGACCGAAGGAGCCCGGCAGTGGACACAGAGCAGGATTTGTTCTTCTCTGGTTTTCTTGGTAACCAGCTATGTGCACATCACATAAAGACTTCGGGGTTCAGTTAATTTTTGTCAACATCTCTTGTTCCCTTCAGGTCACAGCCCACACTCTTAGCATGGCCACTCTGCCCTATGGCCACCATGGCTTATATGACCTCATCCCTGCCTACCCAATAGAAGTCACTCCCACCTACCACACTCTAGCTCCCCTGGACCCACTGAGCTCCTTCAGAGTATCACATCATCCCACCTTGGAGGCTTTGGATACACTGTTCCTTCTGCCTAGGACTCAGTCCTCCTTCTCCCTCTCCCACTCCATCCCTTGGGTAACTCTTATCTATCCTTCAAGGATGAGTTTAGCCATGTTTTCCTCAAAGAAGTTCCTGATCATTCAATCACATAAGATCAGTCTGCTATTTGCCTCCCTAGTATCATAGCCTCCTTTCCCTTTTTCAAATAGCATTTGTTACTTTTAACATGATTTCTTCATTGTATTTTCTATTTCAAAGTTCATCTTCCTTGTAAGCTCTATGATGGTGACAAACACACTACCTGTCTCATTCACTGATATTTCCCCAGGGTCACACACAGCATCTGGCTCCATAAACACATGCTCCCGACTCCGTCCCTCCTGCTTGCCCCTTCCTGTAGCCTGGACAGGAGACTTGGGATTCTTCCAGGAGAGATGCTCTAGAGTGGACAGACTTCATCTATCATTGGCATTTTTTAAAAGACTTGATTAGAAACCAAAGTAACAAGTATGATTAAATGATGGAAATGCTAGATGTTAAAAACCAAGGTTAGAACTCCAGGTTGTGTCTTGTGACCTCAGTTGCCCATGAGTTTGGCAAACTGCAAAACCATGCATAGGAAGGGTTATTGCCTCAATTGTTGTTTTGGATCAGTTTAGTCAGACATGCATATGGCAGAATTTTTTTTTTTTTTTTTTGAGATGGAGTCTCGCTTTGTTGCCCAGGCTGGAGTGCAGTAGTGTGATCTCAGCTCACTGCAACCTCTACCTCCAGGTTTCAAGCGATTCTGCTACCTCAGCCTCCCAAGTAGCTGAGACTGCAGGCGACTGCCACCATGTCCAGCTAATTTTTGTATTTTTAGTAAAGATGGGGTTTCACCATGTTAGCCAGGGTGGTCTCAAACTCCCGACCTCAAGTGATCCATTCACCTGGGCCTACCAAAGTACTGGGATTACAGGCGTAAGCCACTGCGCCCAGCCCAGAAATTTAACATCAGGTATATGTCATCAATTATAAAGCCCTGAGTATGGAGAATTCATCTTTTGCAGAAGGTTCCCCTGTGGCCAATTTACTAGAAAAATACAAAGAAACCACATCAGGAACCAGGAGGTAACACTATCAGCAACATCTTTGCATAAGACAATATCTCCATCTAAACACACTCATTTTTATTTTTACTTAACTATAATTTGCTTGATAAAAATGCAAAATAATCTTCCGTGATAAATTGTAAATATTTTCACTCAATATTACAATTAACCTATATTCCTGAACCCCAAACCATGGCACACTGTCTAAGTGCCTTGTACACACTATTTTGATAAATTCCCACAGTGACTTGAAGGATGGTACTGGTGTTTTCCTTGCAGACAGCCAGGAAAGGGAAGAACAGAGAGATTGAATACTGGTCCCACACAGCATGGGCGGAATCCAAACCCAGGTGGGAAGCTTCTGAGCCCACTAGGAATCCTTCCTGTTTGTAAGCTTGCTTTGTATTAAATGATCAAGCACAGAAACACTTATCCTAAAATGGGGAATACATGCCCTGCTTTTTGATTGAACTTGAATTCTCAGAAGCATTATTTATGGGGGAAAAGTCTTACAAGTAAAGAAGTCAGCTAGCTTCTCAGTCCAAAATCTACCTAGAGAAATCTTTTATTATTGTCCAATTAAGTTTGGCAAATTGCAAAACCACTCATAGGAAGGATTACTGCCTAAATTGTTGTTTTGGATCAATGTAATCATACATGCATATGGTCGAAATTTAACATTAGGTATGTGTCATCAATTATAAGGCCCTGAGTATAGAGAATTCATTGCATTTTTTATTGTGACAACATTTACCAAGCTGACCATTTTTAAGCATTTACCAAGTCAATCATTTAGCATTCTATAGTTCAAAGGTGATGGGTGTTACATTTAAAGGAAAGATGACATAGTCAACGATGCCACTAGCATAAAGCATCTAATTTCTAGCCTCTCCACTTCCAGTTCTCCTCTGTTAGGCTGGAAGTAACTGCCATGATCTCACCACTAGGAGGGAAAAAGAGAAATCTACCCATCTATGATAGTGAAGAGAAAGCTCAAAGCAAGTGGATCTATGGCACTTGTACTCAGACTTGAGCAGACATCAGAATCCCATGGAGGGCTTGTAAAGATCCAGATCGCAGGCCCACCCCTAGAAGTGGATCTGAGGTGGGGGGGCCCATGATTTTGCATTTCTAGCAAGTTCTCAGGTGATGCTGACACTGCTGGTGCAGGGACCACACTTGAGAACCACCTACCCATGACACTGGTGCACAATGTTTCAAACTCATGCCAACAGCAGACAGGATGCATCTACCCACATCTATACCTGACACACCTGCAACACACAGGAACACCACATACCTGCACAACGTATCACAGGCATACCCATCACACACATACACACCCTTTTTTGCATGTGTATGCCAGAAACACACTATACATCTGCACCACTCATAGGTAATACAAACTGGCATCACACACACAAACACCACATGCCTACATTACACACTGTCGTGCACACACAGCTGCACCACAGGTCTATAACTCACATCATACACATTCACCCCATATGCAGACAGGCACTCACATATACACTGCACATAAATGGTACATACCTACACCACACACTCCTCACACCTGCTCCACACACTCACATGCATGCATATCCCCAATCTACACATCATATGCGCTGTTCATCTGCACCACACATGTGCCCCACAGCTACACACACTCACCCTATTGCAGATTCCAAGCTACCTGCTGCTATTACCTTGCTCTTGAGACATTCCCTCAATCCTTCTCCTCCTTTCCCCCTGCCCTTTGGCCTCATCCTATTTTTCCCCCTGGGTGGCCCAAATACATTTCCTAAAGTGTCCATCCAAGAAGACTCCCACATTGTAGGCATCTCTGTATTTTCTTCCCACTCCCATTTGACTTAGCTACTCTTTGTGAACCAAGTTCTTTATGTTCAACTTCAGTCCAAAATACTTTCATTTCAACTTAAATAAATGCAGCAAATAGTTACAGATCTTTTTCTGTGCAAAGCCTTAAACTAAGCATGTTGAGGAGGAAAAGTGATGGACGAGATGATGCTGGCATTCATTCATTCATTCATTCAATGTATTAGCTAGGTATTGGTGAGCCATGGCCAGCATAGGTAGGAGGTACTTGATAAGTTTCTTCCCAGAACTCTTTAGATTCCAGGAAGTGGGCAGCAGGGTCCTCTTCCCTCTTCTGAGGTGACTTCTGGCCCCTATTATGACTCCAGATGGTTCTCTGAGTATGGAAGAACCATCCATACCAGCAGACAAAAATTAACATTTTTGTAATATTAACAATAATACCAGCAGCAAAAAAAAAATTGCCACCTTTTAGTGAGGACAGTATGGATATGTAGGGCATATCTACATACTAAGATATGTAGCACTATGCACTACATATCTTAACTGGTAATTATTCCTCCAGATATTATCAATCCATTTTCCAGGTCAGAAAATAGAACTGTGGGATGAATCTTGCAGGTGGAGAATAGGAGTTTCAATCCAGGTAACTGACATGAGCCAGCAGCTGCTTCCTTTCCATTTCAGCACATGCAGCCCCTTCTCCAAATTCAGACAGAGCTCCCTTGATTGTGCAATCCGAGGCAGCATCAATGCAACTCACAGAAATGGTGGACATCTCTGTCTCACCTGCTCCGTGTCTGTTATCAGGGAGAGCAGTGTCATAAAGTCAAAGGCATTAAAGGTAAAAGCAGGCATTCAAGACAAGCAGATGAAACCACAGTGGGACTTTATTTCTTTTTATCATTTGAAACAAAGCCTTAACTTAGAGTAAACAGGCTTTGGCAAAGAGATGACTTCCACCATGCAAACCATGAATTCCATTCTTATGTTAGGATGGTCTCCCTGTTTGAATGGAGCCACATACCTTTGTGCGGCTGGTTACACAGTGGGTATCCAGGTAGTAAGGACTGATTTAATTTCTCCGTGATTCAGGCTTGTCCAGACATTTGTCCTCAAGCTGTATTTGAGGGCAGCAAGGATAAAGAGTCTCTTGGCCAGAAGACACTCCCTCGTTCACCTCCCACTTGCCCTGTCTGCTGACCTCCAAGGAAATTCAGTCCTACAGTTAACATCTGTGGTCCCATCAGCTGGGTTGAAGTAAAAGGTACTTAACGCATGCAGCTCGTTTTGCAAGGTTAGAAGGAATCAATAGGAGATGTGTTTAATGTGGTATCACTATCAGGGCTCATCACACTTTCAAAACTGAAATAGCCACAGTGCTGTATAATCTTAGTCTCGCTGTAAAGAGAATGGGTTTAGTGTGCTTTAAGATAGATTTCATGCCTATTACAGATGCACACACACAAAAAAATGGGTGAGTGTCCTCTGGAATTTCACTATTACATATCTTCTTACATATCTTTTTCTTTTCTTTTTTCCCTTTCTCCTTTTCTTCCTTTCAAGCATTCTCTTCTCTCTCTTTTCCCATCTCTCTCTTCTCTCTCTCTTTTTCCCTTGCTTCCTTCCCTCCTTTCTCCTCTCTTTCTTTGTTCTTTCATTCTTCCCTTGAATTTTAGGTGTCTAATTCCCTCCCATGGAAATTTGCCAGAATTTCAGCAAACCACCAAAAAGAGCTAGCTAGGTGATTTCTCTTTGAGTTCCCCAGAGCACACAGGTCTCCTGTAAGATTGAGACTTGAAAACTCTCATCAAGGAGAGGAGCTGATTGGAACCCATAGCCTTGTAACAAACCCGACTTTTCCATAAGCTTTCGTGAAATTATTCTGAAAGAGAAGCCTGTCTGAACAGAGCATAATTAAAGATAGCACATTGCTCTTTTGCTAAGTAGATTGCAAGGTAAAAAATCTTTGTTGATTTTCACACATCATACATAACACTAGTGGAAAATTAGAAATAGTAAGGTCAAAAGTGTATTATGTGTTTGCGGGGCAATGGAGGTTCTTTTCAATTTCATAATGACCTATGTAGGGAAATCATGGTCCATAACAAAGGGAAGTGTCAGAAGAGATGAAAGAAAGCAAATCTTGGTTAACCAGTCCCTATTAGCACTAGCACAAGGCAAACATATGGATATTCAGCTCTATGAGCATTTGTCTATGGCATTCTTAGTACATAGTTCTGATTTAAGAGTAACTCAGCAGTGCAGTCTAATGCTATTCCCTCAGATGACTGTTTAGAGAAGTGATTCAACTGCTTGACTTGAAAACTTACTGATAACTACCACTGGTACAATTTTCAACCAAAATGGCTAAACTGGGAATTAACTTATATTGGTTTGCTAGAGCTGTCATAACAAGTACCACAAACTGGATGACTTCAACAACAGAAATATACATCATTTCTCTCACAGTTCTGGAACTCAGAAGGCCAAGATCAAGGTTGGTAAGGTTGGTTCCTCCCGACGGATGTGAGGAAGAATCTGTTCCAGGCCTCCCTCCTAGCTTCTGGAAGCTTCAGGAACTCTTCAGTTTGTTACATTCTCCCTATGTCTTTACATCACCTTCTATTTATGTGAGTCTGTCTCTGTGTCCAAATTTCCTCTTTTTTACTAGTTTTTCTTGTTTTGTGAGACAAACTTTCACTCTGTTGCCCAGGCTGGAGTGCAGTGGTGCGATCTCCACTCACTGCAACATCTGCCTCCTGGGTTCAAGCAATTATCGTGCCTCAGCCTCCTGAACAGCTGGGATTACAGGCGTGTGCTACCATGCCCAGCTAATTTTGGTATTTTTAGTAGAAATGGGGTTTTGCCATGTTGGCCAGGCTGATCTTGAACTCCTGGCCTCAAAGTGATCCACCCACTTCGGCCTCCCAAAGTGCTGGGATTACAGGCATGAGCCACTACACCTGGCTCAAATTTGTTGTTTTTTTTATAAGGACACCAGTCATATTGGATTAGGACTCACCCTAATGATGTCATTTTAATATGATCATCTACAAGGACCCTATTTCCAAATAAGGTCACATTCATAGCTGGGGGTTAGGACTTCAAATATATATACATACTTTTTTTCGAGATGGAGTTTCACTCTTGTTGCCCAGGCTGGAGCGCGCAATCTCGGCTCACAGCAACCTCTGCCTCCCGGGTTCAAGCCATTCTCCTGTCTCAGCCTCCAGAGTAGCTGGGATTACAGGCATGCACCACCAAGCCCAGCTAATTTTGTATTTTTAGTAGAGATAGGGTTTCTCCATGTTGGTCAGGCTGGTCTCGAACTCTGGACCTCAGATGATCCTCCCGCCTTGGCCTCCCAAAGTGCTGGGATTACAGGCATAAGCCATCGCGCCTGGCCAGGACTTCAAATCTTTAGAGGGACACAATCCAATGCATAACAACAGGCATTCGTTTTCATATCCACATGTTCATCACTTAATTATTATCCTTACTGAGTTGTAAATGCATACTGTATGTCACTTTACATATTCACACCAAATTCTCTTTCATATGCCCTACATACCTCTGAATAGAGGGGCTTACATGCCAAAAAGGAAACGAAATTTCACTTATTTTCCCTATTTGACCATCCAGAGAAAGAGCCTTTCCAATGGCACAGGACAAAGATGCAACCCACGCCATATGGGAAGGGTTGAGGTCCCAGCCAATCCAAACAGAAGTGTCCATTGTGGAATGAGGGTACCCATTGCCATAGCCACTGTCCTTCCTCCAGCAATTCACCAAAAGTGAGGATGAGGCCTGACTAAGCTAGACTTGGTTATATGAGAGCAGTACTCTGTCTTTCAGGTAAGCAATAAAAACCAGTTCATGACATGGGTAAGCTACACATCAAATTGAGTCTTTTGGCAATATTACATAAAATCTGACATGACTTATGAGGTTGTCCATCCTGTCTCATTAATATCTAAATTACTAAATTTCTTTTGCTGATTTTCCTCCACATGTTTATAACATTAAATATGCAAAAAAGTACTTTTTTACTAATGCCCTTATACCAAGTTCTTCACAATTTATTTATTTTTTTTCTTTTTTGCGAGACAGTGTCTCATTCTGTCATACAGACTCTGATCCATCCATCTACTGCAGTGCTGCGATCTCAGCTCACTGCAACCTCCACCTCTGGAGTTCAAGCGATTCTCCCACCTCAGCCTCCTGAGTAGCTGAGATTACAGGCACGTGCCATCATGCCCATCTAACTTGATGGGGTTTCATCATGTTGGCCAGGCTGGTCTTGAACTCCTGACCTCAAGTGATCCTCCCACCTCAGCTTCCCAAAGTGCTGGGATTACTGGTGTGAGCCACTGGGCCTGGCCAGTCTCCATGGTTTAAATATCATTTCAGTATCAGTGTCAAAAATTTGGTGAACATATAAGTTCAAACAAGTCTACAAATCCTGTGATTATGGCCCCAGGAAGTAACAGGCGATTTCCCTTCAGAGAATCAGCATTTTGCCACTCCAGGCCCCCACTTGAGGAGTAGTATACCTAAAATAGCATAGCTAGAGGTTAGGGCTTCCTTAACTTGATTAACCCAATTTAGGGCCCTACTTGAAGCCACAGCAGATTGTACTCAATCTTACTATTTTAAAATGAAGAGTGTATGTGCAAGGTTCCCAGTTTAATAATTTAATAAGCCCACTAAAAAGTGTCTCAGATCTGAGAAACAAGAACTTTTTACAAGAAAAAATTCAAAACTAAAGAACAATCACTTTTAAAGCGCAAAGGAAGGACAACTGAAAAAAGGAACTGTGTGTTTGTAAAAGTAAGAATATTTTCCATCTCTTGGATTTATAGTATATTTCATTTTTCCTGAATAAATCACATAGACATTAATGTACCATTTAAGTTTATTTGCAAATCAAGAACTTAATGACCCCTTGAAACTGAAGGTAATTCTGATATCTATCATATTCATTCTTTTTTACCTTTGGTGGACACTGCAATGAAGCAAATGCACGTGATTATTTTCAGTCTCCTGATGTAGATGGATAAAAAGTACTAGATCCCTATGAATGTGTTTTCACATGATTCTCTACATGTAGTATGGCCACTGTCAAAACTTTGGGAAAATTCTGAATTTTGTTATACTCATATAATCTACATAAAGACAAAGACCAGTTATGTGCCTAACCAAGAGCACCTCATGGCCTGATACCAGCGGAGTGAAGAATTGCAGCTGGACCATTCACCCTCCTGACTCTAGCCTCACCCCACTTCCACTCACCCTCTGTGTCCTTTAGTTCTGAGCCACTGAACCTTATAATTCAGCACCTTCCTCTTTCAGGAGGTCATCCCGGCTTTCCTGGTCTGCTTGTGAACATTCTCACATTTACCCATTTATTTCTATCCTAGGAACCTCGTTTCCCATGCTCTCTATCCCAGATGGCTCATAGTCTTAATAATGCACCAAAGGTGAGGGTGGAAAAGCTGAGCAATGGAACATATTGACCTAGGTTCCCCGAGGAACCAGACACTCATGTGACTGGATGAAAACGAAGGCTCTGGAGCATTGGCTTTCTCATCTGTATAATGGATAAACTATTTCCAAAACTACGTTGTGATTGTGAGAGTCTAAGCATCTAGTGAACCTGGTCAGAGTAAGTGCTCAGCAAATGTTAACTATTTTATTATTAGTAATAATAACTAGTTATTATTGTTAATATTTTACCATCTAGATAGGTATCAATACTTTACCATCTAGATTGTTGGTCAATACTTTACCATCTAGATAGATGTTATCTATTGTTTATCATCATATCATGAATATATTTATATTTTAACAGCAAATGAGACACTGGGGCTCACTGACTTTACCATTCTCATCTAACAGATGGAAGGGAAAGGTGATCTCTACAGCAGCTACTAGCAGAGCCAGGGCTAGGACTCAGCTGCCCCAATTCCCTAATTCCTAACTTGTCCTTGGCACTAGGAAGTTTCTCTCTTGAGTCCTGAGAATCAGAGAATTGATGTTCACCTTATCAAATAAGATCTTTTAAGATTATAAATTCAGCAAGAGAGGAGACTGTTTCATAGTTAGAGTCCCAATTTCCTCTTCATTCTCTTCTGCATTTGGGGGAGTGGAATGCTTTGAGATATCCCTCTAAAGCTTCAAGATACTCTCCTGGGAATGCAAGAGCTTGCCCAGGGTCATTTGATGTCAATGACACACCAATGAAAACAATGCTAAAAATAGCATTAGTTAACATTTTCCAGAATCCACATCTTCCTTAATAGACATTAAAAATCTCTAAAAATGCAAAATTATTTTTTCTTCTGGTTGAGTAGACCCTCTCAACTCTATTCTTTCACTATTATGAGAAAAGCACACTGCTTCCCTACACTCTCACACACCACTTCGGATACCATATGTAAGAATAGTGTCACACTATCCACCCGGAGATAGTGCTAGATCCCAGAGCTTAAGAGCTCTGCCCCACAGAACTGCCCCCACTTCATATGCCAATCACAAGCCCCAGGTTGTGGCCTGTGCTTTTGACCCAACAGCTATAACTTAGTAGTTCCCATGACTCCCATCCTTGGGTTTTATAATTTGGTAAGACAGCTCATAGAATGCAGGGAAATACTTTACTATGTTTACCAGTTTGTTATAAAGGATATTACAAAGGCTGTACATGAACAGCCAGATGAAGAGGTACCAGGAGCAAGATATTGGGTTGAGAGGGGAGAGGGTGGAGCACACAGTTCTCATGACATAAAGCTTTTTCCATGAAAAAGATAATAATATATGTGTATTGATTTCCTAGTACTACTGTAACAAATTACCACAAACCTAGTGGCTTAAAACAACACAAATGTCTCATATAATTCTTAAGGTCAGAAGTCTAAATAGGTGTATTAGGCCATTCTTGCATTGTGATAAATAAATACCTGAAGCTGGGTAATTTATAAAGAAAAGAGATTGTATTGGCTCAGGGTTCTACAGGCCATGCAAGCATGGCACTGGCATATGCATCTGCCTGGCTTCTGGAGAGGGCTTCAGGGAGCTTTTACTCATGGCAGAAGACAAAGCAGGAGCAGGCAAGACACGTGGCAAAAACAGGAGTAAGAGAGAGCACAGAGGTGCCATGCACTTTTAAACAAGCAGACCTCATGTGAACTCAGAGAAAATCTCATTCACCACCAAGGGCATGGTGCTAAATCATTCATGAGGAATCTGCCCCCATGATCCAATCACCTCCCACTAAGACCCATCACCAGCATGGGGAATCACATTTCAACATGAGATTTGGAGATGACAGACACTCAAACTATATCATTCAGCGCCATGGCCCCTAAAATATCATGTCCTTCTCACATTGCAAAATACAATCATCTCTCCCAACAGTTCCCCGAAGACTTAACTCATTCTAGCCCCAATTCAAAAGTCCTAAAGTCCAAAGTCTCGTCTGGAGATGAGTTTCTTCCACCCATGAGCCTGTGAAATCAAAGACAAGTTTCTTACTTTCAAGATACAATGGGGGTACACGCATTAAGTAAAAATTCTTGTTCCAGAAAAGAGAAATCAGCCAAAAGAAAGGGGCTACAGGCCAGCAGGGCAATCATTAAATCTTAAAGCTCCAAAATAATCTTCTTTGACCCCATGTCCCACATTCAGGGCACACTGGTACAAGGGATGGGCTCCCAAGGTCTTGGGCAGCTCTACCCCTGTGGCTTTGGAGGGTGCAACCCCTGTGGCTGCTCTCACAGGTTGTCGAGTTCCTGTAGCCTTTCCAGACCCCCACATTTCCCCTTGGCATTGCCCTAGTAGAGGTTCTCTGTGATGGCTCCATCCCTGCATCAGGTTCTCCCTGAGTACCCAGACTTTCACATACATCCTCTGAAATCTAGGTACAAGTTGTCAAGCATCCTTTACTCTTGCGTTCTGAGCACCTACAGGCTTAACACCATGTGGAAGCCACTAAAACTTATGGCTTGTGCCCTCCAGAGCCATGGCCCAAGCTACAGCTGGGACCCTTTGAGCCAAGGCTGGAGCCAGAGAAGTGAGGATGCAGGGATCAATTTCCTGGATGGCTTAGGCCATTGGCACCTCGGGCCTGGCCCACAAAACCATTCTTTCCTCCTAGGCCTCTGGACCTGTAATGGGAGGGGCTGCCTTGTAGATCCCTAAAATGCCTTCAGGGCCTTTTTCCAATCGTCTTGGCCATCAGCACTTGGCTCCTTTTTAGTCATGCAAATCTCTCTAGTAAGTTGCTGTTCTGCAGCCCACTTGGATGCTTCCTCTAAAACTGGGCTTTTCTTTTCTACCACGTGGCCAGGTTGCAAATTTTTCAAATTTTTATGTTCTGCTTCCCCTTTAAATATAAGTTCCAATCTTAAGTCATTTCTTTGCCCCTATATCTGCCAGTCCACCTCTTAAAGGCTTTATGGCTAAGAAATTTTTTCTGCCAGATACCCTAAATCATCACTCTCAAGTTCAAAGTTCCACAAATCCTTAGGACATGAACACAATGCAGGCAAGTTCTTTGCTAAAGCAGAACAAGGGTGACCTTTGCTTTAGTTCCCAGTAAGTTCCTCATCTTCATCTAAGATCATATCAGCCTGGCCTTCACTGTTCATATCTCTATCAGCATTTTGGTCACAACAATATGACCAGTGTTTAAGAAGTTTCAAATTTTCCTCATCGTCCTGTCTTCTCCTGAACCCTCCACACTCTTCCAACCTCTGTCTGTTACCCAGTTCCAAAGCTGCTTCCTCATCTACAGATATCTTTATAGCAATGCCCCACTCCTTGGTTCCAATTTTCTGTATTAGGCTGTTCTTGTGTTGTTATAAAGAAATATCTGAGACTGGGTAATTTATAAAGAAAAGAAGTTTAATTGACTCAAAGTTCTGCAGGCTGTGCAAGCACGGCACCAACATCTGCATTTGTTTGGCTTCGAATGAGGCCTCAGGGAGCTTTCACTCATGGTGGAAGGTGAAGTGGGAGCCAGCACATCACGGGAGAGTGGGAACAAAAGAGTGAGGTGGGAAGTGCCACACACTTTGGTGATAAGTGAGTTCTTGCTCAGAGTTTCACGGAAACTCACTGAATTTGCATGAAACTCTGAGCCAGAACTCCCTTATAACCAAGGAGATGGTGCCAAACCTTTCATGAAGAATCTGCCCCCAGAACCAATTACCTTCCACCAGGTCACACCTCTAACATTGGGAATCACATTTTAACTGAGATTTGGAGGGAACAAATATCCAAACCATATCAATGGGTCTCTAGGTTAAAAGCAAGGTGTCCGGAGGGCCGTGTGCCTCCTGAAGTCTTCCATCTTCTAGAGACTGCTCACTTTCCTTGGCTTGAGGCTCCTTCTACTGTCTTCAAAGCCAGCAATGGTGCCTGGAGACCTTCTTGCACTACAGCTCTCTGACCTCTCCTGCCATGGTGCCTGGAGACCTTCTTGCACTACAGCTCTCTGACCTCTCCTGCCATGGTGCCTGGAGACCTTGCACTACAGCTCTCTGACCTCTCCTGCCTTCCTCTTCCACTTTTATGGACCCCTGTGATTACACTGGACCGAGCAGAATAATTTCAGATATTCTCCTTATTTAAGGTCAGCTGATTAACAACCTTAATTCCATCTGTAACCTTCATTCTTCTTTGCCATGTGAGGTAATATGGGTTCTGGGGATTAGAATGTGGACATCTTTGGAGGAGCCATTATTCTGTTTTCCATAGGATGTAAAGTACCTGTTTAGTTCTAGTAGTTTTCTGTCATAGAGAATTTATTTTTTCAACTGAAAACACAGACAGCCTAATTAAAACTTAATTTAATGCTAATACAGCAAATGAGTTTACCGCTTTGTGTTGAATTGCTTCACCAATTCTGGGCTTCCTGAGAAAATCTTCTCTAACACCCCCATTTCACAGATGAGCACCTGGGGCTCTTTGACTCACATGGCATTTAACAACCAAGACAAAATTGGAATCTGGTATACTGTGAAGTCGTTTCTCCTTATCACATTCCACCATCATGAAGCCCCTTGAAGTTACTGATCCAAAAAATGGTGACTCTCCCCTGATTCAACAGAGTGGACTGACCTACAAGGCAGCCTGCACTGGCTGATCAAAACACCCATGTATATTCCAGACAAAATTCGTGGAAAGCACAATTTTGTTTTAATGCTAGGACAGAAAAAAATTTCATCAGCATTCAGAGTATTTTTTTTTAATTCTGACATGTATACACAAGCATTTCATCCTTTGTATAATCAAAGGCCTTCATACAATAAAACTACTGGGTTGGTGCAAAAGTAATCACAGTTTTGCATCAACCTGATACATCTATCAAGTTTTGAAGGGAAAAGATTTTATTCAAGAATCTTGTCAGCTGAGCACAGTGGTTCATGCCTATAATCCCAACCCTTTCGGAGGCTGAGGCAGGTGGATTGCTTGAGCCCAGGGGTTCAAGACCAGCCTGGGCAACATGGCAAAACCCCGCCACTACAAAAAACACAAAAATTAGACAGGCCTAGTGGCACACACATGTAGTCCCAGTTACTTGGGAGTCTGAGGCAAGAGAATGCATACCCCAGGAAGTTGAGGGTGCAGTGAGCCATGATCATGCCACTGCACTCCAGCCTAGGTGACAGAGCAAGACTTGTCTCAAAAACAAAACAAAAATGCAAATTCTGTGGCCCAAAAAATTGTTGTCTATATGTGAAGGGACCTGAAAGAAGCTTTGAGAAAGCACATAGGCATCCCTGGGCATATTTGTTCAGGATCTACTTCAACTTACTAAGAGAAAAACCCTACAACATAATATGATAAAATTTCTATAACCCCACTCTAAAATCACAGGTGACACCAATAAAAACTGGGAAGTGGGCCTAGATACAATATGGAAACTAAAGTCTACTAATCTTCTCACTTTACATAGATGCGAATCAGTATTTAGTGCTTTTATTTTTATGTAGGTAGTTTAATCAACATTAATGTGTTTAAAATACTAATATTATTAAAAGCATTTTGATAACAAAGTATATTACTAGTAGAATTTAAAATAAAATTGCTACAGAAAAGAGCAAAGAAAACATAGTTCATATTTTTTATAAACTTACTAGGGAAATAGCAGGAAAAAAATTTTTTTAATGAAATAAGATAAAGAAAGGAAGCACAATTACATCAGTAATAATAACATAAACATCTACCCTAAACTGCAAGTAAAAGACAGCCACATGGTTTGATTTGGTTAGTTCAAGTGGTGAGTTAATCAAATTCAACCTAGTATTATTTAAAAGCCCTAACACTTAAAATAAATTGGCACATAAGTGTTATTAAGTGATTAGGCAAAGATGTAACGGCTAAAGGCAAGAAGAAATCAAATAAATATAAGAAGAGAAAATAGAAATTTTCATATTCTTATCAGGCAATGGAGAATTAAAAGAAAAAGCCATCTCCTGAAATGAAGAGAGTTATAGTATTTTGATAATAAAATCCAAAAGGAAAACATGAAAGTCATAAATCTTTATGCTCCAAATAATATTGTTCAAAATATAGTAATCACAAATCATTAGAGGAATAAAGATAAGTTAACAGTAGTGGGACCTTCCTCCATCTTTCACAGTTGAAGTATACAAACATATATACACCTGGGTGGGGTGTAGAGAAAGAAGTTCCAAATAACAATAAGATTTATTAGGTTTACAGAAAGTTTGGTGTCTTATGAGAGAAAAGGATGATATATTTCCTATCAAGCTTACAAAGAATATTGGCAAATACTAATTATGTAGTATGCTAACTCTTATAAGCCCAAAAAATAGAAAAAAAGACAGTCCAAAATTATCACATCACAAATTATTCTCTACAAAAAAATTGCACCACAGTGGCTCAGGCCTGTAATCCCAGCACTTTGGGAGGCTGAGGTGGGTGGATCACCTGAGGTCGGGGGTTCAAGACCAGCCTGACCAACATGGAGAAATTCCGTCTCTACTAAAAATACAAAATTAGCCAGGCATGGTGGCACATGCCTGTAATCCCAGCTACTCAGGAGGCTGAGGCAGGAGAATTGCTTTAACCCAGGAGGTGGAGGTTACAGTGAGCTGAGATCACCCCATGGCACTCCAGCCTGGGCAACAACAGCAAAACTCCGTCTAAAAAAAAAAAAAAAAAAAAAACAAAAAATAATTGCACTAAAAATCAAGCACACCATTAAGGATTATTTTAACACTAATAAAAGTGAAAACATAATTTATAAAAACGTCTGGAATGCTGAAACAGTTATATACCAAAGCAAATTTATAGCTTGTAAGCCTTTTATCAGGACATCAGAAAGAATGAAAATTACTAAAATAAGTGTTCAATTTTTAAAAATGGAAAAACAAGAACAAAGACAATTTAAGGAAAACAAAAACAGGGAAAAATAACAGCAGAAATTAATGAATTAGAAAATAAATTATAGATAAAATAAACAAATCTAAGAGTGGATTCTTTGTAGAAAAAAAATTTCTGATCAAACATTTAGCAGGCCTAATCAAATAGAAAAGAGAAAAAACACACATACATAAAACTGGGAATAACAAAGAATATGACCACAGACATAAGTAAAAATTGTGTAATATCATATTCTGACAAATTAAAATTTTAAATTAAACAGATGATTGGTAAAGAAAACATAAAAGATGCCAAAAAGCTTAATGAATAAATAACTAGGGAAGAAAATTTCACAATTTTCTAAAATTTCTTGTAGAGAAAAATGGAAGAATTTTCCATTTTTTTATGCCAATCTCTACAAGAATATTTGAAAAAGTGAAAAACACCAGAAATATAAATCTACGGGCCAATCTTCCTCATAATTATAAATGAAAAAATTCTAAATCAAATATTGACAATTTAATTTGGAAATGAGTCTAAAAATATTATATCATGTTCAAGAATAATTTCCTCTAAGAATGAAAAAATTATTTACTATGGAAATTTCAAAAGAATTCACTGCATTAGGTCAAAAGAGAAGATGCTCAAGGGTATTAATTTATTAGAGACCAAAATGTATTTGACATGTATATAGCATCTGATACTGATTTTCTCAGCCTTTTAATAAAGGTAGACATCCATATGTCTTAAGATGATAAAGACCACTATTGCTCACTGTTAGCCAGTGGTCTTTAATGCTAAAACACTAGAGATATCCATATTAATATCTGAAAAATACATGATACCTTCTATAATCACTATTGTTAAAAATTGTTCTAAATGTTCTGGCATTGCAAAAATACTCTTTAGAGGCAAGTCACAGTCTATAAATATGGTGGAAAAAGAGGCAAGTTATTAGAAAAAGAAAATTACAAAACTTAACTGAGGGATGAAAAAGAACTGGATGAAAGAAGTGACAAATTATATTTTAGAAAAGAAATATATTAAAATTCTTCCCCCAAATAATTAATAGGCATAATTAATTTTGTTTAAATCCAGTAAGATTTTTGGAAACATGGTAATTAAAAGCTAAAGTACATCTGGGAGAATGGAATACTTAATAATTGACCATTCAGTTAGAAAAGCAAGAGATATAGCAGTTGATTTCAGAAAATATATGAAATTTATTAATATGTAGTATAATTATATGTAGAAGCATATATATTATAATATTAGTTAAAATGACAAAAATGAAAACAAATTTGAAGGTGCAATACAATACTCTAAACCTAGAATACTAGGTATAGAAATTATGAAATAACTATATAGAGATTTCAAGGCAGATGTTAAACATCATGCAGAAAAATATTATACCAGTAAGTCCATGTTCACATATTTAAAATGATCCCAATCCTACAAATATATATGCACATAAACTATATATGTAATACATAAAATATATTTGTGCTGTACCCAAAACATTTTTTACTTATTAAAAAAATGCTGCAGTGTGATATCAGCCATAACAATCCACATCAACGATGTGACATTGCTATGCTTATTCTCTCTAAATGACATGTTTTTGGATGACTATTATTTTCTTTTTGTGCTTTTCTGTATTTTTCATATTTTCTGAAAGGAATGTTATAATATCAGAAAAGATATTTTGTATGAATAACACCATACTAGTATTGTGCATAATGTTTTGCATAATTCTAATTTTTTAATCACAGAAATCTTTGAAAATCTTATAAAATTGTTAGCACTTTCTCCAGAAAAAATAAACGCATTATATACAAGTAAGCCTCAAATTTTACATAACGTTACAGATTTTATAGGTCCACTGAAGCCCATTCAATGGCTCTAGGTGAGAAACAGACTGTGGAAAAGTTCAAAGAAATTCCTTACGCATTATCTCAATGGAGTCTCATCAAAACTTTGTAGACAGGAATAGCTACTACTTTTGCCAATTTAAGAATGAATAAATGATGTCTCCGAGAGGTAAAGAACACACAGTTGACAGGGACAGAATTCACACCAGTGGCCACGTCCTGTTGCCTTAGCACTGTGAGTTTCATGTCATAGCACAGGGTGGTTTATTATACACGGAACAGGATATTGTCAAATAACAAAACCAGACCTTCAATCCTGATTCACCCGTGAAATTTTGAAAAACCTCCTGACTTTACCATGCCTTGGTTTCATCATCAATAAAGTAGAGATAATAACACTTGCCCTGCATATCCCCCAGAGTTGTTATGGAGATAAAATGTAGGGGGAAGCACTTGCAAACATAATTTATCTTTATTATTATTAATACATAAACGTGTCTATTATGCATCTATTACAACTCAGGCCAGCACTGGGGTAAGTGCTGATGGGACCTAGGTGGGGGAGAAAAAGACAGAGCATCTTACTAAAAGGCAATTAAAATGCACCATTCTAGTTCAAAAAGTCTGTTTCCATGAGTAATTAGCAATCTATTATGCATCTGACAATGGTTTATTGGCTATTACATCAGTTCCGTGTGGCCATCCTGTGAAGTGAATCAACATAGCAGGGAGTTCCCAGCTTTAAAAAATGTTTGCTTTCACAGGTATCTGTCTAATTTATGTCTGTGATTTACTTTTAATGATTAAAATTTTAAGTTAATTTTGAAGTCTACTCTTTTTCCACTGCATTCACCACAGACTTGCTGAAGACTCCAGGACAATTAAGGCACATAAAAGCATAACAAAGCTCCCTCTCCCTATTTGACCCTATCAGGCTTCATATTCTTACTGTCAGAGGTAATTCACATGCCTTGATACCCTGGATACTTTGTTTGCATAAGTAGGCTAGGTCTTTCATAAATGTGAGTTGAGTTGCAGTGTGTGAATAAGATGCTGAGCTAGTGGTCTCTGAGGTGAGAACACTTCATGCAACTCAGTTTTCTCGTCAGTAATCTGGGTATCATGAAGCCTATTTTAATGGGAAAAGTCTCTGTAAATTACAATGGCCCATGAAAGTGGAATAAAACATGATTTTTTGCATTTAGAACTTCCCTGAGCCAGTTCCTTCCAATATCTTCTTCATCACAAATAGTCTATGACATCACCTAATGTACTTAACAGTCTGCCTCTAAAACTGAACTGAGACTCACGACCGATGTTCTTGTTTTGGGTTTTTGCTGCGGATTGCACTCACCTATTTCGATACCCCTTGTCCACTATTCACCAGGGGATGGGCCATCTGGATCCATTATCTGTTTTATTTCTTATGTACCCCACAGAACGGTAGTTAAAGTGAAAAACTTTATGAGCTGATCCTTTCATCCTTAGTCACAACCCTTCTAGAGTTGCTCCAAAGTGACAGTTACAGAGCCTGTAAGTGTGAGATCACTCCAGGCTGCTCTTCTAACCTCTAAATGGAGTCAGTCCTCAGGGATGGATGGAATTTCACTGCATTTTCCCATTTCATTTGTATAATGAAATCATTGTTTGGCCTTTCGTTCTGTACTTTTGCCCTTTTTGGTCTTAAGGTGGACCATTCAGTAGCCCCTTCCTATTTCTCTACGAAAACTAAGAATCATAAATGGATTCTCATCAAATCTCAACAATTTCATGTATTTGTAAAAATATCACATCAAATACATTCCGCCTTCACAGCAGTATCTATTTGTTATATACTTGCATGTATTTATATACACATAGAAGTGAATATGTATATAAATCTATAATGTGCGGACGTGGTAAAACTCAAACCGTCACCAGAAAAATCAGTCGCTTATCATCACTGACTGGGTCAGTTGTGTGATGATATGATCCATGTATGATCGGATTCAACTCCAAAGAGCAGCATGCAATGAAACATTAGCCTTCCCTGGAATCACCTGGGGTACTTGTTAAAATAGAGACAATCATACCTCGCCGCAGAATTACAGGTGGTTATGGAACAGAGATAAAGTTTTTAAAAAATGTATTTGTTGATTTATAGCCAAAATCTCCCCCAATGTTACATGGAGGGCAACAAAAGGGAGAGTTGTTGAGTAAATTACACAATATTCATTTAATGGGAACCCCGCAGTGATTAGCAAGAAGCCTATTAAACAGAAAAATGCATGTGGTATTATGATAAATAAAAAGCCAACATAATAATTGATGGATCAGAGAAAAAGGTCAGCAGTAAATCAACATACTTGGGAAGCTTTAGTTTTGAGCAAAGATGATCATTCAAATCAGTAGGGAAATAATGTATTATCTAAGAAATAGTGGTGAGGCATCTAAGTAGCTACCTAAAAAATTGTAACCTCCTTTACACGTACACCAGCACAAATTCCAGAATGAATGAAAGTAAAGCCATAAAAGCAATAAAGGAGAGCATAGAAAATATTACAATCTCAAAATAAGAGAGTTTTCCAACTATAATATAAAACCCAAAAGACAATAAAACATACTGATCAATCCAACTGTGTCAAGGCCTGTCTTTATATGCTCTTTCTCCCCAAATAAACACCATCAACAAAATAAAAAGACAACATACTGGAGAAAATATTTACAACTCTTAATGTACAGGGCTAATTAATACATGAGTCATTAAAAGTCAATATTTTTAAAATTCCATTAAAAATGGGTAGATGACAGAAAAACATATAGAAAATAAAATATGATAGCTTTTCATCATATACAAAGTTTCTCAACCTTATTCTCAGAAATAGACAACAAAACTTCAGGAAGATACTATATTTCACTTATCAGGTTAACAAAGATCAAAAGCTTGATGACACACTATGTTGTGGAGAAATGAGCACTGCCATTCATTGCTGGTGGGCATGCAAACTGGCAAATCTCTAGTCAATTAAAATATAAAACGCACACACTATTTGACCCAGCACTTCCATTTCCCATGAATTTCTCATGCAGTTGAGAATTTAAATTTTAAAGGAAAATGATAACTCTTTCTTGGTCATAGTCCTAAGGTATCAACAAGTCACTACCACAACTTGCTATAAAGACATCAAAATTGGCCGGGCACAGTGGCTCATGCCTGTAATCCCAGCATTTTGAGAGGCTGAGGCAGGCAGATCATGAGGTCAAGAGATGGAGACTGTCCTGGCCAACACGGTGAATACCCTCTCTACTAAACATACAAAATTAGCTGGGCGTGGTGGTGCACACCTGTAGTCCCAGCTACTCAGGAGGCTGAGGCAAGAGGATCACTTGAACCAGGAAGGCAGAGGTTGCCATGAGCCGAGATCGTGCCATTGCACTCCAGCCTGGCGACAGAGCAAGACTCCGTCTCACAAAAAAAAAAAAAAAAAAAAGACATCAAAATTGATCTGTGACAATCCGCTTTCATAACATACTTCTGCAAGCTAGCCAAGCAGTCCCAGCCATACTTCCGAAATCCAACTATTAGCAACAGGCACACTCCAAATGCCAAGCTTTCATGGCTAAAGGTCAACTAATTTCTAAACACACTTTCCAGTGTTTTAATTCCTGAACTTAATACTTCCCAAACCCTATATATGATCAGCATTTGCTTTGTTTTGACAGAACTGTGTCCTACAAGCAGTGTTGTCTCTTGTTTAGCAAACAATAAAGTCAGGTTTTTGCTTTACATATTGAGTGGTGGCCTTTTCCTTCCATCCAAGAACTAGAATATAGGAGAGACAGCATATGCATAAAGATGTTCTACTCTTTTTCAAAGCATTGTTTAACATAGCAACAGGTTGCAAACAATGTAAATAATCTCGAAAGACCAGTAAATTAGAAAAACAGAAACATCAGATGTGTCCTGGAAAGGGAAGTAGCTGGCATGGGGCAAAGGAAGGAAGGAGAGACCAATACATTTCATATACACAATTTTGGAGTTCATAACATTTTGCCCCATAGGCAGATATTACATATTAAAAAGCAAGTTATTTAAAGTCAGAATTTTAAATTGTATGTGTAAAAGAAAAAAATACATATGAAGTCGGTAACAAACCAGTAACTGTTGCTATGCTAAATTATCGGTGGAATAGTTGTTTCAATGTCTCTTTCCCTAAACATTTCATAATGTTGTGACATAACTTGTAATTTTAAATGGAAATGATTTATAAATGTCATGCACAATATCAAACCAAAATGCAGCAAATGAGATTATTCCACTGCAAATGAGATATTCCAACTGCAAGTTGGCATATAACCACAATACTGTAGGAGCATAAAGCTAATTTCTCTCATTAGGAGAAATAACCAAGGAGAAAAGAGGAACTAGAGAAGTCCAATTACATTGCATGAGAGAAACTGACAGAACAAAATCTTCCTGTAACATTAAAAGGCTTCAAACAAAGCCCAAAACCTCTGTGAGACTTGGAGCTAACACTTCCATTCCCAACAGCTTGGAGAGCAACACTCTTGTTGCATTGGAACTCAGGTGCAACTACAGACACATGCATTACTTGTCTATTTTTGCAAGTAAATAGTTGCAAAATAGACAAGTAATGCATGTGTATTGCAAACTTTGCAATTACCTGTCTATTTTTAAAAGTTAACCTAGTAAAGAGTAGATACATATTTTGCTTTATTTTAAATTAATTCTTTCTCCCTGATATGCAAGTCCAGGAAAGATCCCAGCAGCCTCTACTTCCAGAAGACAGCTACATGTACAGCACAATACCAATCAGAAATGACATCTCTCAATATCACATTTGCTGAGTCACTCAAGTACTCAAAAAGAAAAAAAAAATAGACCTTAATTTTCTTACCACTTTGCCGTGTGCTCTTGGAGTTCAGAAGCCAGGTTAAGCTTTCTTCTTTCAACTGGAGAACTCTAAAAGGGGAGAAATAGTAAAATAATTGAAATCATGTTGCTTAAAAGCTATCCTGAGCTGTTGAGCGGGGAATAAAATAGTACATTAAAATGATCCAAAGTATCAAACAGAACTATTTTCATCCATCATTGGATAGTGACACATTACTCAGACTGTGCCGACTTGCAGGGTGAGGTTAAGTTGCAGGGTTTCAGCCACCCATTTATCCTAAGGTAACTCACAAGGCCTATTTGTATTATTCCATCACTCAAGACAACTTTAATCCAGTCCCCCATTCCATTTTCATTTCTAGTCTTGAAATACTTAATACAGGGTAAATTGATTATAGAAAAAAGTAACACTCTTGGCATAGAATTTAATTTTGCAGTTTATTCATTTTAATTGGTGTCTACACTCAAAACGTTTGACAAACAAGAAATCTGAAAGCTCTGATAATTAAATAGTTAATCCAAACTTCCTCCTGTATGAAAAATTGTAATTTTTAGGACTAAAACCAAAAAGCAAACTTTGGATATATTTGTATTTCTTTTCATGTTTGAGAAATCACTTAAATGATCACTCATATCAGTCTTATACATAAAATTTATAGTTCTAAAAGTTTTTTTCAAAGGCTATCATTAGGCGATCTGGCACTATCTAATAAAATTAAAAATACGTAAGGCCAGGCACCATGGCTCATGCCTGTAATCCCAGCCCTTTGGAAGGCCAAGGTGGGGGCACTGCTTGAGCCTAGGAGTTCAAGACAAGCCTAGGCAACATAGAGAGAGACCTAGACTCTACAAAAAATTTTAAAAATTAACCAGGCATGGGTGTGCATGCCTGTAGTCCCAACTACTTGTGAGGCTGAGGCAGGAAGATTGAGTTCACAAAGTTGAGGCTGAAGTGAGTGGTGATTATGCCACTGCACTCCAGCCTGAGTGACAGAGCAAAACCCTGTCCCAAAAAATAAAATAAAATTCTTATGCTACAATTCCATTTCTGGGGATCTGTAAAGGCACATGTACCATGATACTCATTACAGCATTGCTATTTGGAGGTCAAGAACTAGAAACCGTGTTAATGCCCATAGATGAAAGAATGGTGGGATAAACCCATGGAGCAATGTTATATCCACTGGACAGAACATGAAGCATTCATTAAAAGTAATTAAATAGCATTAATTATATGTTAAAGAATCTTGTCAATGATTTTGATTGGGAAAAGCAGTAGGTAGAAAGAAAACAAAATGGTTACTATACATATATATATATATATATATATATATATATATATATATCTACACACACATACATATATAAACAAATTGTAAAACTAAGCCTTCATATCAGTTATTCCCAATCAAGAGTGATATTGCCTGCCAGGGACATTTCGTGATGTCTGGAGACATCAAAGCTGTGGGGAGCATGCTCTTAGCATCTGGTGGGTGGAGGCCAGGGATGCTGCTGAACATGCCTCAGTGCACAGGACAGCCCCCACCACAAAGACTTATC
Organism: Pongo abelii; assembly: GCF_028885655.2. Classification (NCBI taxonomy): domain Eukaryota; kingdom Metazoa; phylum Chordata; class Mammalia; order Primates; family Hominidae; genus Pongo; species Pongo abelii. The sequence continues at coordinate 45,769,132 of NC_072007.2, forward strand.
TGGCCCACGTGTCAACAGCACTGAGGCTGAGACATTCCTGTATGTGGACATGATATGATTTTATAATTAAATTACATCAGTATAGAAAATGTGTGGAAGCTCACACACCAGGTTGTCCATGTAGCTCATCTAGCAAGAGATATGAGCAGGGATGAAGGCTGAGATGCTAGTGGAGAGGAAGAAGTAGTAGACGGAGGTGCCCAGGGTAGGGTCAGCTTTATAATACAATCTTATCTCTTATATCTTGTTATGCTTCAGCTCTGTGTCCCCACCCAACTCTCATCTTGTAGCTCTCATAATTCTCACGCACTGTGGGAGGGACCCAGTGGGAGATGATTGAATCATGGGGGCAGGTCTTTCCCATGCTGTTCTTGTGATAGTGAATGCGTTTCATGAAATCTGATGGTTTTAAAAAGGGAAGTTTCCCTGAACAAGCCCTCTCTTTGCCTGCCGTCATCCACATAAGATGTGACTTGCTTGCCTCCCGCCATGATTGTGAGGCCTCCCCATAAATGAAACTGTAAGTCCAATTAAACCTCTTTCTTTTGTAAATTGCCCGGTCTCGGCTATGTCTTTATCAGCAGTGTGAAACAGACTAATACATACCTGTATCAAACTACCCTGAAATAACTACTGTCATGTTTCTTTTTGTTCCTTAGATGCAGCAAAGTAAAGGCATAACTTTAAAATTTCACTAAACCACACTCTTCCCAGATAAAAGAAAAATAAACCCAACTTGGAAGGAAACCCCAACTTAAAGGCCATCAAAGGGAGAGAAATGATAACAGCCAGCCTGGCCTTTGGCCAATCTTTGTACAATATTGCTTCGATTCTCCTAAATAATCTTGTTGATTTCAATTAATTTGAACTGGCCTCACCCTCTTCCACTGTTCATATAAGTAGTTTGGTATTTTTATTACACAATAGTGAATTCAATTTTAAATAGAGCAGAGCACCAAAAATATGAAAAGTCACTCATTAACTTTGCATAGACGTGAGTATGGTTGGTGTCATCGTTCCACTTTTCCTCCTAGCAAATTCACAAGATACACTTCAAAATGAGTATTCTGCCTTATGTCAGATATGAACCACACCTAGTCAATGCCATTTATGAATTAAGAAGTAGTACTTTTTGTCATCTTTCCTAAACTGTTAGTCTTCAGGTGTTTTGTGTAGATTTTAGCAAAATCACAGAGCTTCATTGTATTCTGAGTAAACCCCTCTTTGATGTAAGCCCTTGTGAGGCTTGTATATGGCTATATGGCATTACTGTCAGACATCAGCACCACCAAGAAAAAGTACCTATTCTCACTAAATGCCACATGTCAGGTTACTGCATACACATAAAATGCCAGGATCACAGAGGGTGATATGGGAGGCCAAACCGATCCTCACCATTCAACAGAGGAAAAGAACATTTTTTTTGTACTCCTATTTCTACCTCTTCCCAGGCCCTTGCCCCTTGATTCCATTCATCCTGCTCTTACTGGGGTGATAAATTCTCCTTCTCCCATTTTTTGCTCCCATCAGTTCTTCTCTCACTCCTTCCCCATAATTTTATTTTATTGTGGAACATGTCCTTACTGGCCTGTAATGTTTTGTAATTCTCAGCATAAAGTATTTTTCCACCTGAAGTCTCCTTACCCAAATATCTATCCTCAAGCTATTGTCTGCTTGCACTTCCCATCTCATGAAGATGCTGTCACTAGTCCCGCCTACATATCCATACTCATTTGTGTGCACTAAGTGCTTGTTTTCTGATTACCCCTCTGAGGAGATGACACCACAACCCTTTGATGCCCACTCTGTTCTGATTCTCAAGGTCTATTTTAACTTTCTTGGTTATGTCACAAAACACAGATTATAAGACTATCAGAGTACAGCCGGGAGCACTGGCCCGCAGTAGCCAATAGGTTTCAATTCCCCTGCTAATGCCATTCATTGGAAAGTGTGTTTTTGCAGTGTCCAGAGGAATGCCCCGTGGGGGAGGCCATCATGATGCATCGGCAGTGTTGGCATCGGTAGAAGTGGGTAGTGGCAGTGGACATGGCCAGCATCTGTTCATTGCCCCAAAACCAGTCATAAGGGATCTTTCAATGACAGGGAAAATCTAGGGCATATGTGCCTGTTCTATGTACCTGAAGTGCATTTAAGAGTGTGGATATATACATAGATATGCACACAAACTACATGTGTGTGTCTCCAATGTGGAAAAGACCAAAGGTGTTTGTAAGCTGTAGACAAGATACTAGCAGAGATTTCTTCTTGTTTCTTCCATATTTTCCAGTAAAGTCCAAATTCCTTCCTGACATAAACTTCCTCCCTAGCCTTCTTTTGGGCAACGCTTTGAAGAGCCACCCAGAACATGCTTCTTGCCAGCTCTCATGACTGGTTCCTTCACTGTATGCAAGTGTCTGCTCAAAGGTCACTGTGATGGTTAATATTAGTGTCAACTTGATTGGATTTGAAGGATACCTAGATGGCTAGTATTGTTTTTGGATGTGTCTGTGTGAGTTTGCCAGAGGAGACCGACATTTGAGTAGGTGGAATGGGAGAGGAAGACCCACCCTCAGTATGGGTTGGCACCACCCAACTGGCTGCCAACATGGCTAGAACAAAGCAGACAGAAGGGATTTGCCTTGTCTCGGGTAAGACTTTGGACTTAAGACTTTTGAGTTAATGCTGGAATGAGTTAAGACTTTAAGGGACTGTTAGGAAGGCATGATTGTATTTTGTAATGTTAGAGGGACATGAGATTTGAAGGGGCCAGGGCCAGAATGATACAGTTTGAATCTGTGTCCCCACTAAATCTCACGTGGAATTGTAATCCTCAATGCTGGAGGAAGGACCTGGTGGAAGGTGGTTGGAATATGGAGGCGGAGTTTCCATGAATGGTTTATCACCATCCCCTTAGTGCTATTCTTGTGATAGTGAGTGAGTGAGTTATCACAAGACCTGGTTGTTATACAAGTGTGTGGCACCTCCCTACTGTCTCTTTTCCTCCTGCTCCAGCCATGTAAGACACCTGCTTCCCCATTACCTTCTGCCATGATTGTAAGTATCCTGAGGCCCCCCGCAAAAGCAGAAGCCACTTTGCTTCCTGTACAATCTGCAGAACCATGAGTCAATTAAACCACTTGATATGGTTTGGCTGTGTCCCCACCCAAATCTCATCTTGAATTGTATCTCCCATAATTCCCACATGTTGTGGGAGGGACCCAGTGGGAGATCACTGAATCATGGTGGTGGTTCCCCTATACTGTTCTCATCGTAGTGAATAAGTCTCATGAGATCGGATTGTTTGATAAGGGGAAACCCCTTTCGCTTGGCTCTCACTCTTCTCCTGTCTGCCACCACATGAGATGTGCCTTTCACCTTCCATCATGATTGTGAGGCCTCCCCAGCCATGTGGAACTGTCAGTCCATTAAACCTCTTTCTTTTGTATATTGCCCAGTCTTGGCTATGTCTTTATCAGTGGCATGAAAACAGACTGATACACTTCTTTTCTTACAAATTACCCAGTCTCAGTTATTTCCTTATAGCAGTGTGAGAATGGACTAATACAGTCACCTCCTCAGAGAAGCCATGTCTGACTACTGTATGAACAGGGCCTGGCCCTGCTTCCTGGCTGTTCAGCCCCAGCCTCACTCTATTCCATAAGCCAGCATCATTTTCTTCACAGCATGTGTTCCCTTCTGATGTAACACTATCGATGTTTGCTGGGTTATGTGAGTCTTAACCCTGTATTCATCCCCTGCCCACGCTCACTGTATTGTGATCACCACCATGGGAAGGGCTGGGCTGTCCTCTTGACCAGGCATCTACCACAGGGAAAGACATAAGGTGGACACTGGACAGAGGTTCATGCAATTTCTTAGTTGATCTGTTTTCTGTATAGATGAGGAAGAAAGGCCCAGAGAGGTGATGCGACCCAGCCAAGGTCACTCAGCAAATACTAATAACTGAACATTTCATTTGAGCCCAGAATCCTTTGTCCTCAAGCATTGGCTCAGATTTAATTTACTTTGTTTTGTCTTTCAGAAAAAACTATAAATAACTGATGCAGACTGTTTTTTCCCCAAGGGAAGCCCAGAAAAGTGACTATATTCTATGAAGAACATAAGTATGTTTCAGTCATGAGCCAGACATTTTCAAGTAATTCTCAGGAATTCTCAGTCCTGACCTTCCTCTTCCCATGGTGAACTCAGAGCCACAAAGTCTGCTGCACACAGAGCTTCTATAGATGCAAATCTGAGAACCTGTTGGCTCAAAGGTATCACTGCCGCTTATACTAAGTTGCTTTGCCTCAGCTCCCAAAAAACTCACTGAAAAAGCAGGCTCAAATTCTAATACCTCTTATCCTGAGTCCCTGAGACAAGTCACCTCCTACCCCCAAGGCCCCCATCATCTCCTTCTCCTTCTTCTTCCTCCTCCTCTGCCTCTTTTTCTTCCTCCTATTCTCTCATTTGGCTCTTCATTTGTGTTTTGATTGTTCCTTGTGCCTAGTTCTTTTACAACATCCATGGCACTTCTCACTGTTAGGTATTTGGTTATATACACGGCGAGCATCCTAGATTTTGGAACCAAGCATGTGCCAAGTGCCTTATATGTTACAAAGTTAATTTATTTAATCATCCCAATAAATTTATGCAGCCAATATTTGTATCCCAGTTATAAAGATTAAGGCAACTGGGTCTCAGAAAGATGAATTCACTTGCCCCCTAACAGAGCTCAGAGACAGCCTGTCCCAAAGTCCAGTTCATCTCTTTACATCATTGTAAGTCACTATAATCCCTTTGTGACTTACATGAAACGCAGAATGGGGAGAGACTGTAGGGAGAATGGGAGACAGGCAGGCAGTATAGAAGAGGTAAGAGCTTGGGCTTTGGAGTAGACTTTGTGTTTGAATCTTTATGAACTATGGACAAGTGATGTAACCATTCCAAGCTTCACAATTATCTTAAAAGCTTTGCAAATCTCTCTTTCAAAAAGTAAAGAGAGAATAATATTTTCCTCATAAAACCGATATATGGCCAGGCATGGTGGCTCACGCCTGTAATCCCAGCACTCTGGGAGGCCAAGGCGGGTGGATCACGAGGTCAGGAGATCAAGACCATCCTGGCTAACACAGTGAAACCCCGTCTCTACTAAAAATACAAAAAATTAGCCGGACATAGTGGCGGACACACCTGTAGTCCCAGCTATTCGGGAGGCTGAGGCGGGAGAATGGCCTGAACCCGGGAGGCAGAGCTTGCAGTGAGCTGAGATCACGCCACCACACTCCAGCCTGGACAACAGAGCGAGATTCCATCAAAAAAAAAAAAAGCTGATATAAGATTAAATAAGAAAATATATGAAATGTATATTTGCCCCCGAGTCTAAAGGATAAGTGATGTGTAAATATATTATCTAGGAAACTCCAGAGGGGCGCCAGTGTGTGCATCGGCAGGGCTGAGTATATGGAGGCCCTGGTGTTGGTCCCGGGTGCAGAACCTTAAGGTGTAACAAGATAGGAGTCCTGAGCTGTTCTGACCCTGGAGATGTGGGCTTAACTACAAGTGCATATTCCCATGTCTTTCCCAGCCACTGACAAGCTGGAATGTCTAAGATCGCCTGGCTGCCAGGAACAGCTGGAAGAACACCAGCATGTGATAGGGGACAGAGATCCAGAGCACTTCAGGAGAACCCGGGGAGCAGGCACCATCTTCCACTGAAGGGGAGGCTGTTACTAATCGTGGAAAATAATTGTTCTCAAAATCCTGGTTCTCTTAAAATGCATCTACCATATTTCATTTTTCTAGTGAGTAGAGTCACCAAATTTAGCAAAGAAAAATGCGGTATAGCTAGTTAAATTTGAACTTTAGATAAGCAGTGAGTGAATTTTTATTGTATTTCTCATGGAATATTTGGTAACCCTAGCTCTGAGCAATGTTGATTTCTAGGTATCCTTTCTCTAGTTTAACCATCACAGATGTGACTGTGTTTGAAAACATTGGTTCCCAGATGTCATAGGAATGGTTGATAAGGGATGGCTCTTAGAACTCTGAATCAAGGAAAGGCCCAGGAACCCACAAGTATTCTACATCTTAACCACTATCCCAAAACAGCATTACTATTGCTATTGCTGTTCTTAACTCTCTCTGTAGTGGCAATGAAAATCCCACATTCTGCACATGTGAAGTGTCTCTCCACTGTACATTGTTTGTTTCCTTTTAATTTTCAAAATTCATATTCTTCCCATTAAAATACCAGACACTCACATTAAGACAGAGTCTCCGTCTGTGGCTCAGGCAGGAGTGCAGTGGTACAATCATAGCTCTCTGCAGCCTTGACTTTCTGAGCTCAAGCAGTCCTCCCAACTCAGCCTCTTCCCTTGTAGTTGGACTATAAATAAGCATGTGCCACAATGCTCAGCTACTTTTTAAATTTTTTGTACAGACAGGGTCTCGCTATGTTGCCCAGGCTGGCCTCAAACTCCTAAACTCAAGCAACCCACCTACCTCAGCCTCCCAGAATGTTGGAATTACACTGCGCCCAGCTCTTTTTTCTAAATAAATAAACAACACTTCGATTTCTGTTTTTAATCACCCCAGCCCCATACGAGATCACTATTAATCGTGGTTGAAATTTCCCACAAAGCCAGTGTTGTCTTGCTTTGCACTATCAAAAGTTACCCCCGTGACCTACAAAGAATTATCGGGTTGGTGCAAAACTCACTGCGATTTTTGCCATTACTTTCAATGGCAAAAACAGCAGTGACTTTTGTACCAACCTAATACAAATATTTAAAATTTTGATGTGAGTTCTTTAAAAGTTTGAATACCTCAAATGTGTATTTAAAAAACTACTTTGAAACGTTTTAGGTAAGTATCTATGAGTCAAAACATCTGCGAAGGAGGAAAATGACAATTTATCTGTATTTCAAAGATCTATCTCCAACTTTACTGAGGTACAACTCAACTCGCTAAGGGCAGTGAGAGACTGTCGCAGTTTTGAGTCTGGTTTCATGTCTCTATTCTATCCATATGTGGAGGTCATTTGATAAGCATGGGTCCCCCTCATGGCAGGAGCAGTTCCTTATCCATGCTCATGGCCCTAATAGTGATCTTTCACGTCATTCCTTGGGCAGAAACACATTTAATTATTGTTATGCAAGAAATATATCCTTGCAAACCATCGAACTTGTCAAAAGGCGGTTTGTAAACATTTCTCATGCAAATAACCCTCTGGTGACTGAGAGCAGTCCCTTCCAGGGCCTCTTTCCTGCAATGCTCATTCAGTGGGGCAGGGATGGCTGACTCTCAAGGAGGGCCCAGGATCCTGCATTTCTTTGTTTTTTGTTTTTTTATTATTATACTTTAAGTTCTAGGGTACATGTGCACAACGTGCAGGTTAGTTACATATGTACACATGTGCCATGTTGGTGTGCTGCACCCGTTAACTCGTCATTTAACATTAGGTATATCTCCTAATGCTATCCCTCCCCACTCCCCCAACCCCACAACAGGCCCCAGTATGTGATGTTCCCGTTCCTGTGTCCATGTGTTCTCATTGATCCTGCGTTTTTACCACTACCCCAATCTGACCCAAGTGCCGCTGGTTCTCTGAACACACTTCGAAGAATAATGCTGTCCCCTCTATAAACTGCTCACAGATGTAGGAAGATGCCAGCAGAGTGACAGAAAAGGCTTATAGGTTTAAGATCTCAAAAGAACTTCAACTCAGGGTTAAAGACAAAAGCAAAACTAAAAGTTAAACATCAGAAGGATACCTCAGTCAAATGAGCTTTCCAGGGTTCCTCAATCTTCCCCAGTTCCTGAGCTTGATATTGACCTGGGAAAGGTCAAGCTTTAAAGTTAAATGCAGAACCTTTTAAAAGCTGCCTCTCTGGGGCCGAGGAGGGTACACATGTGGGGCAGGATCCGGAGGGCCATGCCATTCCTGTGGCCCCTGCACTCCTGGTCCTGCAGCACCTAGTAACCCAGCCTGGATCGGGCATGACATGTCATGCCACAAAATTCCCCTCTGCATTTGAACATAGTCTTTCTTTCTCAGATACCCTCCATGGCCACTATTTTTCTACCACTGCTCTCTTCTGACCTAAACTAGTAAGTACAGTTTTCCCTTTGTTATGCACTACAGGCATGATCTGCTTTTATCATTCAATGGCAACAATGTCTTGATATGGTTACTTAGTGTCCTGTGAAAATTATTTCTTCTGGGACACAGGTCGCATTTTTGATGCAAATTAAAAAAAAACTGTTGTCAGAGACAATAAAAGTCTTGGCTTCCTACAAATAGCAAAATTGAGATAAGAAAGCAAAGTTCACGCAACATAGCTGAGTGGACAGGACTCAGCTCAGTGCCCGACCACTTAGGTTTCACAGCTCCATCTCCACCATCCGACTACCCTTGGGTAAGTTAATGAACCTCTCTGTGCCTCTGTGTCCTCATATTTATTGTTTTTTTATGTCTCTTAATTTTTATGACTCCTAAAAAGCTTTATTTTTAATTTAGCTTTCTGCCTCTGTGCTTGTTCCTTCAACACTTTTGACAACAATTTTCTGCTCCTCAATAAGGAAAGCGTGCTTGATCCCTTCACAAGCACATTTAACACACATGGAACCACCATAGGCCCTGCTGACATGTTTCAGTGTTTTGGACAAGCTCATAAGATTTTAGGTCTCACAGCATGAAACCCTTGAACACGCTGAATACAGATTTTGGTGCTTTCTGAAGCTTCTTGGTATAAAGGTAAACAATTTTACTACTTTGGGTTCTGTGGCAGCCGAGTTTAGTGAGAAGCTATATTGCAGGAAAGCCTATGATGATTAGTCAAACACTGGACCATTCTGAGTGCCTCTAGACATCATCCCCAGAAGAGGAAAAAGCTCATCTTTGAATCAAAGAAAACTCCAGCAACAATCTGGTGAGGAATGCTTTGAAGTTTAGATGTCAGTTGATATCAAGTACATAGAATCCAGTATGCTCAGTAAATATGAGCTCTCATCATCACTAGAAGAGAATGTTCAGAGCATTGATGCCCCCATCGGCTCCATGGACAATCATCATAGTTCCTGTCTTTCTGAGACCTACTCAATAAGAAACTATTATTGCCACTGGTTAGTTGCATCATTCCATTAGCCACGTTAAGTACATTCATCTCCCCTTTCTTACCTAGAGCATGAACATATATGCCGTCTCTGAGACTCTGTTATCCCTATACTTTTCAAACCTCCGTCAATTATAGATATGTGTGTGTGTGTGTATGTGTATGTGTATGTGTGTATAACTACAACTTTGAGAGCAATGTTTGTCCGCAAAATAAAACAAGGATTCATTCTCTCTGTCTACCCTTCTCTGATTCTTTCATCTTTCTCATTCTTTCCTCCATCCTGTCTCTCTCAGTCTCTCCCTCTTCCTCCCTCCATATCCCTCTCCCTCTCTTTCTTTCTCTCTCTCTCACACACACTCTCCTAAAATAGAAGTATAGTATTAAGAAGAAAATAAGTAACTGCCTAATTTCCTAACATAAACATTTTCATTTTATTTCCTATGGTTCCCCCAGCTACCCGTGTGAATGGAATTGAGAAACTACCCTGGAAAATCAAATGACTAGAAATGAGCTTGCAACAGCCAATCTTTAAATCCTTTCATTCCTTCCCTACCCTTTCTCTTCCTTAGCTATGTACCATTTGCCTGTGAGGCTGGCGTCCTGGCAAATAAGTGAATACATAGATTTGCCCACAGAGAAGTCATGTTTTCTCTGCAACTCAATTGTTATTAAATACTTCAGAGCCAACATTTGGTAAGATGAGCTAATAACCACCCTTCATCCTAACTCCTTTAATTCTTTGCCCTTAAACTGCCAACAGGGAAGAAAAGTTGGAAAGCCCCAAATTCTTTCATTGGGGCTGTACCTGCAAGCATTACACTTCTAAATGAAGCCTCAAAGGCTCATACAATGGAATAGTGAGAAATGTTGCAGAAGAAGTCATCTAAATATGCCATGAGGAGTTGTACAGCTTCAGAATCCAGTGGACTTTTTTCAAAGGGAGAATGCAATTGGGGGAAGAGAAAGTGGAAGACAGAGGATCTGAGATCATGAAGTCTTATTCTGATGAGAACTAAAACATTTTCCTAGAAACCAGAATGGGAAGTCAGTTTTTACAGGTTCTAGCATTTCACAACTTCCGAAGATGTGCAGGTGGCTAAAACTGACTTTTTATTTCTTAAAAAAAAAAAAAAAACCTACCTGGCATTGCATTTGCAAGAGGGCTCAGGCCTGCTGCTGCTTTGTGTCAGAATAATTAATAATAATTATTATTATTATTATAATTAATAATACCAGAAGTCCATGGTACCACTTTCTCATGAGAAGTACGCAATAGCCAAGCTTTCTGGAAACTTAAAACATCTCAAAATGCACGGTACACTTTTTTTTCACCAAAATTTCCCTAAAATATACTATTTTACAAGGTTAATTCCTAGAATTACACAGGAAAAAAACCCTGAAATTTTGAATTCATGCAGAAGAAATTAACTATAGTAGTTTGTACTTTCTGAAAGCACATTCTGTGACTTTGTTATAAGAGTTCCAGGCTAGGCATGGTGGCTCATGCCTGTAATTCCAACACTAAGGGAGGCTGAGGTGGGAGGATCATTTGAGGCCAGGAGTTTGAGACCAGCCTGGGCAACATATTAACACCTTGTCCCTATAAAAAATTAAAAAATAGCCAGCTGTGGTGGCACATGCTTGTAGTCTTAACTACTTGGAAGCTACAGGAGGATTGCTTGAGCCCAGAATTTCAAGGCTTCAGTGTGAGCTGTGATTGTGCCACTGCACTCCAGCCTGGACAACAGAGCAAGACTCTGTCTCAAAAACAAACAAACAAAAAAATCCAGCATATATAAAATACTTTCTTATTTTTCTGACCAGGGTTTCAAAAAGGAAACAACCCAAATGTGATGTTCTACCTAGTAAATCACAACCATATTCATATCTATAAACTCAAGTTGCTTAACAAAGGCAAATTAGGATTTTTTTCTGTTTAGGTGTTTGTTAACACCTGTAAAGAATGGGACACAGTGGAAACTTGATGCGATATATTTAGTCTAGTACCAATCTGAGTTAAAATGAAGGATGTAACTGAAAGAAAGAAATATGATGTAAAGAGAGATTTATTTGTATATTGTTTCCCTAAGACAGTTTCCTTCTAGACACTTCTAGAAGTTGAATGGCTGTGCAAAAGTATCTTCTTGTTTCTTAACTTGTATTGCCGGGATGCATTGCACTGAAAATGGTAAAGTGAAATGAGACCTCTGCTTTCCTTAGTTACTCTCAAATCAATGGCTGGTTAACAAAAGCCATCTTAGGTATTAGTAGCTCAAAAACCTCTTCTACGTATTACAAAGCCCTACAACAAGTGAGCCCAGGAGGTCAATGAAAATGCAATGTATGGACTTTTCCTATCCAGGCAGGGCTCATTTTCCATTGTTTTATTTCTGAAATGAAGAGCATTTCCAAAGCTGTTTGAGGAAGTTGGGCTGCTTGATGATTGAAGAGGCATGTGATGAACACCCAAGTTCTCCATCTTAGTCACCACATTAGCATCAGGGATGTGATAACAGCTGTACTGTCCTAAATGCATACTTTCCAAAGACTGGCCTTGCTTGTTGCTTTCTGGAAAGGAAGTATCCAATGCATGCCTTTCTTCTTTAGGAACATCCTCCTTTATATGCAGCTTCAGTAAACATCTCCCTTTGGTTTGATTTCCCACTCTTCAGACAATTAATTATACTCTTCAGGCTCCTAAGAGTAAAATCTAAATTCATTACTTTTTTTTTTAATTTATGACTTTAAACAGAAAATTAATGTTACTGGAGTAAACAGAACTTTAGAAATCAAGCCAGTAACTGTATCCCACCCACCCCCTACAAAACAAAACAAAACACAAAATTAAAATAGAAAGTCAAACAAAAATTAAATAGACAAAAATTAGACAAAAATTAAAAGCCAAAAGTGCCATGTGACTGTGTGTACAGTTTATCACCCTGTAAAGATCTAGATGAATTGGTGCAATGCAAATAAGACTTCAAATAAGTACATCAATTTTAAAAAGAAATGAATTCCTTTTCCCCCATAAAATTAGAAAGTGATAGTAGAGAAAATGAGAAAATGTTGAAAAGATAACAGATGTGTTGGGGTTATTCTGTTTCAGACTTTACCCAAGAGAAAGCGATTGGAGAGTTGCCTAATCCTGGTATCATGTTTCCGGCTATGACAGGAAGAGATAGATCATAATAGATAAAAATGGAAAATGTTGTGAAAAAATCAAATATTTCTAAGAAAGACAAAACGCAAGACTCAGCTGTGGTGAGTGTTAAAGGAAATGAGTGTCGCAACTAGATGTAGCTCAAGACATATATTTAAACATGTTCTAATGGTGGAACAGTGAGAAGAACAGTTAAGAATAATGGCCTAAGACAGTCTCAGAAACTCAGGGCTCCGCCCCTGACTCTTTACCCTCAGTGATTCTCCCCATCAAACCCCATGACCTGTCTGGGCAGTCTTATTCTCAACACTTCCCTTGATGGAAGTCTAATCTCAGCTTCTAGATATTCTAACCAGAGGTCTAAATCAATCCTTTCTGAAATTTAATTTCAATTCTTTTTTTAACCTGGCTCTCAAGAGAAAAATTCAGGTACTTTCTATTTCCAATTCCCTTCTCTAAACTGAAACATAATGTAACTTACTTACTCTTCTCCCCATGAAATAGCTTACAACTTTTTGACTTCTACCAATGGAATAACTCTCACACACATACTCCTATGATCAGGCCACTGATAAATATTCAATTATGTTTTCCACTTCTTCCGAGGGAGTTGCATGCAACAGAAACTGCAAATGGCATACGAAAGTTTCCTAATTAAAAAATAAACCATATGAGTGATCATCTGCTTAACGTCTTCCTCCTCACTGGAATATAGGGTTCATAACATCAGAGACCTGTCTCTCATTCTTAGCTGACCCATGGCAAGTACTGAATATGCATTTGCTGTATGTCTGGATCACTGAGCAAGGGAATGAATGGACCAACACAACTCAGGGCAGAATTTGTCTTTTCTCATAACCCCAGACTTTCCCATCTGTTTTGTTAACTTGAGACACAACACTTCCCAGAGAATTGAACAAGCTAGTACTGAGGTCTGGGGGGCCTTCACGGAGAATGCTGGTGTTCTTGGAAAAACACGATAGTGGTCGAAGGAAAAGGAAATGCAGCCATCATTTGTTCCAAGGGAACTAAGCCTAAATCAAACACGTTTGACGACTCAGATGGGCTCCAAAAACAAATACAGAAATATTTATTACCCGAGTCATTAGGCAGATTTAGAACAAGCAGACTTGTTTAGATCTCCTTTTATAAATAGAGTTAAGTACAATATGCCTTTTCAAAAATATATTTTTTAATTGTAAAGACTCTTGAGATTGTCTGGTAGAAAAAAAATAAATAAACATAGCAACATTCCTTGAAACATACCTTTCTGATTACTCACGAATCTTCATGAAAACATTTTGGGGTAAAAGATATTAGTATTTAGTTTAAAAATAAAATTAGCAAATCCAGGAGAGAGCAGCTTCCCTGAAGATAACTCCCAACACTGATGCTGGGGTTAAAAGGGGTGTGGAATGTTCCATCACCTCACTGACACCCTGGACCACCTGGGAGCCAGCTGCCACTCTCATCTTTAACCCAGACACCAAGTTCACTGTCCTCATCAGGACCATGATCTTAACTTCAGATATGCATCAGAAGTAGAAGAAAAACAAAGCTGTATTCTATAAACAGTAGTAGTATCTTACATTTTGCATAGTACCTTGCCATTTACAATGAGCTTCTATGTATATTATTTCACTTAAAGACCAGGACAATCCTGTGAGGTAGACATGCTAGTACTATGAATCCCTGTTTAATAGATGAGAAAAAGGAATCTGAGAAGGTGAAGTGGGTTGCCCACCATCATGTGTTAGCCAAGTCTAGAGCCTAGGACATCTAAACCTCAAAGGAGTGGGAGTCTTACTACCAACTGGTGGTTAGATGACAGCTACCATTTGCCGTCTATTCAAGACAGATATCACAAATTAGATTCAGAGCCTAGAAAGTAAGCACTCATCTGTTAAAACTTTATTTTTCCATGGTAAAAAGCTAATTGAAAGGAAGCAGTAGAGAGGGAAGTCATGCTTAGTATCTCTGTGTCTCAGTTTTCTCATCTGTAAAATGGGTCTAACTATAGAATCAAATGCACAGAGTTGTTGTGAGATTGTAAAGACCCTGTAAAGTTGCTGACAATGGCTTCTGGATGGTAGCCAGTGCTCAATAAAGCTTAGCTATTACCATAAATGAGATTGTCCAGACAATTGCAATAGGAAACTTATTTTGCATCTCTTCTTTCACAGGATATCTGGCCTGAGGTGAATCCAAACTTTAAAAGGTGGATTAATTATGGCAGTAAGTTAATAAGTCACTATCATGTAGATTATAGGAGTGTTTTCTTTAAATTATAACTAAATTAAAGAGAGTCTGTGCTGGAAGGATAAGCACATGCTTGGAACCAAACAGATGAGGCAGCCCTGAAAATCAATCTCTGCTGCTTCTTTCTGGTGTTGGGTTCAGAGATACTCTGACCTTCTCGTTCTTGATCCATGTCCGCATCCACTGCTCATGCTTAGACATGAGCCTTTCTTACTTCCTTTTATACACAGAAGTGATGCTAAAGCAGGTGCCTTCCTCTTCTGAGAAATCCTGCAGTACAGAAACTTGTTAAAATTAGTTTAACCCATCATTTTCCAAACTTATGTAAACACAAAATTTTTTTTTAAGTATTAATGTTCCACAAACATGATCTGGGAAACACTGCATTAGAGTACAGAATGAGCAAAAGTTGGGAACCTCTTGGATACCATTGAAAGTTGACAGTTGAGAGGTATTACACCTATGAGTAATCCTGTGACGCAAACCCAGAGAATAACTTTTTGGCTGCCCCAGTGAGTTCCCGAGAACATGGATGAACCTCGGTCCCAAGCTTTATACAAAGTTAGTTTTAGAATCTTTCCAGATACTGCTGGTTCTGGCTACATAGTAGACTAAGTTATTATGGAAATCTTAATACTATAAAGCAATAACAATGTTGAGTAAAATAAGTTAAAAATATAACTGTGTACACAAGAAAGAAAGTAAAATCACAGATTCCAGAAATAAAGAGGGAACTGAAAGCAGTGTCTGTAAGCACTGGAACTGAAACTGGTGAGCCTAGGGAGGGAAGAAAAGAAAGGGTTTGGGAGGAAGGAGATTCTAATAGCTTGGGAAGTGAGAATCCCAGAGCTTGGAGACCAGGTTTTTGGCTCACTCAAGGTGGGATGTTGACACTGAGACATTTTCATAAACTCAGAATTTTCAAATGACCCCACCCCAATTCTTCTCTATCCAGCTAGTCAACATTGCAAAGATTTTCTATGCCCAGAGATCTTCATGGAGAAGGAAAAATCCCCATGAAAAATAAAAACCCTATACCAGCATGATGCATAGGTTGAGAGATTGCCATTGTACTATCTCTCTGGTATTCAAATCCTCAGAATGAGAATTTAACATAAAGTTTGCCCGGCCTGGTGAGATGCTGGAAGACTCACATTAGCAAATGCAAAACCACTTCAGAGAGACTCTCCTTAACTCAGGCCACAAAATGTATTTCTCACTGAAAATAAGTGCATAGTAAAAAATATTAAAATACACCAACAAATACTCCATTATCAATAAACTCAAAACCAGAAATATTTGAAATCTAAAGATATCAGGGGAAAAAAATCTGAAAAAAACTATCAATTCAAGATGTTAAAGATATGAAAGAAAGAATAAAGCTCAGTAGGTAAAAATAAGACTACATTTACGAAAAAGTATAAATTTTATAAGAATGAAATAAAACTTCTAGAAATTATAAAATAAGATACTAAAATTAAAACTCAGTAGATGAGTTAGTCAACAAATTAGACAAAGCTGAAGAAAGAAATAGTGAACTGAAAGTCAGTTCTGAGGAAATTATATAGAATGAACAGAAAGACAGAGATTTTAAAAATGGATAAGTTAAGATATGGTAGATAGAATGAGAACAGCTAGCATGAAGCCAATAGGAATTCCAGAAGGAGCAAATAGAATGTGAGAGAAGTAATACTTGAAGAGACAATGGTGAAGAATTTTTTAAAAATCGATGAAAGTTGTAAGTCCTTAGATTAATTGAATTAGTAAATTCTTAGCTGAATGAAAAATAAATTCACACAGACTAAATAAGTGGAACTTCAGAACACCTAAGACAAAGAGAACATGTCTGTAAAAGCTAGTTTAAAAAATTTACAATCTAACAGCCATTAGCTTGTGAAGAACTGATTAGCAACAGTAGAGTCAGGAAGAGAATGAAGTAATATCTTCAAATGGCTAAGGAATATTAGTAAATTAAGAAAAAAATGAGAGCATTTGTACTCTTAGACCTGTACTGAAATAATGATTAAAATATGATCTCTGTAAGGAAGGAAATTGAACTCAGAAAGACGTGGTGAGATTAGAAAAAACAAAAACAATAGTGAGTAGTGAGCGAAGGCATTTATAAACGTAGTTCTATCTCATAAACATGAGCTATAAATATAACAATAATGATGATTTTTATTTATATAAAAGCAAGGAAAAAATAAATATTAGACCACAACATGATAGACTATTTGGGTTTTTTTACAGTTACAAATACCTTCTAAGGTGTTTATATTGTGGAAAAGAAGAATAGAAAAGGGTAGAGATAAAATTGAGTTTGTTTTTTTTTTAATGTTAAGTTTACTTGTTAACATAACAGTGGATACTGAAAATGGAAATAAAATGCATGCTTCCCAAAGCAGGGAAAAGGTAGGGTAGGGGTCAGGACATAAAGAAAACTCAATCAAATATGAGTATGAAAATCAAATTTTTAAAAAAGAAAGGAAAAGTATAACAAATGCCTCAGTTTTAACAACCAACTGTACATACGAAAAGAGAGAAAATTAACCCTCATCTTGCACTATGTGGAGAAATATGTTCCATATAAATAAATTAAAATCCTAAAAATAAAAAGATATAAGTATAATATACAGTATATATATACATACATAGAATATTTTTATAAACACATACATCTTTATGTATGTAAATCATATATATATAGTGTATATATATATACATATGTGTGTGTGTGTATATATATATATAGCTAAAATTGCAGGATAGGGTAATGATGTCTTAGAAAACCAACAAAAGCAGCACAAACCAAAAGGAAAATGATTGATACAACTGACTCTATTGTAATTAAAATGTCTGTGTATCAAGAGGGACCATTAAAAACTTGAAACAAGCAAAGACTTGGAGGAATTATTATTACTTTCTGTGGCTGAGAAAATGTTTCAAAGATGGCTGCAGTGATATAGTCCATCACATCCCATATGTCTTTCTTACAGTGTGATGTTGACACTCTTCCTACAGAGTGGCAAAGTTCACATCCCATATCTTTGACCCTAGCTGAAACTTCCAGTCTGCCTTGATCAACAGAGTACATGGAGGG
This sequence comes from Pongo abelii, assembly GCF_028885655.2. Taxonomy (NCBI): domain Eukaryota; kingdom Metazoa; phylum Chordata; class Mammalia; order Primates; family Hominidae; genus Pongo; species Pongo abelii. The sequence goes on from NC_072007.2 coordinate 45,786,767, forward strand.
CAAGGCTAAGTCAGTTCTGAGGCTGAGCCACAAAAAACATCATGCACTTCTGCTTTGTCTCCTGTGAGGCTTGTTCTCGGAACCCACCACCATACTGCAAGGGAGCCCAGGGCACAGTGGAGAGGCCATGTGTAAATGTCCCAACTGATAGCCTCATCTGAGGTCGAGTCAACCTCCGGCAATAGCTACCAGGTGCATGAGTGAGTGAATGAGCATTTCATTAACCCAAGCCCCAGCCACTATCTGACTCAGCTGCACGAAAAACCCCATGTGAGCCTCCTGGTTAGGTCCAGTCAACCCACAGGACCATGAGAGATAACAATAAAGTTACTGGTATTGTTTGAAGCTACCTAGTTTAGGATAATTTATTGTATAGCAATGCATAACTGACACACTATTCAAAATCAAAAAGAAAACAATAACTCAATAAATAACATGGTGAAAAAAATATGAACAAGTAATTCACAAAAGAGGAAACATGGTTAGATGATAAAGATACAAAAAAAGACTCAACCTCATTTATATATACCAGAAATCAGGTAGATACAAATAAAAGCAACAGCCTAAGACCATTGTACACTTATCTTTTTGTCAAGAACTTAAAACTCTTAATAGCAAATATTGAGAGATGCAATCTACAGTCATGGTTAAGAGGGCAGGCTCAGGGGCCAGGCTGCCAGGCATCTAATTCTAGTTCCACTCACAAACTTTGTGGCCTTGAGCAAATAATATAAACTTTGTATGCCTCAATCTCCTCATCTGCAAAATGGGTTTCTGCCTAGGATTGTTGTGAGAGTTAAATGAGTTAATATGTATAAAGTGCTTAGACTGTGCCTGGCAGAGGAAGCAATGAATAAGTGCTTATAATGACAATAATGATGACAACAATGAGGAAAACCTAGAAGTCTTGGGCAGTTTTGGTAGGACTGGACTATCAATTGGTATAAGCAAGATTTAGAGAGCAATTTTTCAATTCTCTTGTTAAGGTGAAGATGTCAATACCCTTCAACTGAATCATTCCACTTGTAGAAATGTGGCATAGAGAACTGCTAGGACATGCACAGGCAGACACAGGCAAGGATCTTCACTGTGACCTCATTTTCTAATTGCAAATTCTGGAAACAACCTGAAAGTACTCAGAGTGACTAGAAAAAGTGTAGTAATGGGCATTAGCTTGGTTTCTAGGCAAAGGAGCCTCCAACACTGAGGATACCATTTCATTCCTGGGGCTGAAGGCTCAGTCTGATCCATGGAATAATAGTGTGGGAACAGTAGGAAACATTGTCTGCCATCCAGTGTTGGAGTAGAAACATCTCTTACAGTCAGGAGGAGGAGCATGAGGTTGATGGTAAGGGAACCCCCAAGAGCCAGTGTAGAAGGCAGAGCTGATGAGCCAGTTCAGGACAGGATTGATGGCATAGGACAATCGTTTCTGTCCTGTGGGTCTTACCCATCCCACCTTAGCCTTTCTGTGTTTTTTTACTTTGGTACAGAAAGATGAATAAATCACAAGTGTGAATCATCATGGAGGAGCACTTAGAAGCTCCAACTTTAATCCTGTTCCTCTACTCTAAGAGACATGGTGGGGCAGCCTCGGCCAGGGCAGTCAGTCCAATTCAGCTTTCATCAGTAACTAGCAGTGCAGTTGCATGGCCTCTGTGAGTGTAAGTGAAAGTCCTGAGTTCAAATCCCATCAGTGCCATTTAGGAGTTGAGTTTCCTGGAACAGGACACACAATCTTAATGAATCAGCATCTACATCTGTGAATTGGGACTAGTCATATCTCCTTCCAGGGACATTATGAGACTTAAGTGTTTGTTAAAACACCTTATAAGCTCTAACCTCAATGGCAAGATCGACTATTCTGCTTGTGAGTGAAAACTTGGATTTCTGTGATCCAGTAATTCCACACAGTGTAGCTTGGATATCAGAAGTAGCAACAAATCTGGAGATGATTTAATACAACCCTAGAGCTCCCATTATAAAATTTACATAGCCATTTTTTACACATTCCCATTTTTTTTGTACACATAATAAATCGTGGTGTTAGTCATTGGTCTTTTAGGACAAGCTATTAAAGCAATAGAATTCTTAATTAATTTAGTGCAGAGTTTATCAGTTCTGTGTACAAAGCCTACTCAGAGCCCACTACATCACCCAAGTGTGGGGTTGGATAAAGTCAGCTCCCATGGAATAAGCCTTATCTTGTGCCCTGCAGTTTCCAGAAGCAATTCTTCCTAAATTGGAGATTTGTTATCTGCTAGCCCTTTGGTAACGCATTTCCTGGAATAGGTCATGAGTAGTTGAGTCAAAACCTTCTATAGAATTAGCTCAGCACTAATAGAAAAGGGTCACTATGCTGCCATGAGACTCACAAATATCTGAATGTACATGTCAAAACTAGACTTCAAGTGCTCAGAAAGAGACAGAGAATGTTATAAGTAAAAGAAGTTTTCAAAGCATTTTTGATGTTTAAAAACTATAGATCCAGCAGCATTATATGGTGTGTAACTACAGAAAATAATTTTTCTAAATAATAATCATTCCCATATAATTATTTTTCACCGTGCAGCTTTTCTTCTCAAGTTCATGTGCAAATCTAGTCATAGTAAGTTTAGAATGTACAATACATAAAAGCTTTGACACATCCTGTCATGCCATTTTAGGAAGCATAACGATGTCCCATCACTTTCTCTCTGCAAGGGAACCAGAGTGGGGGATCCTTAATTCATTTCAAACACTTTGACAAATTCTACATATGGAAAAACACCTGTGTCTCATTTTTTACTCGGCCTCTTCCCCTCTACCATCCTTAATTCCCACAACAGACTGTTCTTTGCAGAAAAAAGGGGAGCGAAGATTCTTAAGGGAAGGGTGTTCCCTATTGCTGATTTGTTCAGGAATAAATAAAAGGCAGACTATGATGCATTCATTGCTATATCTGCCCCACACCACCCTCTTCAGGCCCCATCCCACTCTCTCCATGGCCCCATGCTCCTCAGATGACCTCATCTCCCTCTTTACCCAAAACTAGGGGGTATCAAAGACAATTCCCTTGTTCACTTTCCCTCCACCTCTAAACTGATCTTAATCACCCTTCCCTCCCTACTACTCCTCCATAAGACATATCATTTTAGTAGATAACCCCTCCATCTGGGCCCTTGATTTTAACCCTCCCATCTCTTTTGGACTTTTCCCCAGCAATTACTGCCTTTTATCCTGTATCTCTATTCTATGCCTGATGCCTCTACTGGTTCCTTGTCTTTGAATTATAAGCACCAATGGTCTTGTCCATATTACATGTGTATTTTAGATGTATTGTATGTGTGTGTTTCTGCATGTTTGTCTATATTCAAACCCTAAAATTATCTTTTTTCTTGTTGTTGCTTCCACATTTTCCAAACAAGTGAAAATTCCTTCCTGCCTTCCTTAGCATCCTATTGAAGAAACTCTCTAAAAGGCCACCTGTAGCATGAATCCTACCAAATCTCCAGGCCTATTTTCAATCATCATTTGCCTGGAACTCTCTGAGACATTTTCTCCCCAGCATTGCAAAGCCATCGTCTTCCCACTACTCATTAGCTCCCGCTCTTGAAAGCATCTTTCCTAAGCTCAGAATCATCCAGCCTGTCCTCCTTTCTCTTTGACCACTGCTCCTGATTTTCTTTTGCTTGTTTCTCTTCTTTCCATTTTCAAAGTGTTCAAAGACCCTGCCCACCCTCTTCTTTTCTCTCTTCTCCCTCCTCCACAAGTGATATACACGTTTTTGGTTTCAGCTATTGCTGCCCTTTGGATAATGCCGAGGCTTATTTCTGAAGCCTTGACCTCTTCAATGAAGGGCAGGGGGACATTTTCAGCTGTCGTCTCCAGTGTTCACTAGCACTTCAGGCTTCTTTCCTTTCAAAATTGATTCTCTCCTTCCCTTAATCAGCTCCACCTTCTAATGTCCATCCTACTTTTGCTAATGGCAACCTGGCTGGCCAATTAGCCTGGCCTCAAACCGTGGAGAATTTTTTAACCCCTCCCCTTTTGCTTCCTAGATTCAATCAGATATCAGATCTTGATTCTACCTAAGTGGTGTGTATCCTCTTCTTGCCACATTACCTATGTCACCTTCTCTAGTCTCTTCTGTTCTAATCACATTTAAAATTACTCTAAAACTAACATTTGGATGCATGAATCATGTCTCTTCACTAAAATGTTCAATGACGCCTGTTTATAAGAGTAAACTTTATCTCCTGAATTTAGCAAAGACCTTTGGGACTTGACTTCCAACTAAATCTTGAAATCCTATCTCCTATAATCCCCTTCACTACCATGAAACTCTTATCTGTGGCCACCCTGTGTTCCCCTGTAACCATGACTTATCCTATAGTCCTTCTGCTAGAAATGTTCGCCCTCCATCTCCACATGTATGGATCTGTGATGCCTTTAAAGGTAAGGTCAAATAATTTCTTTTTCTGCAATGCATTTCCTAATCCTTTCAGCTGATTGTAATCTTCCCATCCTTTGCAGCCCAAATTATTTTCCTGCTGCCAATATTACATAATTTGGCCCAACTGCATCCAGTAGGGGGAAGAAACCAGATGCATAGATGAATACTACAATACCATGAATGCGTCTATTTTCTCCTCCATACTTGATTAGAAGGTCCTGGAAACAGAGATCATGCTTGCTTCTCCTCTGTGCACCTCCTTGCAGTGCCCTAGCACAGTACCTTGCACTTAGTAGATGCTCAATAAGTGTTGATGTATGATATGCTGTGGCAGCTAAGAGCCAGGTTTCAGAGTTGAAACCAGAGTCACGGGATTATGATCAAATTAACTCAAGCTCTCTAAGCTTCATTTTACGTATCTGCTAAATGCAAATGACAGCAATACTGCTTCGAAGAATGATTATTGAATTAAAGTGAAAATAATGCATAGAAAACCCTTAACATAGTGCCTGGCACATTTTATGTTGTACTATTAATGGTTATTGTGACAGTACAGAAATGCGGGGGTTTGTTGTTTAAGCGAGTATAAAATGTTGTCATTTTTCTCTGGGCAATTGGACAATGGGTATAATAGCTTTAAAAATTTGATCCTGCAATTCCATTTCTGGGAATGCATCTTAAGGAAATAGAGGCAGCTCAATGCAAAGACTATAATGAGACAGAAATGTGTATAATGCCTAATGAAGGAAAGCAGCACAAATTCCCAACAGGAGGACATTGGTAAACTTTGACACATCTGTAAGAAGAGACATGAGGCAGTTACTATACTTGCTTTGGGAAAAAATGTTTACCATATATTGTAAAGTGCAAAGTACCGGGGGTAAAATAGTTTGTAGAATAAAATTTTCTTCTGGTGAAAGAAGGTGCATGTGTCAGTAGAATTTGTGTATGTGTGAACATATGGGAATATAGGACACAAACAAAAATGTTTGACAGAGGCACTATATGGCATGAAATGATTTTTATTTCTTCCCTGCGCTTTTTTTCCTTTTTAAAATTTTCTGTTTTATACTCTGAACGCGTATATTTTTGGTAGCCAGAAACAAATATTCCTATTTGTATGTCTATTTTTTTCCTTTTTCTCTTCAAGCATGCCTAAAAATAAATAATAAAACATTCTGAGTCCTGCAAAACAGAGCACCTCCTCCGCCTCAGCTGTTAAGTGTTCCTCATCTGGACTGAGGGTAAAACAAACTTAGAATGAATAAACCAAGGTTCATTCATGCATTCTTGACAAGGAATGTCAAGGCAAAAATCATGTAAAGAAACTCATCAGAGCCCTCTGTAAACCTTAACGTGTAGAAAGATAGGATGTTTTGTGTCCAGGCCAGGGTTGTGGAGGTGGTTGCAAGTGGCTCCCATTGGCGACTGGTTGTTCTGGGTGGTTCTGTCAAAAGCACAGCCCACTCCCTGTCATCACAGTGGCAGGAACACCGGGCTTTAGCCACACCAGAAGCATTCAACACCACAGGTATGTCCAGAAATGGAGAATTCTTGGAGCTTTTGCTAATTTCAGGAAGGCAGGGTAAAAGAGAGTGGGTAGGGAGGGCAGAAGGTTGCCCCTTCTATAAAACATTTATTGATATTGGTTATCAAATCAAATTGATTATTGGAACTTGAGTTAAAGAATAAAAAGATCTGAAAGTAGTTAAAAGAATTACACAAGGTATAGGTACAAATTATACTACTTTTAAAGTTTGAGCTATTATAAGTCCTAAAATGATAAGTAATTTAAACTGAAGCAGAGTTAAACCATCTCTACTGTGAAAATAAGTTAACTAGCAAATGGCCTGGAAGATGATAACATTTTGTACTCTCTTCCTGCCAATGAACAATAGACATAAATGCTTCTCTTCTTTCAAGATCTCTTCTGAAAAGAAAGCCTAATTCAAAGCAACAAGTTGAATAAAGCTTCTATGAAAATGCAAGCAAAACTCTTAGACTAAATGCAATTCAGGGACCGCCACAGTAATGGATAGTCAGTGCATCTTGCATCCTGTCTCCAGTGATAGTTAATGCATGCAGACTATGAGGGGGAAATACCTAAACCATATCACTTACAATAATGTAATTCTGATGTGAGAACTCATAGGCTTCCTTGACCTCAATGATGAGTATTTGTCATTTGTCAAGCATTAGATTTAATTACCCTTATTTATGTGCTTATCCAGGCTTCCTGGACATGATGGTCCCTTCTCAACACATAGCAAAAGCAGAATGACCAGTCATTGGGAAATATAACTGAAAACCCAATTTGGAGATGTATGTCTCTAGTTTGACAACATCATCTACAGCTGATGACCTGCTGTTCCAAGGGCAGGGTAGCTAGCTCTCCCTTTCAAAATGCACCCCACTGTTTGGCTGCCTCTATGGAGGTCAGGAAAAGAAAGTCGTTGGAACACACAGTGGACAGGTGGGCTTCTATGGTTCCTACATATGTTGTCAGAGAGCTGGGGGGAATGGAGACTCCACTGCCCAAGTGCCTTGAGGGCAAAAAGAAGCCTGGCAGGAATAAGGGACCGAGGCAGCAGGCAGGGAGCACCGACATCATATTCTATGCAAGTGTTTTCTTGTTCCTCTTGAGCATTCGAAAATGAGAAAGGGGCATGTGGGTTGAACCCCTGAAAGATCGACTTTTAAGTGCTTTTTCCCCTGGAGAACGTGCGATGGAGAGGAAGAGAAAAGTGAGCTTGTGTTGGAAGCAGGAGCTATTTGAAAAATGATTGCTTGTCTCTGGGTATCTGATGATGTTAGGGAAACAAGAATAAAGGCTCAAGGGCAAATGGAACACTCAACCCCAAGCGAGGCCTCCATGTGGGGCTTTCTCATCTGTCAGAGGGAGGCTTTGGGGATGCTTAATTAAAGAATCAAAGTAGGATTCTAAAATTGCTTTTCTGTATCCACTTTGTCCTATTGGATTTTTTTTCTTATTCAACTATAAAATACACACATTTTTTGCTCTTTATTTGTTTTTTTGTTTGTTTTTTGAGACAGAATCTTGCTTTATCGCCCAGACTGAAGGGCAGTGGCACAATCTTGGGCTCACTGCAACCTCCGCCTCCCAGGTTCAAGCGATTCTCCTGCCTCAGCCTCCCAAGTAGCTGGGATTATAGGTGCCCACCACCACGCCTGGCTAACATTTTAATTACACTAAAATTAATAGATAACATTTCTACTGCTAAGTTTCCATTATTTTCTAGTCTAATTATTTTACCTCCAAACAAAACTAAAATAACTTCTTAAATTTCAAGTGACCTTAAAAACTGTGCTCATGGTTGATCTGGAGATTGACCTTTAATTTGGGAAAATAACCTTATTTATGTCAAGAACCTTTATTTTAAATGAACTTTACGACTCCCCACACAAGTGGACACACAGTGTAGCAACTGAATGCATGTTTGTTGAATGAGTCCGTGAACCAATGATCATGAAGGATGATGATTATTAAAGAAAAAGGTGGAAACCCAAACCATTGTCCAGACATGAAAATGATGGACAGTTTTTGCAAATCATTCCTAATGCAAAATTTCCCAAGGAATTTTCATGTGGTTCTTTCAGCTTTTCTTGTAGATTAAAATCAGCTCAGTCCTGATGTTTTAAATCCTTTCTATAGGAAAGGAGAATAGGAAAAGAAGAAAACCAAATATAACACATGCACAGAAGCAAAACTGCATTGTTGATGGAGTTTAGCTGAGAGGGTAGGGTGTGTTTAGTCCTTTAATAAATTGTTATCTTGTATTGTTGATTAAGGCAGGATACGAATGCCTTGTATTTGCTGCATTTTTGATATCCTTGATGTCCTAAGAGGACATCGCACCCTGGGAAAAAAGAGAGGCTGGCTGGAGCAGCAGGCAGCACACGCCATTAGAGGCAGCACTCGGTAGCAGTGGCCTTTCCGGCAGCTGGCGTCATTATAGGAAGAAATGGTTTCTAATTGTGCTATTGATTTTTCTCCCTCTTTAATGGATTATTCTCCCAACACACTCTAAGTTGAGACACTACCACATACCACAGGCATGTTGCCAGGGATGTATGTAAAACTATGCATTGCATGCACATGGAGCTTTTCCCTGTGTCTTACTCAGCAGGTGGAAAACCCCAGGAAAAGGGATCTGGACAGCCGTGGGTGAGCATGTGCTTACTCCAAGTGCAGCCTGGGTGAGTGCTTCACATATCATTTCACTTAGTCCCGAGAATACCCTAATGACGTAGGGTCTACTCATTTTGTAGATGAACAACTGAAGCTCAGAAAGGTAAAGAAACATGACCAGGGGCACACAGCTAGTAAGACACGGACCAAGGATTCCATTCCAGAGGAGTCCAAGTCCCTTTATCTTGGAAGTGGGGACCAGAGGACAGGGTCCCCACAAACATGGGACCTGACAAGGCCCTGCCCTCAGAAGAGCCTGTGCTTGGTTCGATTCTCTGCAGTCACTGTCTTGAAATGCTCAATAATTTTTGGATTAGGAGTCCTACATTTTCATTTTGTATGTGGCACCTGTTATGGCCCCAGGATTCACATGTTGAAGCCCTAACCCCCATGTGATGGGATTTGGAGATAGAGTATTTTGGAGAAAATTAGGGTTACATAGGTCATGCAGATCGGACCCCCATGATAGGATTAGTGGCATTATAAGAAGAAGAAGATAGATTTCTCAATACTCTACTCATATCATGTAAGAACACAGTGGCCATCTGCAAGCTAGAAAGAGAACCCTTAACAGAACCTGACCATGCCAGCACTCTGACCTTGGACCTCCAGCCTCCAGAACTGTGAGAAATAAATTTCTGCAGTTTAAGCCATCCAGTCTATGATATTTTTGTTATGGCAGCTTGACCTAACTAAGACTCATATCTAGATCAAGTTCACACACATCATAGGAATCCAGCATGGTCTCACCACAATGGTGGGTAACCTTTAACCCACCCACCACCCACACTTCACCTTGACTAACACATGATAGAGGCATTTCATTGGCATGCACTGTATATGGAGTGCAAGCTTTGAGCAAGGCAAAATCAAATCCAAGCAGAATAGATTCCTACTTTTCTGTTACACCAGCAAGAAGAAAATGCATGTAACGAATTGTTCTTACATTACACCTGAAAAAAAAAAAAGTAGACAAGTGATATACCATATTGAGAAACAAATTATTTGTGGCCACTACAGAGTATTTGTACCTGAATCATGTTCAATTGAAGTGAATTCCAATCCTTTGAAAATTGGGAAGCCTTATGGGAGCTATTCTACGGCTTTATTGACTGCAAGTAGTTTATTTGGAAGGTGCAGAAACGGGAGAATGAAACAGGGAAGGAGGAAACGCCAGTGAATGGATGTTACTGAGCTGGAAAGCAATGGAAATCCACTGAGAAACCTTTTAGAAAGTGCCTCGCATGTCCTCTGAAGGATGGGAAACAGGCATCTATCTACCTCTGGCTCCCATCCTCCAGTAATTAAAAAGTACCTTGGAAAGTGTATCTCCCTCACATTTATGGTCTGCTCTGTGATGGATCTTGGCACTCCTGCCTTCATAGAAAGGCCTGAAAGAGGGAAGTCAAGGGATATTGAGGGTTGCCCTTGAGGTGGGATTCTATCAGCCTGCCTGGGAGCTGTCCATTCCCATCACAGCTGAAATCAGAGGGGACTAGAACTTGCGCTGCATGGCACCAAAGCATTTGCTACACCTCTGATCTGTTGACCCAACAGATTCATCTCTCAATGCAATTATTGTTAAATGTGACTACTCTCCTCAAAACCCTTCAGTGGTTCTTTGCTGTCTCCTGCACAAAGAACAAATTCTTCAGCCCAGTTATCAAAGGCTTCAACATTCCAGATAAATTTTCATCCAAATTAGCCTAGTTCTCGTATTCACACACAAACTCTGCTCTAAGAAGCACAGTCTCATGTCCCCCTAAACACTTTCCTCACATCTTCATTCAATTCCTCTCACCTGAAAGAAACTCCTACATCTTACCTATCCTTCCAGAACTAGCTCAAATCTTCCCAACACTGTCCCTATATACCTCTCCACTCCCTGGGAGCTTAACCACACTGTGTGATGTGTATTGTCTGTTATCCCAACAAAATGTATATACCTTCTCAAGAAAATGAATTTTCTTACTCCTCCTTTATCTCCTACAATATCTATACCATTGCATAGTTACACATTACACCACATTAAATACTGTTAAAATGTGTATTCGGGAAACCAGAAAGATGTATGGCCCAGTAGTTGTGTTTTTCTGGTTAATTCTAATTAATTTCTCTCTATTTCAGAGAGTGAGGGTGTTGGGTGCCCAAAGTGGGTTATTATAAGAATAAAAAAATGATCTCATAGGTAGAGAGAGGAACCAAAAGCACAGCTGGTCCACACAACCGGGAAACTCTCAGGAAAAAAAGCCTCCTCATTACTCAACAGCCCTGTGGTCTTCTGTCTTCCTCTATTTCTCACTGTCTCTTGGGATTTTTCCTCTCTGCCTCTTCTGTCTATTCAATGAAGTCAGTGTAGACACCAGTCCTGAGTCTATTAGGTGCAACAGCCATCACCAATTGGAGAGGGTCTCTGTCTCTGTTTAAATTTGTAAGAGAGATACTGATTGGTCACTGGCCAACAAGCTGATTGGTTGGCATTGGGTCAGGTGTCCACTTCTGCTCCAATCGTTTATGGCAAACCTGGTGAGGTAAAGGAGCCAAGCATGGCCACCTGGGCCAACCTCCTCAGAAGGGATTATGAGAACAAGTCCTTAGAAAACAGGTCCAGGAGTCTAGCAGATGCGCTAAAGCATGCCAACAGGTGTGAATCATTAAGAACTTGTTACGACCTTGAAGTTGAATAATGTGTGTGAACTGGGCAGAGCTCATGAAACATGTAATAAGAGACACAATCAGGATTTGCTAAATACTGGTCCTAGGAGAGCACAGTGTGTATGCAGGAGCGTTTCTATACGAGCCGTGCTTTTTCATGCCTGTCCTTCCGTAACTGTGGTATGCCCTTTAGACATCACCCGTCATCAAAGGCCAATTCACTCATCAAAGGCTGGAACCAACGAAGAATTGCTCTGCTTCCCTCCCAGAAATAGTAGCTCCTACAGCAACATGTCTTCATTCATTTTTTTATTCATTCATTTATTCATTTATTTTATTATTTCTTGAGTCCCTTATTCATGCCAAGTCTTCTAGGTTCTGAGGATACAGTTGTGAACAAAACAAAGCCCCTGCCCACATACACTTTCCATTCTGTCTGAAGGAGACCATTAAGAAACACTCATCACATAAACACTTGGTCAGCTATGGAGAAAGTACTAAGACAAGTAGCACAGGGTAAGAAAACACTGACAGAAAATGGTATTTAGGGTGGCCAGGAAAGGCCTTTCTTAAGAAGTGATATTTGAACAGAGACTTGTGCAAAGGTGTAAGGCAGATGAAGACCTGGGAAATATGTTCTAGGAAGAGAAAACAATAAGGGCGAACCTCCTGAGGTGCCATGTTTTGCATCTTAAATGTACAGCAAGAAAGTCAGTGGTGAAGAGAAGGAATGGCTGGAAATGAGATCAGAGAAGCGGCTATGGCCCAGTTTATACACACATTTCCCCAATGCCATCTTCTATTGCAGTATGGCTAATACTGTAAGTAGGGCTGTTTTTATAGACAGGCAATCTTGGAGTTACATAGGGACCCTCGTTCACAATGGTCCCTGAGTTGATTCAATGATGTTATGTCGTCATCATCTTGAAATTCTAAGTTTTTGAGCAAGGGGCTCCACAAATAGGTAGCCAGCCCTGCTGATTATAATTATTTGTATAAATGTTGAATTCTTTTTTTTTTTTTTTTTTAGATTTTGAGTTCCTGAAAGCAGAGGATGTCTGATTTATTATAAATTTTTATTTGTAAACATTAATTTTAATCATCCTGAAAATTGAGTACCATTCATAGCTGAAAAGCAGTGCACCAAAAGAAACATCAAATGACAAAATTTTTTTTTCAAATATTCAGAACAAATACTACTTTCAAGAGGGAGGTCACCTTGTATTCCACGTAAGTGCAAGAGTGTTTGAAGCGTGAACATGGAGTCTCCATTAATATTTTTATAAAAGCTAAAAATTTAAAACGGAGGTCAACCTTTGGAATAATGAAGAAGATATAATGGGCCTCCTCACCGAATACAAATACAACATATTTAGAGTCACCTTTGTTGTTCCTTTATTTTCCTCAATCTTAACCACCACTGCTGCCTACTTTTATTGTTCCCACTGTAGAAAATGCTGAATATATGCCTTTATAATTAATTTCACAATAAATCTGAATGCATGTGACCTCTGCATGGCATTGACAAGAAAGATGCCCAAGATAAAAATGTAGGGAAAACTATTCACATCCGAGTTTTTCAGTCAATCCAGCCTCCTTATTTATTCACCTTTTATTTCTACTCCCAGACTTCCAGTGTGCCTAGAAATGGTCTCCAAACTACTGCAGAGCTACCTCCCCACAAATACACTGAATTCATCAGAATATATATATTAATACCAATGAATAGTGCTCCATTGGAATTTCCTATTTTAAAAAACATATAAAAGAACTCTCTTCTCTCTCTTTCTCTTCACCACCACATTCCGTTTCTTGACTTGTTCACATTGAGCTAAACAGATGGGTAACTGAGCCTCAGTAGGATCATTCCTTCTTAATGTCAAATGGAAGCAGAAATGAATAAATTTAAGATGGAACCAGGACCACCATTTTGTGTGACTGCAGTGATTTCCAACGAAATATTTCAACGCTCTTCACTGCTGCTGAGATTTTCATAGCTTGGAGCTTTCTAGTCCCAATTTATCTCATGCATTTCTATTCCCTAGAATTTTTTTAAAGTAATATGAAGTATTTAACCCTTTCCCGACCCCACACATCCCTTTCACCTCCTCATCTAAAATGAAAAAAAAAAAAACAAAAAAAAAAAAAAAAAAGAAAACCCAGGAAACAGCCAGCATAGAACAAACTCTGTTCTTTTTTTATTATCGAAAACTATCTTACAATTTAGGTTTCCTGCTCTAATTCTATATGCACATTTCCAGCTTTCTGATTAATCTGCATTTGTGGATCAGCTGCCAGCGCCTGATAGTTCAAGTGCTGAAAAACTAACTAATCTTCCTTTTTCACTCCTACCTCTGTTTCAGTTGTATAACCAGCGCTTTCTTACTCTCTCACTCTCTCACTCTCTCTCTCTCTCTCCTCTCTCTCCCTCCCTTTCTACCCCATCTCTCTCTGGTCTTCTTTACCCCCATCTCCCATCCAACACTCTATCAATGGCTAAGTGGTTAGTTCCAAATACATGATATCTCCCTCATGGATCTACCATTTTTATTCCCACTGACAGGCTATGCCCCTGTCTGCTAGGCTAGTGCAGTAACCTCCCAATGGCTAGCCAGCCTGGAGTCCTCCTCAATCTCCTCATCTTCCATTCTGCTGCAAGTGTGAGGATTCTAAGAATGGTATAATCTCAAGCTTTTCCATAGATCCCCTGCTCCCCATACCTTCCCCATACCTACTGTATACAAAGCAACATCCAAATTCATTAACCTGGCACCAGAATCTCTCTAAATTCGTTTTTACTTAATCCGCCATCCTTGCCTTACATATTGTAGTGGATTGATTTGGGTCCCCAGAAACGATATGTTCAAGTCCTACCCCATCAGGTACCATGTGACCTTATTTGGAAATAGGGTCTTTGCAGATGAAATGAAGTTAAAATGAGGTCGTACCTGAGGCGGGGCCTAAATCCAATGACTGGTATCTTTATAAGAGAAAGGGAGGCTGATTTGGAGGCAGAGATATGAAGGAGACCCAGGGAAGAAGGTTGTGTGATGGCAGAGGGAGAGATTGGACTAACGCAGCTACAAGCAAGGGAAGACGCAAGAAAGGACCCTCCCCCAGAGGCTTCTAGCCTCCAGAACGGTAAGAAAATAAATTTCTATTGTTTAAATCACCCAGTCTTTGGTATTTTATTATATTTATGACAGCCCTAGCAAACTAATAAGCCATATTTTAAAAAGGAAAATGAAACAATTGGAATTAATTTTATCAACATATTGGCCCAATATAGCCAATATATTATCATTTTAACATGTAGTCTATACAATAACTATTAGTCAGATATTTTGCATTCTGTTTCTGGTACTGTACAGAATCTTTGAAATCCTTAGGCACCTCCCAAATTCCCTTCCCTTCCCAAGACACTCAGCCTTGTCTCTCTCTGTTTCTCCCAAGTGTCCAACGTTTCAGGCACCCCAGTGAGTGAGATGGAGTCAGTGAGCAACAAAACTTAACATCATGTCGACTTGTGTGGGATTACCTGTAATTTAATGTTTACTTTTTCTAGTAAAGTTTAAGCTCTACAAGGGCAAGAACAAAGTGTGATTATTTTACCAAAGGGGGCATTGATATTTCTCGAATGCAAGAAATAATCATTAAATGAATGAATAAACTTGATCTTTATAGCATCGGGCAGTTAACCTAAACTGCATATTTGACAGATGGCCTGTATCACATTGTAGCATAATAATGGCTTTTCCATAAATGAGTTTCTGAGCTTTCCATTAGAACTTTAAAAACCAGGAAAGAGGATCTCAGGTTAAATTTTTTGGTATCTCTCCCAGCACCTCATGTCATCCAATATGCATAGTAGATGCTCAATAGACTATAAACAAAAAGTATTTGAAGATATGGATTGCAATATTTTTTGTCTATTTTCTCATCCATTTTATTACAAATAGATGTGAGCAAAAATAAAAAAAGAAGGGGAGAAAGAATGGGACTCTAAAATGAAATGGTGGCCACTTACTTCTTGATTTGAGTGGAATTTCTTCCAGACATTCAAATGGCACTTTAACTAAAATCAAAGCCCGTCAAATGTGACTGCGGAGAATCCAGATTATTCCAGGTCTGTGCAGTGCTCACTACTCACATCTGACACCTTCAGACACTTTGTCCCAACTCCACCCAGCAAAAGGCCAGTAATTGCAGACTACCTCCTACCTCCAAAAAGTTTGTCTTTTAAATTAATAGACTTTAATTTTTAAAAAACAGTTTTAGGTTTAGAGAAAAATTGAGCAGAAACTGTAGACAGTTCCCAAAGACTCCCCCCTTGCCCCAAGTTTCTTTCTATTAACATCTTTTATCAGCGTGGTACATTTGATACCGATATTGATACACTACTATTAACTAAATTCCAGAGTTTACATTGGGACTCCTCTTTGTGTCCTGTATTCTACGGGTTTTGACATATGCATGATGTCATGCATCCCCCATGACGGAATAGTGTCACTGCCCTAAAATTCCCCTGTGCTGCATTTACTCACACCTCCGTCTCTCCCTCCAAATCCCTGGCAACCAAGTATGCATTTATGCAACTATAAAAATGCAGGCTTTATGCAAAATGCTATGTAACTACCTTCTAATTTAATACTGACTTTTCCCCGGGAAATCCAAAGTATTGGAGATTTATCATAAGCTGATCTTTTCACTGTCTCTACAGTTTTGCCTTTTCCAGAGTGTCATACAGTTGGAATCATACAGTTGTAGCCTTTTCAGATTGACTGTTTTCACTTGGCAAGAAGCATTTAAGGTTCCTCCATGTCTTTTGTGGCTTGATAGCTCTTATCTTTTTATTGATGAATAACATTCAATCCTATGGATTATTCCAATATATTTCATCACCTACTGAAAGACATCTTGGTTGCTATACATAAGGATGCTATAGACGTTTGTGTGCAGGGTTTTGTGTGGACACAGGTTTTGAGTTCATTTTGGTAAATACCAAGGAGTATCCTTGGTGAGTCTCCTGGTAAAACTATGTTTAGTTCTGTAAGAAACTGCCAAACTCCAAAACGTGGTTTTGACTGCCATTATCATTTTGTCTCCTTTTTTTGGAATAATGATGTTTGAGAGTTAATCCAACCCACACTGGTCGTGTTAAACCCACAAAAATAAAGGCTTCAGGGTAGAAGGAAGGGCAGGGAAAGAGAAAGGAAGAAAGTGCATGTGAGAACATAAGCTTCTCAGGATTTTCAGCCAGCTTCTCAAGGGGGAGGGTTTCCTGTTTTTCTCCTCTGTGTTACAGACCAAACGTTGCTGGTCTCATCATCACAGACAAATTAAAGCAGCTGCCAGCACTGCTGGGAAGTCCTAAGCCCAGCAGGCAGCTTCTCAGTTGCAGAGACACCTTTGGATAAATTCGACTCCTCCAGGGCCTGTTTGGAGGGAATGTGTGAGCTGTTCAGCTCTCGGGGCACAACACATAAACCAGCAACAAGCGTCTTCTCTGCATCGTGGTTGACATGCATTTAACAGGTGAATCTGAACCCACGCCTGCTCAACCCCCTAACACATGCAACATGCTATGACTGTCAATGCCAAAAACCTGAAGTTCCAAAAAGCAGCTCCTGAAAGTTCCTTTCCTCAACAGTCTGAGGCTAAACCCAAAGCATGTGTCCCTTGGTGAGAGAGGAGGAGTGGGCTATACTCTCAGATATGGGGCCATAATCTTAGAAACTTCCCTGCCTCCCACCTCCACCCTCAGCAGCCAACATTAAACAGGAATAACATCGGAAACCATAGGAGCCACCCAGACAAAACACAATTTATAATATTTTAATCACTACTGGGCTAGACAAATGTCTTCCAACACAAACTTCCCACACATCCTCCATTCCTTTCATTTTACTCCCACAAATCCATAAAGTTCCTCCATGGAGATATTGCAAAACCTTTGTACAAATGGGATATAGCTTCCAGCTCTTTGCATGATTTCGTGGGAGCTTTGGTACAAAAGAGTGGTTTAATATCTTGGAAAGGCTCCTTCCAAAGAGAAATGGGATGACATTGCACATTGAAGGTGTCAATCTAAGACTAATTTGCAAGTGACACCTCTGTACAGAGTATGTCAGTGCTAGAAGCGTAGGAACCTGGAACCTGGGTGGGATCTGCAGCTGGCTTCTGCTGAAGCAAAGTGTGTGTAAATTTGGAGAAAAAGCTCAGGGACTGTGCATTTCAGTTCTCTCTTCTCTTGTGAAGGAATTGCCCTAAGTGTTCCTCTGAAGCGTATAATAAACTGAAAAGTTTATTTATTTATTTTTATCAATAGACATCAAAAAGAAGCCTATCCTTTTTATTAGAGTTAAAATTTGTACCTTTCTGTACCTGGAAAAATTCTCCTGATTTTTAAAACAGGTCTCCATACCTTTTATAAGCCACAACAGGGCTTCTTTGGAGGCAAGCCACTGTCTGGTGGTCTCAGACAGAAAGAATACTTGCAGTAAGCCAGGCAAGCAGTACATATCTAACAATATCTATTCCTCCTCTTCTCCCTGACTTAATATTTTTTCTTTTTTCTTTTTTTTTTTTTTTTTTTTGCCAGGAGCAAGTATCAAAGTATAGAGCCTTCAAAAGTGCTCTGGATTCCATTACAAAGAAAATCATGAATAATGCATCCCCACCTCCTGCTTTTATTTAATCTCAATCAGTGAGAGCTAGAAGTGCATTACTGTGTCCAGCTGCATCCCTGGCTCTGGAGGCTGGAACCTGGGGCTGAGGGACCCACAAGCCCCACAGGTGCTGTGCACCGCAGAGCCAGTTAACCAGCAATCCTGCTCAAGCCCCGGGAGACTGTAGCACCAAGGGCTCAACCCTTCCGGATGCCTAGCTTGCCATGGATGGTTCCTATACCTAGGGAGCTGCAGAACCCACTTTGAAACTGACACAGCCTGTGTATCCCGGGGTTACATCTCCCTTTCTCTGTTTTCATAAAGCTGTATTCCTAACAAAAGGAACAAACAGCCTATCCCACATGCTGAAAGATCATGACGAGAAGTCTTCCCAGTCTGTTATGATTCGATGTCCCACAAGCTAAGTCCCTCTGCACTTGTGCACATTGAGCATGAAATATAGGCAAATTGTTATTTCTGTTCATCAAGAGCAAATTATGATGACAGATGGCTTTTGAATGTTAGAAACTATAGTGTTTTTCATTTCTGGGAGCACATCTTGTGTGTCACTATGTGCTATGCCTTTATGTTAAATAACATGTTTATGCTGGGATACAAAACAGTACGATGGCCACATAAAAAAGACTTCATAAGGTACATACATATGTCATATATCAACATAGTTTAATTAGTGTAAGTTCAACTTATAGAAAAAACAGCTACTCTTGGCTGGATGTGGTGGCTGACTCCTGTAATCCCAGCACTTCAGGAGGCCAAGGCGGGTGCATCGCTCGAGCTCAGGAGTTCAAGACCAGCCTGGGCAACATGACGAAACCCCATCTCTATAAAAACAATTAGCCAGGTGTGGCAGTACACGCTTGTACTCCCAGCAAGTCTGGAAGCTGAAGAGAAAGGATCATTTAAGCCCAGAAGGTCAAGGCTGCAGTGAGCCAAGATCACACCACTGCACTCCAGCCTGGGCCCCAGAGTGAGACCCTGTCTCAAAATTAAATAAATAATTAATAAATAAAATAAACAAAAAGAAACAGCTACTTTTTGTAATTGGGAATCAGAAGTTTTATATAAGATAACACTTTTGAAATAATCAGGAATGTAAATTTATGTAAATTTAGCTGGGACTCTGTGTTAACATCTTTTTCATTGTGCCTATTTTTCATGTTTTGCCATGCTAACATTTGCTGTGTGCCCACCCACACACACACACACGTGCAATTCTTTTCTACTCTATTAGCCTCTGGTTCTGTACGTTTCCATCATTAACTGAAGCATTTGCAGAACGAAATGGAGGTTTAGCACTTTGAGAGTTGTTTTATTTTTACAACCTTGGCAAAGCAAGTGTCATTGATTAAATGTCTGAATTCCAGGAGAGAGAAACTTGGCAGATTTTTGCTAGGATGTTGGACTGGTCCCAACTAAAGTAGAGATTCCAAGCGATGGTTCTTATTTTAATGTATGCTAATAGATATCCTGTGGCTTGTCATTGGGTCTCCAAGGGAAAAACAAAAAGAGTATGTGGTGTACTGGGGAGAAGGATAATAGTCTCTGCGTATAGGGTGGAGGGAGGAGGCATCCTGAAGATGAGCAACTGCTTCATTCATTTTTATCTCTTAGAGTGACATGTGCCTGCGTCAGTCCTTAATAACTCTTGTTCCAAAGTGTCCCCAAATCATTATTCACTTGTTTCACTAGTTTTGGTGAAAAATGATGGATCAAGGCTTCATCCTAGCTTGAGATCATTTTTGGATGCTTTTGCTGTTTTGACACCGGTATGTACAGCTGGATCCAAGGAGATACCACCCTTATATAGTTTCACTGCAGCCCACACTTGGTTTTGATTAATTTATTAACCCAAGATGTCCCTGGGGAGAGGGGGGTTACGGGAAACACCTTGAATTCTTTTGTTTTAACATTTCAGCATTGCTATTCATAGAAACTACCAAGCCTTTAAATCCCCTATCTGTTCTTGCCAGCAAAGTAAAATATGTTTTTAAGTGTTTGAAAACAAGGGAGAGTAAATGTGTTTTAAATGTATCTCACACACACACACACACACACACGCACACACACACACTTTTGCCCATTATTGTTCCTGGTCACTTCTTACATCCAGAGGCTGAGAACTTAGACCTGCCCTCTGACCTCCTAAATTATCAGGGGTGAAACTCCCTTTTAAGCAAGATCTATATCTTGGAGAGTTTCCTCTCCCTCCTTGCATTCCCCAGGCCCGTCTTTTCTACAAAGTGCTAGAGTGTCAGTTTTATGGGATGTTGAAACCTTCCCAGTATAAATTCTGCCCACATTATTCTTTTCAGGAAGGCTCTGCAAACATTTAATAATAAAAGTGAAGTGGGTGCGACTCTTAGTTAATAAAGACCTCATCTTGTGGGAAACATGAAGCCTTGAGCATAAAACCAAAGCTATCTTTTCATCTGGGCCTGTCCATCATCACAGTGCCCAAGTGCTTAATTTAAACTGCCACTTCGCCAAAAACGCAACTGGGCAGAGGATGCACTGTTCATGCCAACCACTGTAAGGCCAAATTATTCTATTTCTAGCAACAATCACCTTCCTCAGGAATCTATAATTTTCAGCTTATGATAAACCTTCAATACTTTGGATTTCCCTGGGTAAAGTCAATATTAAATTAGAAGGTAATTATATAGCATTTTGCATACAGGCTACATTTTTATAGTTACATAAATGCATACTTTATTCAAAGAGGTGTTAACCATATGTGTCCCAATTCAGTTTCTAACAAATTTCCTTTCACAAAAAAGATAAGAACTTATAATGGTCACGTAATACAGATAGGTTATTTTAAGAGGTATGAAAAATTAAGTTGAACATCTTCTGGATGTGTGCCTGATTTTGTTTGCCCAAGTCTTAGCCTTTGAGCAGATGATGCAAACTATATATTAGTGGCTTAGGAAATAATAGTATTTTATTATAAAATTAATAATTGGTCAGAAAGGAAACATTTGCCAATATCATTCTCCTTCAATGTCCTTCAATTCTGAAAAAATAGATGACATTTTTATTAATACTTAAAAACTGATACTTAAAAAATTTCTTAAAAAAACATAATTACAGTCTGAAATATAATAGATTCTCAAAGAAAAATACACATTCTCCTTTCGTCTTCATTTAGCATCTGTTGTTGGCCAAACAACAGATGATGCCTTGCCTTCAGGGTAAAAATCTAATTTGCATGTAGGAGCTTGAATGAAATTAAGCTCCACAAGGTGTGAATAACAAGGGGTGGCCTGCTCTAGTGACAATAGGCAGCTCTTCTCAAACAAGGACCTTGAAAGCTCGTTAGTACTAAATTGAACTACTTTGCAGCATATATCCCCATCTGGAGGCCGACATCAAATTTGAGAGTCACAAGGAAACGCAAAGGTCATTGTGGCAAACCAGGGCCGTGGCATTGCACAATTCTAGCCGGAGGCCAGACTCCTCAAAGTCTAGATGAATGGTGCCCCCTGGAGCTGTGCAGTGCACAACCTGTGCATCTGGATAGGTCAGTCCTGAGGCCAGCCGACTCATTTTATAAGGCAAGAAACTGCAGCCCAAAGAATATATATGCCTGGTTGGAAGTTAAGCAATGAGGCACATTTCAACTCTATATGAAGAAAACATTTTTGAAACAGGAAGCTGTCAAAGATGATGTTGGTTGACTCAGGAGGTAGTGAGGACCAGTTACAGGACATTTGCAAGCCTAGGCTGCTCTACCATCTGGTATGGACTTTCAGAGGGGGCTTGAAATTAAGGTGTGCGTAGGGGCTGGCTTCCATGGCTGTTAAGGTTTTTCCCAACCCTAAACTAAGGAATCCGTTGTTCAAACACAAGTCTTCAGGCTACTGAGCACCAATCAAGGTATGGGGACCCTGAAAGGCAACAGAAATCAAAAGATCTATTTTGAGAGGACTCTAACTTAACGACAGAAGGCAGCAACATTAGTGACTTTCTCAGCTGCTACAAAAAGTAAACCATTGTCACAGACACAATTTTCCCATTCTTCCCCCTGCACTTGCGTCATACCCAACTTCCCCTTCCCCTCAACATTGCAGAACTTACTGATAACTAAGCCATGTCTACCCCTCTAGGAGTAGTTCAAAAGTCCTGGTAAAGACCTAACAGGAAGTAGAAATTATATATGAGCTGCATGTGTGTGTGCATGTGTGTGCATGTGTATGTGGTGTGTATGTGCACATGCATGTGTTGTGTGTATGTACACGTGTGTGTGTGTGCATGCACACACTGCATGGGTGTATTCCCTTAAGCCTGCTTTGCAAAATCTAAAAGTACTTCCAGCATCCACATTAAGGCTGTCCCCAGCACTGCATGCCACTGACATGCTGTAAGTCACATAGAGGATGAAACCCAGGGTCGGGCAGTCAAGAAGGGGCATTTGTAAGGGCTGGTGGCATGATGGCTCCCATCTGTTCTCTCACTTTCTTCAGAAGTGAAAAATTAGCCCTGGATGGTGTTTTATGAGATACTGAAACTAGAATTCCCTTAACCTCATTCATAAAACTCAAAAGGCAGGGGAGCAATTAGAAAGGTCATGGTTTTTTGGATCTTCAGTCCTGAGTTCCAATCCAACCTCTGCCACCTTGTACTGTGAAACTTCACCGAGTCCAACTAAAGTTTCTGAGCATGGATTTCCTCATCGATAGAACAGAGAAAATACCTTCTGCTGCATAGGGTTGTTGTGAGAATGAATGAGATAACACAAAAGAAACTCTGTGCCTGGTACCTTAGAAAGACACAGATGCAGGTGGTCATATTTCAAACCCACAATTCCTTCCTCCCGATGTCAAAGCAAACATAAGCAGAAAGAGTTGTACGTGAAGAGGCATGGCTCTGTCTTTAGTAATTTTCAGCTTATGATAAATCTCCAATACTTTGGATTTCCCGGGGAAAAGTCAATATTAAATTAGAAGGTAGTTACATAGCATTTTGTATAAAGCCTGCATTTTTATAGTTGCATAAATGCATACTTTATTCGAAGAGGTATTAACCATATGTGTCCCAATTCATTTCTAAACTACATTCGGTTTGTCGTGGCAGTAGTCCAGTAGCATTCCCAGGGCTTGTTCATGAACCAGCTTCACTCAGGCAAGGCTTTTCCATGTTTTGGTTGCCCCCTTTGAACAAAGCAGCCAACTTAGTTACATTATTAATGAAAATATCTGCATTTTTCCCCAAACATCAAACTGTGTAGTTCTTCTGAGATGCACACTGAAGAAATGAAGCAAATTCCTAAGTAATTCAAGCACAAACTGAATGGAAACCTCAAATTTCAGGCAAAGGGAACACCTTAGCATGAATCACATCAAGTAGAATCTTGCAGGCGTAGACAGGCTTATGGCATCCTGTGCCACCTATGTGAAGTAGGAAATGCAAAAGGAGAGGAAAGCCATCACCTCAGAGAAGCAGCTCATTCACAGTACAACGATGAACTCCAAAGCCAAATGAAATAGCATTCCTAAGCTTCCCATGACACAAGATTTCCTATCATATTCCTTTGCGTACCAATGAGGTAAATTCTCCAGGAGAATAAAAGATGCAGGGGTTTGTGGAATGTGCTATCCAGCAGTCCCACCCAGGGGCACTGGGACAGGACCCACAATGGGACTGTCAGGCAAGCTCTTTATCTGTCCAGAAAACAGGACCCCAGTGAGCATGATTTTGGGGAATGATATAGATGGTTTAAATATCAACCAAGTCACGTGACCTCGCTCCTCCCAGACCATTCTACTCCTCTCTCAGCACCCCAGCCTGTAGAGAACAGAAGAGAGAGTCGCAGGAGGAATGAGAATGTATGACAACTTTGAGGACAAGGAAAAAATACCCCAAATAAATGTATGATTGCATGTGGCCAAAAAAGAACAAAAATGTTGAGAATGTTTTGTCATGCATGGTAGGTAGGTTCCATTCATTTACCAGGGCAGGAAAAATGTAAGTCTCTATGATCCCCAGGAATGCTGCTTCTGAATTGAGCCCCTGGGAAATTTTCTGAAAGTGCTCCAGCACGCTGTTTCTCAATCAACTTAGTACGCCCAGTGGTGGTCTCTTTACCTCCCCCAGGAGATCTGCAAAGAATAGATAATAGCAATGTTTCACCCTGCCTCGTACCAGATGTGTGGCTGCAGGAAATTTGCATGATCTACCTAAGTCTTAGTTTTTCACATTTGTAAAGTGGGACTCATAATACTTACTTCAGGGCACAGTTGTTGATAGATAGAGGGTGTGGGTGGGCTTGGCCTCCAGAGTATGTCATATATAAATCAGTCTTCATTTAGGGGATTTTTTTTCTCCAGGATCAACTTTACTCTATAATTCTCTTTGCTGTTGTCACCCTGCCCCACCCAGTCCGCCCAATTCTGCAAATAATAGACTTTCTTTTTCTGACTCATGATAGAAAACTTGAGACATACAGGAAACTATGAAGAAGAAAACAAAAACCTATACTCCCACAATCCAAAGGAAACACCAGTAAAATTTTCTTAGGTATACTTCCAGTCTAAAAAAAATTTTACAGCTAAGCTCCTATTACTGATATAACTTTTAGGTTTTTTTCTTTGCCTATCATTTTATTACGACAGTTTTCTCTTGTCTCTATAACTTTTGTTTGTAATGCTATCTGTGGTTTGTGTGTGTGTGATTATAAAAACGATATACTTTGCCTGGAGGCCTTCTTGTTTCATGACAAGAAATGGAGCACCTATAATTGCCCAAACCATGATGGCCAAGAGGAAGGGCCAGCTCCCAGGATAGGAACAATTATAAAATGGGACTTTGGGACTTGGGAAAACCTTTCCTGGTGAAGCCACGTGGCAAGTGTATTAAGGACTACATAAATGCAATCAGCAAAGACCCACCATCTGAGTCCCCATACCAACTCTGAGATGGGGCATGAATATAGACCTGTGAGTCATTGAGCCCTTGCTACAAAAAAAAAAAAAAAGAGAGAGAGAGAGAGAAGCGAGCGAGCTCTGGAAAAGCCATGTAGCCCACTACGAAGCTGAACTGCCTGAAGTATAGCTAAAATGCAGTATTCCTGGTGTACTTATGGTAGGTATGGTTCTGTTATACAGGAAAAAGTATAATTTTAAGGAAAAGATGAAAGGAAAGCAAAGAACATGATCTGCAAGGGCTAGAAGTCTTCTGAATAAATAGGGACTTTAGAAACAGCCAATGGGATAAAATATTCAGAATGTAGAAAATAATAGTCATGACCAAATTATTTCAGGATAATCCCTGAAAAAAGGATGTATTTTCAATTGTATTTTTCTATACACATTTTAATAAAAGTTTAATCATAAAGCTTATCCAACTTTACTCCTGCTTTTGATTTTGCATGTGACTAAAAATTTCTTACTCACTCCATTAAAATGACTGCAAAATATTCCAGCAAGAGGATGTACCAGAATTTATGTCATTGTGTGTATGGTTGTTGCATAATTATAAACATCTCAGTAATAAATATCTATGCTGAGAGCTTGGTTTTAGCTTCTTGTTATTATACTTCCAAGGAATAGATACCTAGCAGGGGAACTCTGAGTGAAGAGTATCAACTTTTTAATAAGATTCTTACTATGC
Source organism: Pongo abelii (assembly GCF_028885655.2). NCBI lineage: Eukaryota > Metazoa > Chordata > Mammalia > Primates > Hominidae > Pongo > Pongo abelii. The sequence goes on from NC_072007.2 coordinate 45,812,364, forward strand.
AACACCATTTAAGTTTCAGAAAAATCATTTCAATTTCCACCTCCCTTAGCAATGACTGAGCAAGTCTACGTGGGCACACCCTTGCTAACCATGGCTTCACCAGGATGGATCTTTGCTAGTTTGATGTACAAAATGCCATTATGATTTAAATTTGCATTCTTTTTTTTTTTTTTTTTTGAGACGGAGTCTCACTCTGTCGCCCAGGCTGAAGTGCAGTGGCGCAATCTCGGCTCACTGCAAGCTCCGCCTCCCGGGTTCACGCCATTCTCCTGCCTCAGCCTCCCGAGTAGCTGGGACTACAGGCACCCGCCATGACGCCCGGCTAATTTTTTTGTATTTTTTAGTAGACACGGGTTTTCACCGTGTTAGCCAGGATGGTCTCGATCTCCTGACATTGTGATCCGTCCGCCTCGGCCTCCCAAAGTGCTGGGATTACAGGCGTGAGCCACCGAGTCCGACCTAAATTTGCATTCTTTAATGTGATTTCTTTGATTTTGATTTTGATTTACTTGGGATTTGCTTGAGAAACACGTTTTCCCGTTTGCTTACTGCTATTTGAGTTTCTCTTGTGACTTGTCTTCACAGCTTGTCCCTATTTTGCTCCTGGAGTTTCCATGCCTTTCTTGTGAATTGGTAGTTCTTTAAATAAGGATGACTGCTAACCACAATCTATCTGTTATATTTGAAGCAAATAATTTTTCTAGTTCATTTGCCTAGTAATGTTGTTTATAGTATTTGTGACACTCAAATGTCTTTGATTTTTATTATCTAATAGTTTTTGGGTGATTTTTTTCTATTAACTTATGCTTAGAAAAGTCCTAATCTGTTCGCGAGATATTCACTTCTATTTTCTTATGCCATTCTTGAAAATGGTTTCATGGAGTGTTTTGAGAAACACTTTTGAGTTTAAGAATTTCAGAAACCAGAATTTCCATTAGCCACAAAAGCAGTGTTGGAGGAGTGTGACTGTTGCTGCCTGGATTTCAGAAGTATGCGACTGTCATTCATTGGCTTATAGCACATGTGCTCAGATAGTACCATCCAAGGTTGGTCAGGGAGGGCTTAGAACTGGTTCTGGTGACTACATCATCCTCTGTCCAAATAATAATCATTTTCCCTTCTTGAGCGGGAAACTTGGAAAATTTGTATTTTCAGTACCCATCCATCTCTACCTCTTCCACATCTCCCCCACTTTCCTCTATTTCTATTCACTTCTCTTTTACATTGCTTTATATATTCTCTATTTTGTATCTATCTACCTTCCCTATTGACCTATTGACCCATCTATCTATCTATCTCTTACCTATCTACTTACCATCTTCCATTGATATCTAACTCTTTAATGTCTATGAGCCAATATTCTATATTTATCTTTCCATTCATCTATATCTATTTCATTATTTCATCTCTTTATATTTCCCACAATAGTCTAAAAAGGTGTCTAGAACTTTTTATTATCATTCAGATTTCTACAGTGTTGATTCTGTAGTTTATCTAAAATGGGTTTTAATCCAACGTTTGCAACTTCTAGTTTCCTTGCAAATCCGCTGCATTTTCTCCACCTCTCATTTCATATTGGCCTGCATCTTAACCAGATATTCCTTTCCAATTCAGTCTGTTACGTTCTCACTTCACGTTTAAATTTTATGTTATGATATTCATATTGTCATATCTTATATTGAGAACACAAAACAGATGCTTTGTAAAGTTTTCCTGCTGGTGATAAAATGTTTTATTTTAATAGCTTTATTTCTGTGCTATGTGTTGAATTGTGCCCCCCTCCCATCCAATTCATGTGTTGAAATCCTACTGTCCTAATGTGCCTCACAATGTGACCTTTTTTGGAGACAGAGCTGCAGATACAGTTAGTTAAGATGAGATCACATTGGAATCAGAGGGATCTCTAATCCAGTATGACCAGTGTCCTTATTAAAAGGGGAAATTGGAACACAGGCACACAAACACAGAGAATGTCATTTGAAGATGGCTGCCACAAGCCAAGGAACTTCCAGAAATGGTCCTTCTCTAGAACCTTCCAAGGGCACATGGCCCTGCTGACAATTCAATCTCAGACTTCTAACACCTCCTGAAGCCCTGGATGTTTCTGGACTACATCCAACTACAAGGCAATAAATATGTCTGTTAATTAAGCCACTCAGTTTGTGGTACTTTGTTAAGGCAGTCCTAGCAATACACCCTGTGTCATCTTTTATGTTTTGAAATTTTATGTTTTGAAATTTGCTTGGTTCGTGCTCATTATTGACCGTCATGGTTCTGTCCCAGGTAGCAGTGATTGTGTCAGTAAACCAGGCTGGATTTTGTTATTGTTGTTGTTGTTTTACTGTCTACTAGGTTGTATGAGGAACGTCCCCTCTCTGATCTAAAGACAAGGATGAACTGATGTCTGTGTCTCCTTCCACACTCACATCCAGCATCCAGCAGTCACTTGATCTGTTATGGCTATGCTTCATTGAGAACATTCTTCTCCTCTACCCTGGGGCCTGATGACCTGAAAATCCCGATTTTCTTAAATATTTTGGTTCAATGTGTTGTTATTGCCTTTCTAATGCAATACATTAACATTACAACCTTCAGAATAGGTGGCTTCCAAGATGTTTTCCTTCCCAGACCATTTGTTTTCCCAACTTCACCTGTCTCTATACAACTCACACCACTTTTCATCTCTGTGCCAGGCTGGATGCATTCCCAGGACTTGCAGTCTCATTAAAATTTGGAGATGTTTGGAAGGGTATGTTTCTCTGGGTGTGACATAACTAAGTGTTCAGAATATCTCCAAATGCAATAGTCAGTTAGGATGCATTGGTACCTCCTTTGTCCCATGGAGGCCCTGAGACCCTGCAGGAGGTATAGCCATGACAGCAGGTGCAGTCTCTCACCTCCATTTCTTTATAGGCATGTGAATATTCCTCCTTAGGTCTGGCAACCATTCATACGTAGCCCTACTTTTTACTCTTGTTGACATCCTCTTTGCACATCTTTTTGGATTTTAATAAGTACTTTAATGTCGCAGGAGGAAAGCACAGAAGGCCTGCCATCGACTCAGAGAAGAAAAATACTGTTTGTCAGAGATATAGACCAATGGAACAGAATAGAGCCCTCAGAAATGATGCCACTTATCTACAACTATCTGATCTTTGACAAACCTAAACAAGAAATGGGGGAAGGATTCCCTATTTAATAATTGGTGCTGGGAAAACTGGCTAGCCATATGTAGAAAGCTGAAACTGGATCCCTTCCTTACACCTTGTACTAAAATTAATTCAAGATGGATTAAAGATTTAAATGTTAGACCTAAAACCATGAAAACCCTAGAAGAAAACCTAGGCAATACCATTCAGGACATAGGCATGGGCAAGGACTTCATGTCTAAAACACCAAAAGCAATGGCAACAAAAGCCAAAATTGACAAATGGGATCTAATTAAAGAGCTTCTGCACAGCAAGACTACCATCAGAGTGAACAGGCAACCTACAGAATGGGAGAAAATTTTTGCAATCTACTCATCCGACAAAGGGCTAATATCCAGAATCTACAAAGAACTCCAACAAATTTACAAGAAAAATCAAACAACTCCATCAACAAGTGGGCGAAGGATATGAACAGACACTTCTCAAAAGAAGACATTTATGCAGCCAAAAGACACATGAAAAAATGCTCATCACTGGCCATCAGAGAAATGCAAATCAAAACCACAATGAGATACCATCTCACACCAGTTAGAATGGCGATCATTAAAAAGTCAGGAAACAACAGGTGCTGGAGAGGACATGGAGAAACAGGAATGCTTTTACACTGTTGCTGGGACTGTAAACTAGTTCAACCATTGTGGAAGTCAGTGTGGCGATTCCTCAGGATCTAGAACTAGAAATACCATTTGACCTAGCCATCCCATTACTGGGTATATACCCAAAGGACTATAAATCATGCTGCTATAAAGACACATGCACACGTATGTTTATTGTGGCACTATTCACAACAGCAAAGACTTGGAACCAACCTAAATGTCCAACAATGATAGACTGGATTAAGAAAATGTGGCACATATACACCATGGAATACTATGCAGCCATAAAAAAGGATGAGTTCATGTCCTTTGTAGGGACATGGATGAAGCTGGAAACCATCATTCTCAGCAAACTATCACAAGGACAAAAAACCAAACACCGCATGTTCTCATTCATAGGTGGGAATTGAACAATGAGAACACATGGACACAGGAAGGGGACCATCACACACCGGGGCCTGTTGTGGGGTGGGGGGAGGGGGGAGGGATAGCATTAGGAGATATACCTAATGTTAAATGATGAGTTAATGGGTACAGCACACCAACATGGCACATGTATATATATGTAACAAACCTGCACATTGTGCACATGTACCCTAAAACTTAAAGCATAATAAAAAAAAAGAAAAATGCCATTTGTAAAAGCTGCATCACATTCCACCATACAGACATACCCTGTGATTTTTATTTATTCCTCTATTGCTACACTTCACTTTCTTTATATATTTTCTCTACAAAGAACATCCCTACAAACAAATTCTTGCCCACACTGCAGAATATGTCCTGAGAACAGATTTCCAACTTTGTAATTAGTGAGAAAAAGACATGATCACTTTTTTTTTTCTTTTTGAGATGGAGTTTTACTCTTTTTGCCCAGGCTGCAGTGCAATGATGTGATCTCAGCTCACTGCAACCTCCTCCTTCTGGGTTCAAGCGATTCTCTTGCCTCAGCCTCCCGAGTAGCTAGGATTACAGGCACATGCCAGCACACCCAGCCAGTTTTGTATTTTTAGTAGAGATGGGATTTCACCATGTTGGCCAGGCTAGTCTCAAACTCCTGACCTCAGGTGATCCTCCCACCTCGACTTCCCAAAGTGCTGGGATTACAGGTGTGAGCCACCGCACCTGGACAAGATTCTTAAAATATACTGGCAAAGTGTTTTTGAGACATCCTTCCCAATTAAAGTTCTTAACCAACAGTTTATCAAAGTGCCCATTTCACTTGATTTTTGATAACATGATTGAATTTTTTTCTGATCATATTATATTTGAAAAATAACATTTAAAGAGACAAATATGTGGGAGTGGGTATAAGAAAGATTGAAGTGTGCAGACTCTGTGCCTTCCAGAAGTTTATATACCATTTGGAGGAAACGTTGGTACTGCAGATGCCTTGAAGAAGCCAAAGTAAGAAGACAAAGGCTGACGTTCAGAGGTGGCTAGGCAGGACCTCTCTGGGAAGATAACATCTGAGCCCAGGCTGGAGTGGGGAGCCTTATCTCAAGGAAGAGCTTCTTCAGCAGGGGACGCAGCAACACCAAAGCCTAAGGCCAGTAGGAGGTGGTGAGCCTGAGATAAAGAATGCCTGTGAGGCCCCAGTGCAGGGAGCAGACGCACAGGGACTTGTGGAGAGCTTAGATTTTAACTACAAGGAGCCACGCTGGGATAATTTTGTTTAACAGAGGGATAAGGCGAGGACTAAAGGAGATTCCATTTATAAAAATAAGCCTACTTATGAAGGAAAAAATAGACAGTGAGGGCACGAATGGAGCCCAGGAGCCTGCTGGGAGGTTGCAGCACAGTCCAGAAAAGTGATGAAGGTGTAGGATTGACTTATTAAGATGCGGAGAAGTTGTCAGATGCAGGATACATTTTGGAAGTAATTGATGGAAACTGGCTTATAGGAAACAGAGGCTGAGGTTACTGACCTCTGCCACCGATGGGAAAGACTGAATGGGGCCGGGAACATTAATATTTCTATTGCAGCAATGGAACAAATGGGGACCCATGCTGAAAATGTAGATGTGAGAGTCATCTCTATAATCTGGAATCTTAGCAGAGGAAGCAGAATCTCAGGGAGGGCAGAGAAAATGGCCTTGCCAAGAGCCCCTCGCATAGCATGGCAGATAAAATACAGAAAAATCCATTAAATTTGAATGAATCAACCAGAATAATTTCTTAGAATAAGTATTTCTCGTGCAATATTTGGAACATACTTATGTTAAAAAATTATTGTTTATCTGAAATTAAAATTTGACTGGAGGCCCTGTGATTTTATTTGCCGTATCTGGAATCCCTGCCTGGGGCATTCCAATAATCCTGGTGAAGGAGGATTTGGTTAAGAAGAATCAAATGCAGCATTTGTATAACTGGAAGAAAAACAGGTGCAATGAATGGTTAGTTTTATTTGTCAACTTGGCTGGGCCACAGTGCCCAGATATTTGGTCAAACATTATTCTGGATGTTTCTGTGAGGGTGTTTTAGGATGAAATTAACATTTGAATCAATAGACTTTGAATAAAACTGATTGCTTTCCCTAAGGTGGGTGGGCCTCATTTAATCAGTTGAAAGTCTTAATAGAACAAAGACTGATCTCCCCTTGGCAGGGAGGAATTCTGCAGCCGAGACCTCTGGACTTTGAACTGTAGCATCAGCTCTTCTCTGGGTCTCCAGCCTGCCAGCCCACCCTGAAGATCTTGGACTTAACAACCTCTACAATCACATGAGGCAATTCATTAAAATTCTCCCTCTCTTTCTCTCTGTCTCTCTCTCCACACACACACACACACACACACACACACACACACACACACACACACACACACCCTGTTGATTCTGCTTCTCTGGAGAACACTGACAAATACACCAGGAGTGTGAGGTGTCCCAGGAAGGCAGAAGTCAAAGAGCTTTGGGGCAAGGGAGAACTGACTTGGCAAACATAGTCCACTGGTGAGCTTAACCTAACTTGTGGCATCTTATTATTTTATTTGTATTTATTTAATCAGGTGTGAGATTCCCTACTTTTTCTTAATGATTACCCATTTCTAAGTTCTTTATAACTACAGCCTTGAAGCATGGAGTAGGGCCTTTCTTTTCTGACATGAGTATCAGTGATTTACTTTTGGCAGATGCTTTTGGTGGCCCACGTGGCAAATAAATATAATTCCAGGTGGTGGTAAGTGCTGTGATAAAAGACAAAATAGCAGAAAAGGGAGAAGCTGGAGCTGCTGTTGTCAACACGGTGGTCAGGGAGGAGAGGACATCAGAGCAGAGACCTGAATAAAGTGGGGGAAAAAGTGAAGCCAGTATCTGGGGGGAGATCATTGCAGACATAGGGAACAGCCCGTGCAGAGGCCCTGGGTGGGAACACACGGTGGTTGGTCTTCCCGCTGGGGACAGGCAGCAAATAGCTATCAGAGAACTTGGGAGTCAGAGTTGGGTACATTCTTGTCCCAACCCTGCCATTCATCAGCTGCTTCACGTGGGACAATCTCCTTCTCTTCTTTCATTGTCAGCTTCTTGATCTGAAAAGCAATGCAGGTGGATAAGTAATGCCTTATGGTCCTGGTTATCCTTCACATGTAAAGGCAGAGAAGTGTTGTCATCATTTCCTTCCAGCAGAGTGTTATTTTCAGTGACTGCAGTTTTGCATTTCCTATATCTGCCTATTTTGAGTTCACATTCTAACGTGTGTAGAAATCTTTTGTTTAGAGATTTAACATTGGAAGGCGTCTTTGGAGTGAGAGAATGTGTTTCATCTGTGATGAATGAAAAAGCTTCCTGTCCTCCCATCTTGCTGGAGTTGTGTTTTCACACATTCTGTGAAGGGCAAGACCCAGTGGGACACTGTTTTCCCAGAGAAATGATTAGACTACAAGAAAAAACTGGAGCCATATAATTTATGGCACCATGTTAACAGCGAGCATAGTCAACACACAAAGCCGACTCTGCCAGATAAGAAGTTGCTTTGGAAACTGGCCCTGCACAAATCACAGACGTAGCAGCGGCACATGGATGGGGACCACATTCTCTTGTGTCATTAGCTAATAAAGAGCTTGCAGAGGAAAAGCAAATATCCCAGTTCTTTTTAATGACTGCCACTCAAAATAAAAGAATACTTCTGTTTTGTTCTTTGTTGAATTTCCTAGAATACTGCAAATACTGTTGAATTTGCTAGAATACTTTTTATTTCACCAAGCCTAAAAAATAAGGAAAATTGGCACCAAAGGAAGTTTCTCACAAACTTATCTTTTTCAGGACAAAGAAGTAATTCAATTAAATGGAGGACAATATGCAAATTCTTAATAAGTGAAAAAGATATTCATACCCTGGGCCCAGCAGGACAGACAGAGGTACAGATGGGAGCAGTCTCCCTTTTCTCTGAGCTAAAAGGCCTGAAGTTATCTGCATCCAAAACCTGGGTATTATGGCTAAGAGAAGGAAACGACCTTTTCAGGTTTCCTCCAGTCTGTTTGCAGGCCTATGGTAAAGACGAGGGTGGGCTGATGGATTCTCAGGCAAGCTCCCCCTGAAACTGTGGGGAGATGATTAAAGGATTAAAATTTGCATGCAAAGCAATAGATATTCAAACCCTTCCTACCCGCCCCCCACCCTCAATGTAACAGAGAAGATAAAAGCTGTTTCCTTTCAAAGCTTCAGGTTAAAGATGGAAGAATTAGCCAATATGTAATTGTATAGCGGGGCACTCAGAAAGGGCTGAGAGGAGAGAAGGCAATGATATCCAAATAGCAATCTGTGCTTAGAAAAAAAAAAATAACCTCTGAAAAGGGAGAAATGTCATTGTCTAAGGTGGTTCTCTAAATGGGGGGAGAGTGATGATTCTTATGCCTTCTCAGGGGACACTTGGCAACAGTACAACTGGGGGTGGGAGGTAGGGGTGCTACTGGCCTCTAATGGGTACAAGGTAGAGGGGATGTTAATGCATAAGGCAGCCTCCCGTAGCAAAGAATGAGCCAGCCCCAGTTGGCAGACGTTGAGATGGAGAGACTGAGAAAGGTTGAGAAACTGTGGTCTAAGGAGAAACCCTGGTCTAAGGATCTATTCTGGTATTTATCCAGTTTATCTGCTCAGGATGTTTCCCAGCCCATCTTGACTATTCCCAAGGAACCTCAACCCGACTCTTAAAGTGAAGCCCCAGGGTTTGCCTTGTTCAGCCTTAGTGCCTGGAACCTCTTGGCCTGTGAAAGCCTTATACCCGGGGAAGTGACTGGAGAGAGGAATCCCTGTCCAGGGCTAATTGATTCCCCCAAGAACTGTGTATCTGCTGTCTTTGCGGTCAAGGAGAGAGGATTTATGAGACACATTAAAACCTATCTGTGTCTTTCTTTGTAAATATATTGTTTAGAGTTCTCAGATTTCAATCTAAATAGTTACAAACTTTATCAGGCTTTGCTGTAGTGTTGTTCAAAATAAGATCCTGCAATTATCACTCAATTGCTGCCTTGGAACTGAGACAGGCAGGCGCCGTGGGCACGGCCCAGGACGGCACACTGCTGGGAGATTCAGGTCAGGGAGATGCTTCCACTCCATGTTTCCAACAGAGCACAGGACATTCTTTGTAACACACGTCTGTGTGTCCTGGGAGGGTGGGTGAGGAGCCAGCTGAACTGTCTGCTTCAAATTTATAAGAGCCTTTTTGAAAAGGAGATTGACAGGGGCTTGCAACCTTGGTACTGCCTCTGTCAGCTTCAGGGAAGACAACAGACTATTCACACCTGTGTGCTCCGAGAACCAGGGGATGACATGCCACCACATGCTCAACTTGGGACGACTGGTACAAGGGAGTCTATAAAAAGACTTGGTCTTCCAATTACTTTAATTCATTTTTTTAAAAGCATAGCTGTACTTCAATTTAACAACCATATTCCTAAAAATGTTAAGCCATATAAGCAAACATTTTTGTCCTTTTTTCCATGATCACTCCACAAAAAAAACAAAAAAAAAAACACCTTTTGGACATTTTTCTGATTGCTTCCCCACCTCCTTGAAATTTGGATATGATACACTATGTATCTGGTTATGTATAATGGTCCTTAGGAAGGCCACACACCTTCATAGTAGCTAGGATCTCACCTTGGGGGCAATACCAGTCTCTTTGAGCATGCCTGTGCTACACCGCATCTGCCCATTTGATTTGACATTGACAGTAGCCATTATCAAAAAGTATTCCAGAAGCTGGGCACAGTGGCTCATGCCTATAATCCCAGCACTTCGGGAAGCCAAGGTGGGTGGATCACCTGAGGTCAAGAGTTCGTGACCAGCCTGGCCAACATGGTGAAACCCCATCACTACTAAAAATACAAAATTAGCAGGGTGTCGCGGCACATGTCTGTAATCCCAGCTACTCAGGAAGCTGAGGCAGGAGAATCGCTTGAACCTGGGAGGTGGAGGTTGCAGTGAGCCAAGATCGCGCCATTGCACTCCAGCCTGGGTGATGAGAGCGAAACTCAGTTTCAAAAACAAACAAAAAAAACAAAGAAGCATTCAAGAGCCTGTAATTTTTTTTTTCAGTGATTTTTTAAGTCTATTTTTAATGGCTCTTTGTGGGAACAATGGCAAGAAGATTAAAATTATCTGCTAGATAATCAATTAATGTCTGCAGACATTTGTAGACTTTTCTATGAATGGACTTTTTTATAAAACTGATTTATAAACATCCATTGTTTAAACTTACTTTTTATGTATACTTGGAACAATTTTTCATGTAATTACATAAATTTTGGACATCCTTTTTATAGATGTGTAATACGCCATGCTAAGTATGTAGGTTATCAGATTTAAAGAACTAGTTTTGTTGGCTATTTAGGCTAATTCTGATGTGTCTCTATTAGAAAATGCTGCAGAGAACAGATGCAGCTCACCTTCATGATTTTTTGGATGCATTCATATTGTAAAATGTTAGGACTTCTTTTGCCTTTTAATTAAAATGTACTAGCACTTAAATGATCCATTATAAGTAAAAAATCTCCCAATAGATTAAATAAAGCAAAATAGTAACAGATCTTTGCATGTCTGTGTCTGTCTGTGTGCAACTTAGACTTTAATTTGTTATTTAGCTTAAGGCAATGTGTTCCTAAATGCTACTCTAAGAACTTGTACTTACCACCCCTTTTACCAAACACAGAAACCTTCCAGAGGACCCTTGCCCTCCAATGAGATCTCTATCGTCTTATATTAATTTAACCCTGCTGTCCTAGGTATATCAGAAGTCCCATAGAGTAGGCCTGTTTTAGTTTCCCAAGGGACCACATAAAACATTGTACCTGGTGTGCTCAAGTTCAGTGAATTACTATCAGGACTTCTTGGAGTCTTCTTTCCCCTAAGATGCCCCAGTTTCCATGTTGTTGGCACATGTCCAGGTGCAGTATCCCCTCCAAACCTATGACTGGATCACTGACTGGAATTCTCCCTATGGGGCTGCCCCTTCCTTCACATTCTCAGCACCATGCCCTGCCACCCTCTCCTCAAGTAAACAGCTCTTGAGATTTGACCCAGGAAAAGTTAAGTCCAACAGAAACTCCTAGAACATTATACCCCGGCCCCATTTGTTTTGAAAATAGTATGGAAGCTTACAAGTGCTTAATTATTGCTCAGTATCCATTTTATTTCTAGATATTCATTGAATTCCATTCCAATGTCGATATTAGCAATATTAAAAACAGATGGCTGCAATTTTTCTGATTATATAAAGACACACTTTAGGTAATGGTCACATATGACGTGATTAAATTGTTTTGCTATCATTGTGTTAATTGTGTGCCAAAGTAAAACATATTTATCTGCAAATTCAAATCTGCCTGGCTATTACCAGTAATTATGGCAGTAGCAGTCAAATAAGTGTCCTCGTGTGGTCGAGAGAGTGTTTGAGGCTATGGTAAATATCATAAAAATATCATAGTCTATCATGTGTTTGAAATACTATCCTCTGATAAATGACTACTTTTTAATATCTGTTTGCTTTCCTGTGTATGAGGCAAATGGAAAGGAAAATACTTTTTGAATGCGCTTGTTCATTGACTTCAGAAATGGTGGAAACCTTTGCAGTGTCTGCATCCCCTGCTCTGTACTCAGCATGGGGCAGCCACAGAAGGCTCCCGGCCCCTCACCCAGAGATACTGGAAGTACCACAAAAGTTGAGAAGCAGCTGGCGTTTGGCAGCTGAGGCAGAGGATATTATTGTTATTGATTATTGTATCCTGATTATTATCCTTCATGCCATCTTCCTGGTAAGGAGACCCTTAGACAGGTAAGAGCCCATAAGAGTAGTCAGTTTTGATCTTCGTGTTCATCTCTGTGATTTTCTTTCTTAATCTATAAAAAATATCTTTGTTGAAGAAGCAGTTATGTACCAAATGTTTGTGTCCCCCCAAAATTCACATGTTGAAGCACTAACCCTCAAAGTGACTGTACTAGGAGAAAGGGCCTTTACAGAGGTAATTAAGGTTACGTGGAGTCATAAGGGCAGGGCTTGATCCAATAGGATCAGTGTCCTTATAAGAAGAGACAGGAGAGTGCTCAAGCACTCTCTTCACCATGTGAGGACATAGGAGGAAGGCAGCAGTCCACAAGCCAGGAAGAGAGCCCTGACCGGGAACCAAATTGGCTAGCACCTTGATCTTGGACTTCCAGCCTTCAGACCTGGGAGAAAATAAGTTTCAGTCATTTAAGTGGGCCAGTCCATGGTATTATGTTGTCACAGCCCAAGCTGATGAATACAGAAGGGAATGAAAATAATGGGGATTCTGGCTTAGCTTTGGCACCTGGATTGTCTGTCACCTGTAGATCTATTGAGCATCCAGCTAAACATTTTGAACCACCTGAGTGGGTACCTGAGTCTGTGACCAGTGTTGGAGACTCAAAGATCTGTAAGACACAGTTCTCATCGTTGATAACCTACAGGTCACATGTGACAGGCTTCCATCAGGGACGTCTTGTGATTCATGGCCACATCCTGTCCCCGAGTAAAGAAACTTACTGTGAGTTCCTCAAATTGTTGATGTACTGATTAATGCATGACCTACTGACATTGAAAAGGACACTGATTTGTTTCTGAATCATGAAGTTTTGCTGATTTGTCTCTGAATCATAAAGTTTTACTGATTGTCTTACACATCCACATTTTAGCCTGTATGTTGCAAGCTGTAGCCAATGATTACAACTTCTGTATTGCACCTTAACAAAAAGGATAACTCTATAGAAGGAGTGGCTCCCTTCCTTCTCAACATTCTTCTAAAAGCCTTCCTACTTGTAACAGACCCTAGAACATGCCAGACTTTGTCAGTGTGTCTTCCCTGATCCATCCTCGCACTTGATTTCCAATAAACCTGTGGAGCCCTGATAAGATTAAGATAAGATGAACCTCACTTGGGAGAGAGCCCCAGGTGGGGAAGAACAATGAGCCATTGTTCTGAGAGCCAGCCAATCACAGACAACCTACAGACATACAACGACCTTATTCCACCTATAGTCCCCTCCAGCTCTGCTGACACCTTGATCTTGGAAGAACCACCTACCAACATGGGTGAAGGCAGAGGACAGGACCTTCCTTTGGGGCAATTGCTCTGGTGCCTCTGTTCAGGGGAGGTGTCACATTCTAAATAGCTGAGCATGGGCAGGAAGCACGGCAAGAGTGCCCAGGTAAACGACAAGTATCTAGATCTGAGGACACAGTTTCCCAATGAGCTTATATCCCAGGACATGGGTTTTGAATCCAAAACTGGGGCTCAGGGTGTGGGAGACATTAGGGAGAAAATGATACTTTTGAGAGTAATGCCCAGAAACACCCATTGAGTGGCTGAGCCAGAAAGCTGTAGATTTGTATGGATATCACCAAACATCAAGCAAAAGGCTTTTCCTCTCTGAAGACCAAAATGACCAATCATAGTGAACGGCCTTGGAAACAAATTAGAAAAGGCTGTGCTTGGGAAGCCGGGAGGTGCGATGATATTTTAGTGCCTTAAATCTGAGTCGGGGTAGAGACAAGATTCTCTGAGTTGAGTCTATGTTATTCCTCTGAGGCTTGTTGACCAAGGGAAAGTTAGAAAGTTACATATGTGTGTGTGTGTGTATGTGTGTGTGTGTGTGTGTGTATATATATGTTTTAAAGTTTTGCTACAACTGGACTACAGTCCAGAGGAGATACATATATATATATATATATATATATACACACACACACACACACACCATATATATACACATATATATAACATATATATATATAATGTATATAAAGTGGTGTAATGGACTATATTTTTATGTCTTCCCAAAATTCATACATTGCCAAGGAGAGGGGCCTCTGGTAAACTAGTCCTACTAACCCCTAAGGTAATAGTATTAGGAGGTGGCACCTCTGGGAGGTGATTAGGTCATGAGGGAGGAGCCTTCAAGAATGGTATCGCTGCTTTTATAAAAGGGATCCCAGAGAGATTATTTGCCCCTTCTACCATGTGGGGGCACAGGGAGAAGACAGCCATCTCTCAGGAACTGGGCCCTCACCAGACACTAAATCTGCCAGTGCCTTGACCTTGGACTTCCCATCCTCCAAAACTGAGAGAAATAAATTTCTTTTGTGTGAAAGCTGCCCAGTCTATGGTATTTTCATTAGAGCAACCCAAACAGGACTGGGAGAAGTAGTATTGCTGGAACAGGGGAAACAATAATGGTAAAATATACAGAGTGGAGGGGCCCTGGTCTTTGGAGACATCACCTTCTTTCTTATCCTTGGGCAGAAGCAGCAGGAAACTAACAAGAACTTCCAGCAGCAGGTGCATGGTGAGCTCATCACTATCACAGTTAAATCAGGCTGCCATTCAGAATACCAAAGATGGGGCAGCTTACACACCAGGCATGACTTTCTCAGTTTTGGAGGCTGTAAGTCCAAAATCAAGGTGGCAGCCAATTCTGTTCCTGGTGAGAGTCCTCTTCCTGTTTTGCAGATGACTGGCTACTCTCTGAATCCTTACATAAGGAAGAGTGCAATCATCTCTCTCGTGTGTCTTCTCCTAAGAGTGCTAATCCCATTCATGAGGGCTCCACCCTCATGACCCATCACCCCCAAAACCCCATCTCCAAATACCATCACTTTAGGGATTAGGACTTCAACAGAGAAATTCAGGGCGGCAGCTACAAACACTCAGTGCATATCAGTAACTCACAACTTCTCTCTTAGTTCCCTGTGGATGTGTGGAAGAATGGGTGTCTGTCAAAAGTTAGACACACCATGAGAAAGGAAAGCCTGGTGATTCTATAGAACCTTCCTTGTACTCCCGTCTCCAATTCAGGATCCAATGGCAGGACAGTGGGCAGCAAAATCCCCTGAGAAGCTCATGAGGTCAGCACGGAAGATGCCATGAGTCTCCTGTGATGTTGGGAAAGGCATCTCTCTCAGTGGACACTGTGGGGGGGAAGGAGGGTCTGGGAAACAATGCCTCTCTTGCCTTTTTAAATCTAAGAATTGCACGTTCAGAGGGGAGTGGGAGTACAGTCATATCATCATCTCCACATTTCATTTGATAAAGGATTGACGGTTTTGAGTCATAGACCTTTAAATATGCATGGGGTGGGGGTGGCATTAGATGAACCCCAGTCTCAAGTTGCTGGGTGAGATGAAGTCAAACAGTATCAAACCCTTTCATTCTGCTAAAAATGAGCCAAGACCATGAGCTGTAGGCATTTGCTCCAAAATGATATATTGCAGTTTTGCAACTTTCCTTTCTATGGCTGCTGCTGTCCAAAATGCCACTTCCCTCTTAAGTTCTTCTATGCACAGTTAGAAAGATAAAGTGTTAAGCAGTTGAAAACGGTTGAAAAAGAAAGATGTAGGTTTAGGTCCGGAGCCTGGCGCACCCGCCCTAATTTGAGTCAGGGACCCTAGGCGCCTGCAGCTCTGGTTCGGGTTGAGTGCCTCCTGTCAGGATGTGAAGCTGCTGTCCCCCCCCGGGGGACCTCCAGCACTGCTGAGGACCCAGCAGTCAGCCTCTCCTCCCACTTGGGCTCATTTACAGAGAGCATCTCTAGGAATCAGTCATGGGGAAAGGGGAAACGCGGAGTGACAACCCAACACGTAGAAAGTTCTCTGCCGCCTCGGTCAGGCTTGTCAGCCTCACAGCCCGTCCTGCTCCTGCGGGAGGAAAAGTGAGCAGAACTCAGCCCGGAGATGAGCCGCAGGCCGGCAGCCCCTGCCTCCGCCCTGTTTGTTGTGATTGCAATGCAAGGCTCTCTGTAGGTGCGGGGGATTCGGGTTAAATGGGTCTCCAGTGGTCCAGCGCTCCCAGCAAAGGCCGACCACAAGAATCAGCGGGCTAGTTATTTACCATAACCATATACAAAACCACAAGCATCAGCATTCCCTCAAATACATCCGAGACGCTGTATATCTCTTTATTAAAGCCTGTCAGGGTTTGTTATTGCACAGCTTGGCCTTGAACCCCAACTAAACCAGTCTGCTTGAGCGAAGAACTAAGCAACGCACGCATTCAGGCAGGATCATTATAACCCTGAGGCCAAAGGCAGAGGCAGGGGGAGGAGACGTCCTCCTCTCCTGCCTCCCTCCTTTCACTTTCACTTTGAATTGATTTTTAACTACATTCGAGCTCACGATGATAGATGGCTGTAAAATATTTTAATCGTTCATAAATAAAGTATTTATCTTGTGTGACTTATCCGGTCTCCTTCACTTTAATGAACACAGCATACATCACGCTAATCCATTACTATCAATCATAGGTTTCAAGGTAGGCAATGTAAAAACTGAGAATTGTTGTCATCCCTTCTAGGCCTTTGGACTAAGATCAGGTTTGGTTGCTATTCTTATCTGTTTGCTTAGTTTTACTTTGCCTCATTCTCAGACATTTTTTTCAAAGCCATGATGTATGCATTCTAGCACATTGATGTCATTTTGAGTTCAAATGCCCCACTGGTTAAGAAAACAGCACAATGTGGAATTTTCAGCTTTCAAAAAGGTCTTTGCTACAAGACAACTCAAAGAATTTAGCAATAGCCAAGACAGAGTGGTGGCGATTAAGTGATGTAATCAAAGGATTGCAATTCCCATTCTAAATAACTCTCTAACTTCAAATTTGACTATGGGGTGACCAACCTATCCGGGTGTGTGTTGAACTTTCTGGGTTTGAGCACTGAAATTTGCATGTCCTGAGAACTCCCTGAGTCCCAGGCAAGCCAGCCTGGCTGGTCATCTAACTATGATAAATTCAGTCTTCGGCATAAGTACATACTGTTAAAACTTCATGTGTTAAGACACAAGAAGGCAACCATCAATCTACGGTGTGAACTAGATGGAGAAGCTCCCCACTGGTGGAACACAAGACAGTCTGTACATAGGGCAAACTCTTGCTAGTTGACTTCTCCTGCCTGTCACCTCTAGATTTTGAGTAGTTGGAAGTGGTCTCTGCAGGTACTTCTGAAGCTACAGGAATCTCTGGGCCACGGGTGTCTTCTTCAGGGCTTTTTCCTCCCCTGGTAGCATTCGCAGGCTTTCTTAAACACAGGGCCTTCCCTTTAAAGGACTAGCAAGATGAAAAGAGCAAGGCTGCCCTAAGGTAGAGCTGTAAACTCCACAGAGAAGAGGACAACTCTGTTATGTCACCACCGCCATCTGTCCTGCTTTGGCTAAAGCTAATGATGACTGGGGAAGGAAAGGTTCCCTATCTTGTGGCCCTGGAGCAGCCCTGGGTCCATCTCTTTGCCTCTTAGGTCCACAAAGCCTCCTGAATTTAGCACAATGCTGACTCCTGGGGTCCCCCTTTGAAGAGCAGGATAGTTGAACTTTGTAGAATGTAAATTACACATACAGTACAACCTCCTGGAAACACAGTGTCTGAATGCCCTTTGACCTCCTGGTTCATGATTCCTTTGTCCTCTACATAAGGAAAACAGAAAATATGTTCTATAAGTAGTTTCTCTTTCACCTTTTTAATACCTTTCAGAAAAAAAGTTGAAAAACTAAAGGGAAAGAAAGAAGAGGAAAAAGAAAGTTTATCAATACCTGTATAACTGAGGAAACCTTTTCCCGTTTCTATTGTATATTGAAAAACCAACTTACGAATCGCCCTTGCTTGCTAAATGATTAACAAAGGTCAGTTATGAGGAACTCCGAGATGCAACCTCAGTTTCACTTGGCAGCTTTACGTGGACATCCTCACATTTGGGAACAAGAAGTGAATTTCATCTCTACACCCCTTAAAACATCCATCAGGTTAAAATAAGGAGCAGTCAATGTAAATGTTTAACAACCAGTTCTCGGTTGGAAGGGCAGAGGGGAAGCTCTGATTTGTAGGGTCTGTGGATTCCCATGATGTAAGTACTCCCACCATGCTGAGTTCAAGTTACCAAGGTGATGTCACTGAACCAGAGTTGGGAAAACGTTCTCTAGGGCTGGGTAAGTGACGGGTAGGCAGGTGTCTTCAGCACAAGAGGAGAAACAGAAGGAAAACTGGCTAGAACAGTGGTTCTCAACCCTGGCTGCACATCAGCATCAACTGTTGAGCTTAAAAAAAAAAAAATCCCAATGCCCAGGCCACACTCCAACCAATAAAGTTGGACTTTCTATGGGTAGGACCCAGGGGTTCCTGTGATTGAAACTCCTGAGGCAATTCTTATGTGCAGCTGAGACTGAGAACCACTGCTCTTTCACGGAGCTTGAATAGTATTCCCTTTTGCAGAAATGCCTCAAATACTTCTGAGACGTTGTATACCTCTTTACAATAGCTTGTCAGGGATTCGCAGTTTGGAAACTGCAAAACCATAAGTAGGATGGCAATCATTCTTGAGTGACACCTTTCGGCAGGGCTATGCTTGCCATGGTCACACAACCATGGGGGATGAAATGAGGACCCAGCTGAAAGAATGTGATAACCCCAACATGCACAAAGTGCTCTGAGGCCTCTCAGCTAAGAGATGGCTGCACTTTTCAGCTTGCTTTGATTGCAATGCAATCTGTAGGTGTGCTGATTTGAGTAATTAGATATCTAGTTATATGTAATATATTCTGTTTTCCTTTTCATTTAGGCCAAGACATTGGTATAAGAGTGAATATTTACCTGAAGCAAGTTAAGGATATTAGTATATATTATGCATGTAGAAAAGGTGAAAAATGCTAGAAATAGCACAAAAGCCAGAGAAATGTCATAATATATCTCTTAATGAAGTTTCTGACACATGTCTATGGTGTGTTTAATAACTGTGTATGCTGTATGTTAAGTATGGAGAGAATTCTATCAAGATTGAGAGAACTTTTGTTTAGGCACTGGGGAGAACTGAATCTACCACTTCTGCGTTTTTAAGAAAATGTCCTAATCCTAACACTTTGGGAGTCCGAGGTGGGCAGATCTCTTGAGTCCAGGAGTTCAAGATCAGCCTGAATAACATAGCAAGACATTGTCTCTACAAAAAATTAGCCGGGCATGCTGGCACATGCCTGTAGTCCCAGCTACTGTAGAGGCTGAGGCAGGGGGATCGCTTGTACCCAGGAATTTGAGGCTACAGTGAGCTGTGATTGTATCACTGCTCCAGCCTGAGTGACAGAATGAGACCCGGTCTCCAAAAGAAAAGGAAATAAAAGCAGAGGAAAGAAAGAGAAGAGAAGAAAAGAAAGAAAAGAAAATGTTCTTGTTGAAGTACATGCACACACAGAACAGTGAAAAAATCATAAGTTTATATCTCAGCAAATTTTCTCGGAGTGAATAAATCCACGTAACCCCCATGCCCGATCAGAAGACGGACATCCCAGTACACCAGGACCTTCACTTGGCCCCACCTGGCACTGCCTTCTCCCCTTCATGTAACCACTATCCTGATGGGTCACCACACATCAGCTCCCCTGGTCTTTGAACTTCATACAAATAGAATCATCCAGAATGCACCCTTTTGTATTGGGCTTCTTTTACTCAACATTATTTGTGAGCTTCGTCAATGATGTGACTTGTAGCAGTAATTCATTCATTCTCATTTTTGGACAGTATTCCATTGCATGGATTATGCCCCAATTCATTTATACATTCTGCTATTGATCTAAGTTTTGACACTTACAAATACTTCTCCTATGAACATTCTTGTATATGTCCTTTGGTGCATATGAGTTTATAACGTGTCTTTGTTTTAAATTTCTGTCCAATAAAACTCTGTCCAGTGTCTGGTGAAGCTGAAGTTCACATAGCACTTCAGGTTATGACCAAATTGCCACTGATGACCTGTTTTTAATGTTCTTACAGGCAAGGTTGTTATATTTTCAAAGCCAAAAGGTGAAAATGTGAAAAACTGCCTGAATACTTAGCCCCTAGCATGGGATAAAGAACATCTGAAAGGAAGTCAGCAAGTCTGAGTAATTTGAAAAAGTGCAAAAAGAGACCATGTAATCCATCCAAGGTGGTATGGTTTGGCTGTGCTCCCACCCAAACCTCATCTTAAATTGTAGTTCCCATAATCCCCACGTGTCATAGGAGAGACCTGGAGGGATGTAATTGAATCATGGGGTCGGTTACCCTCTTGCCGTTCTTATGATAGTGAGTGAGTTCTCATGCAATCTGATGGCTTTATAAGCGGCTTTTCCCCCTTTGCTCGGCACTACTCTGTCCTGCCACCATGTGAAGAAGGACATGTTTGTTTCCTCTTCCATCATGATTGTAAGTTTTCTAAGGACTCCCCAGCTATGTAGAACTGTGAGTCAATTAAACCCCTTTCCTTTATAAATTACGCAGTTTTGGGTATTTCTTCACAACAGTATGAGAACAAACTAATACAAGAGGGTATTATGTTTGAAAGGAGCCTTAGAGAGGAATGGTTCTCTTTTTTACTGGGTGAGGAAACTGAGACCCAGGAAGATGAAATAACTCATTCAAGATCACATAGGTAGAAATCAGCTGAACTGTGCCAGGGATCTTTTCAACTCCTAGTTGGCTACTTCTATAACATTAAACTGTCTACATTTTTAGAGCTAGACTGATGAATTTTAGAACGTGCCAATGTAAGTCAAAATGTGAAAGAGGAAAACTTGTTTCAAACACCTTAAACTGAATTTCTACCCCAAAAAAGAATTCATAAACACACCTCTCTGTCTCTTGACTTTCCTCTGTCCTCACTCAAGCTGCTTCCCAGTGATACCCAAAATCCAAAATCCACCATGGCCTCCTCCAATTTGTTCTCCAAGTGGACAGCATGGCCTTTGCATATGTAAATCAGATCCCTTTATGCCCTTCTTACACTTGTATTGTTCTTAGGATAAAGGTCCAAATCTTCAGGGTGCCCTAAAAGGACTTAGAGAGTCTCATTCTTTCCATTTCTCTCTTTGGAATGCTCTCCTCCTGTGCTATGCCTCCTTTGACTACACCTCCAACAAACCATGCCCCATGAAGCCTTCTTTCCCTTACAAGCTGGTTTAGTTATCACTTCCTTGGGAATCTTCCCTAAGTTCCTGACTTGGTCCATGTCCCTATTACACCAGGCACCTACTCTTGGCAGCATCCATTGTAGCTGTAATACTACATTTACTTATCTGGTCTGTCGTTCAATTTATGTTGGTCTCCCTTCTTAGACTCCATGAAGGTAGGGTCACATCTGTTTTTGCTCATGATACCTGATCCTCAACAAATATCTGTTTGGTGAACTAATATCTGAATGATTGTTTTCTAGTACTTTCTGTTTCATCATTTGTATTTGTAGACTATCAAAAACAAGTCTGATACATTTATCAGAATTTTACAAATTTACCACTATTTACTTAGATATCAATAACTATCGATTTAGATGAAGATATGGAAGACAGGCTAACCATATTTTCAGGTAACAAAAAGTTGGAAGGGACAACTGGGTAGAAGAATCAAGATTGTAAAAGTTTAGAATGACAAACTAAATTTGAGCAATCTTACAGCATGCACAGGACAAAATAGCATGTCCATTTTTGAAGTTCCAGAGGTGAATAAGCATGGTTCCTGAATTGAACAAGCTCATATCTGATGGAAATATAAAATGTGAGCATGACCTTACAACAACACTTCACATGCTTCCATCTGGTGTGAAATTATAAGGTCTCTAAATTAGTACTTCTTCCCCAGGGTTAGGCCTGATTATATGGAACTACCAGACATAAGATAGCATATGATGAGTTCAGCTTCATTCTTGCTATTGAACAAATAACTTTTCAACTGCTATGAGGTTTTCAAAAACTTTTAAATGTGATTTGGTGAAATTTTTTATCTCACCAGAAGAGTATCTGGACATTTTTCTCAGTCAACTATGACTTCATCAAAAATATCACGTACATACATTTAAAACGTCTATGACACAGCTATCATTCTGAGTGCACTTCTCCCTGCAACCACACCTGGAAGTCTCAGGGGTTCCTACCTACAGTAACCTAGGGCATAACCTGGCTGGTCCTCACGCCTGGCAGTCACCAAGATCCTATCTAGTTATCTCTTAGTAGATTTCTCCAAAATTGGTGCCAGCTACCAACTTATACACACCCCAGTCCATATACCTCTAGGCCACCATTAATTGTACTGAATTGTCACCTTGATTCATGAAAATACAAAATAAAAAAGCATTTTTTTAAAACAGATTACAGACACAAACTCTGATGTAAGTAGTAATGTAATACCTGGCTGAAATGCTGCCTTTGTCCATGCATGGATTTAGTTAATATAGTCTCTCCCCTCTAGGGTGGACAGAAATATCCAGAGCTGTGCTATGAATTATGTACATGGAAGTTGTTATAGCCTATGTTTGAGAACCCCACTCCATCATCAAAAAGAAAGAAAGAAAAAAAAGACCCACTCTCCATTACAGAGGGAATTGCATAGTTAACCCTGGCCAGGATTCAGGGAGAGAGAATTTTATTTATGCTGGTTTCTTCTTTCCCTCCTTTAGATATTCCCCATTGACTTGGACATGACTAACTTCCTTTCCTCCATATCCCACAATTTGGATAAAATAGGCAAACCCAGCTTTGAAAAGAAATTGACACTAGAAATCAAATTCAAACAGGAAATTCTACGATCAACTTATTTAAAGTATTAAAAATTATGTTCCAATTTTCAATATATGGTCTCCCCAGATAAAGTTGAGGGAATGAGATTTGGTGCCATTAGACTGACAAAATGGAAATTATGTTTGGTGATATGATTTGGCTGTGTCCCCATCCAAATCTCATCTTGAATTGTGGTTTCCATATGTCACGGGAGGGAGCTGGTGGGATGTAATTGAATCATGGCAGCCGTTTCCCCCATGTTATTATTGTGATAGTAATTTCTCACGATCTGATGGCTTTATAAGGGGCCTCCCCAGCTGCTCAGTTCTCATTCTTCTCTCTCCTGCTGCCATGTGAAGAAGGACATGTTTGCTTCCCCTTTCATGATTGTACGCTTCCTGAGGCCTCCCCAGCATTGTTGAACTGTAAGTCAATTAAACCTCTTTCCTTAATAAATTACCCAGTCTTGTGTATGTCTTTATTAGCAGCATGAGAACAAACTAATACATTTGGTAAATGTTTTAGGAGCAGACAATAGTCTCTTAAATATATCTGAAAATACTAGAAAGTATAAGGGAAACCAAACCAAAAACTGTGTTGCAGAAATGTCTTGCGGCTCTTATTGCTTAAAAAAAATACAGAGCATTCATTATTCAGATTTGTGTCTGTTCTATTTTAATGTTATCCAATTAGATGTTCCTCCTGACAGGAGTTGGTTCCATCTAATAAATTCATTAAATTATGTCAACACTTATATGACAAGACTTGCAAAATCTTGTTCAGTACTCCCATTACACCTCGTCAGTCCTCATGTAGAAAAGAGAACATCAACAAAAATGGAAAGCCAAAAATCTTCCTCATAAGAAAAAGAAGTTAACGTTTGAAAAGTCAGAAAGATTAATATTTTCTCCTCTTTTGTGGATAGTCTCATACCCTTGGGGCCTCATTTTCAAACTGGCTAAAAATGAAAGGATGAAAGAGTCCACAAATGCATAGCATAATTAGTCTGGATATATTGCAATGAGACATTACAACTTACAGAGACCCTGTCTCTACAACAACAACAACAACAAAAAAAAAATTAGCCAGTATGGTGGCACATGCTTGCAGTCCCAGTTACTGGGGAGGCTGAGGGGGAGGCTGAGGTGGGAGGATCGCTTGAGCCCAGGAGGTCGAGGCTACAGTGAGCTGTGATCATGCCACTGCCCTGTAGCCTGGGTGACAGAGTGACACCATGTCTCAACAAAAAGAAATTATAACAGAGAAGGCACAAAGCCTTCATGCTAGACCAAAGGAGAAGAGGAAACTTTTGGGTCATTGTAACCTCCTAATACAGGAGTCCTAGATGAGGCCTGATGTTGCTCTTTAATGCCCTCCTCGGGGGTCTGGTGACAGTCAGCAGCCGGATGCCATCCAAGAAGGGCTTAGCCCTTTTTATCTGTTTACCTCCACAAAGGACCTACACACACAAGTATTTGCGAATGATGCTGTCTTCCAAAGCCTCCTGTGCTGTATGTTGCTCTACTTGCTTGACCTCAGGTAGATTCAGAACAAAAACTGAGAATTGTTTCTTGACCAGATGGAGGGTTATTCTGAAGGAATTAGGAAGACCCTGCTGCAACATTTAAATGTCTAGCTGACAGAAGATACACAAACAGATCAGAATGTAAAAATGCATGTGGACTGTGTATTTGGTGATCATCACCACATAAACTATGTGCACATATTAAGTAGAAGTAGAAAGCAATTCTGGAGTGCTGGGGTAAAGAGTGTTCCCTTTCCTTTTTTTCCCCCAAATTTTATTTTCTAAAATTATATCAGTTTTCTTAAATATGAAAGAGAAGGCAAGCTTCCCTTCCTTAACAGCTTTTACTTAGACCAGCGCTGTACAATATATATTTTTCATTATTGTATCTCTAAGGAGCCTTTTTAGACATTTTTTAAAAAACAAATCTCCCTCCTTTTTTGAAAATTCAATGCTACATATTCGCTGTGTACTGTATGCATATCTGTGGTTTAGGCATAAAAAGAGTTTTTGCTCCCTCCCACCAAGCACTGTTTTTGTCCTCTTGAGAGTCTAGAATTTGAGTCCAGATGGGCATCAGAGACACGAGTACACGTAACAAAGTAAGGTAGTCTTACCTTTGTTCATTGCCTGGAATAGACAACTAGATATTGGTTTTAGTTGGAGGCAGTAACAAGAGCGCTAAGATTAGGGGATTGCTGCTGATTTGAACGATCTTCCAGGGACCCAATCCATGTGGAATTAACCCAAAAGTTTAGACCCTTTCTGATCCCTCTGATGAGGGTAAAGAGGCCCATGGTCAGCCCGAACACCTCTGATACTGCCCTTGATGCAGTCCCAATTCCCAGTCACCCCATGAATGAGCATTCATGCTCACTGATGAGTGTTTTCCCAGAGAAAACAGCTCAGAATCCACCTTCAATCAGCCACCCTAGAAGCTACCTGGAAGCAGAGGCCCGAAAGATTGGGGCTCAGGGGCTGAGACTTCTTCAGGGAAGTACAGCCTGGATGGCTTTGAAATGACTGTGTCTGGAACCCGCACAACTTACTGTTGCTGTTGCAGAAGAGCTCATCAAACGAGCTTCCTCTGGAGGGAATTATGCACAAACAATACTAAAAGAGGTTTTAAAATAACTTCACTTTTTAGGAGAAGAAAAAGAGCACTTAATTTCTGGACTTTATTGAAAGTCCCTGTCATGTCTTCAGAAATCCCTTGATGGGCTGTTTTATGACTCCATTGGCAGATAACGCTCTTCCCGCTCCACACTAATTGCTAAGCACTATTGCCTAATAATTGTGCCATTAACCTATGTCAGCAGTGTAACTATTGTGATTCCCATGCCATGCTCAGAAGAGCTGTTTCATCTAACCTTTCGAAAGTAGAAAATCATTAGACAGTGGAATCTATTTCTCTTTGAATAGTTGTTAACTTACACTTGCCCAATGATATTAATTTTTGACACATTTCTATTTTGACGTATTTACTTAGCAAAATGGAATATTGAACCTTTCTGCTTTCCTATGTACATGTATTGTTTACTATGTAGTCACCATCAAATTAAAAGTGGAAAAAAATAAAATAACCTCAGTTTTATCTCTTATTAAAAATAGAACATAGATCTTAAGTTATACCCTCTTTGCTGCATACTTTCATCTATTTATTTGCTGTTTATAATAGTAAAGATGGTCACTTTTCCTGGATGTCAATGGCCAATGAGGAATGCATGGCCTTGGGCTGTTTTTCAGATCAACACGGAATTCCCAACCAGGCTCTAATTCCTGCAGAAGCGCCTTGGCCTTGGATGCTTGTGCTTAAATAATCCACACATGACTCTCTTAACCAAGCCAAATGCACTTGTTTCCCATTCTGGACACCAGAGGTAGAGAAGCTCAAATCCTACCCTGTAGTCAAAGGCTGAGGAATAAGGTAATTTAAGACTTCAGTGGTCATTTCAACTTACAGCACCATCTGCAACCCCACTGGAGACCTCAAAACTATCAGGCTCCACAGACAGTGCTAAACTGCACCCTGTGGATGTGACACGAACACAGTTTTTCTTTCAGTGTCACTTAACGTCATGTGTTACAAATGCTTATGATCTAATGCACTGTATTAAATTTTGAAACATTAGAAGCTTAAAAACTCTACAAAACCCTTATCATGACATGTATGTAGGTTGTTTCCATAAAGTCAACAGAAATTAAGGGGAAACTACAAAATGTAAGCGACTAAAAAAAAGTGTTAAATAATACAATTTTACAGCAGGCATAGAAAATTATCACAGGAAGGGATCTTGGAGCTCTGTGGTTCAATTTCTCCCTGTCCAGGTGAGTGCCCAATGGTGCGATGACTTGTAAGGTCATGCATGGGTCTACGGTGTATCCGAGAATTGTACCCAAGGCCCAGAGCTTCATGAGCAGCAGGTCTTCTCATGCCCAGTCTCTCACCATGGGTGTCCTAACAGAGGCTCCCCTCACTTCTGGACAGAATCATGGCTCTTTCTTTCCATCTGAATGAAGGCTTTTCATCCCATCTCTTTCCCTCTGGGCCCTTCCCCATGACCACTCCCTTCTCCTCTCAGGTATGTTCAAGCACAAACCCATCCCTTGCTCTGAGGATCTCATCCCTGCTGCATGGCATTTCCAGCCATACACCTTCTCTTTAGCTGATGTTTTCTCTAATTCCTTTCTTGACATCCTTCATTATGAGCTTCATCTCAATGAAGGTCGCCTTTTCCCATTTTCACCCTCCTGTGTCTATAACGCCTTCTCCTGAGTTCCCAACTCTTAAATATTCCACATTTTCACATTGAAGCATCAGGGTAGTAGTGCAGTGGTTATAGATATGAGCCCTGATTCCCACATGTACTAGCAGTGTGACCTTATCTAGCCTTTCTATGCCTCAATCTCTTCATATATAAAAAGTGACTAAGAATAGTACCCAGCTCATTAGACTGTCATGAGGACCAAGTGGCAGAATCCACATGAAATCCTTAATGTTCTTCAATTCTTGTCGATCAGAAATCACCCAGGGGTGTCAGATATCATCCATGGACTAGATCCTGCATCCCTTCTATTGTTTTCCCTTCCTCCTATTTCCAGGTTCCAGGGAATTCCCATACACACTACCTGTTTACACTGACCCTCACTATAAAAACTTTTTGTTGGCCGGGTGCAGTGGTTCACGCCTGTAATCCCTGCACTTTGGGTAGGCCAAGGCGGGCAGATTACGAGGTCAGGAGATCGAGACCATCCTGGCTAACACGGTGAAACCCCGTCTCTACTAAAAATAGAAAAAATTAGCCAGGCGTGGTGGCGGGCACCTGTAGTCCGAGCTACTCGGGAGGCTGAGACTGGAGAATGGCATGAATCCGGGAGGCAGAGCTTGCAGTGAGCCGAGATTACGCCACTGCACTCCAGCCTGGGGACAAAGCGAAACTCCGCCTCAAAAAACAAACAAACAAACAAAAAAACAACTTTTTATTGAACCTTGCCTTATCATTAAAATGTGCCTGGTCTGTGATCCATCCTGGGGGAACCAATTACAAGATTATCTTGTTAATTTGAAAAGAACATTTTTAACCTAAAGTGTTAATGCCAGATGTCGGATTACTAATTATTGCAGATCCATGTGAACTAAATAGGGTGAGATGTGTGGGACCAAGGGGGTAGTTACAAGCACCTCACAAGTCATGCCACTTTTCAGTTAAAAGTCTTCCCCACCTGCAGGTCACCAGTCTCCCAGTCTCTGTGCTGACTGGTGCATTTGTCTTGCCTCCCTTAATAAATTTTAAGTTCAAGGGCAGATACCATGGTTAATCCAAATGTTGTTATCCCCCTTCAAATGATGCAATAAGTCATCATGACCATAATTGTCATCATCATCATCATCATCACCATCAGAGAGTCAGTAATGGCAGGCACCCACATTAATCAATAACTAGAATGCAGAAACACTCTAAAATGCAGATAAAGCAAAGGAAAAGATACTATTGCTACCACTAACACCCAGAAAAAAATCTAACTTATCAAGTCTGTCTTGCTCATCTCTGGTTTTATGACATCATGAAGTAGGCAACTCCAAAAACCACATGATGACAAGTAGCAATGCAGAGCATTATTTGTAGTGACATTAGCATCATTCAGTGTTCCATCTGGGTCTTTAATCTGTAAAAATGCATTAACACCAACTAACTGTAGTCCACAGTCCAGCCATAGATGTTTCATTCATGTAAAATACTGACATGTCGACAGACATAATTACTGAGCTTTGTTGACTCAGAGGGCCAGTAGGATTCTCCCAGCGCAGTCTGAACCAACAGTCTGGCTGTGTTTAATAGCCCCTATAAGGAGCTGGTTTCACAAAGAGTGTGATGATTCTGGGCAAAGAGGAAAGCTCATAGGACCTGAGATAGAATCACAGAGACCTGAGATGATGTAGTGGCTTTGATTTTTAGCTAGAGTTTTACGGTTCTTCATAGGGAAAAGAAAATAAGCAATCCATTAAACATTAGCAGCATTATTTCAGAGATTTCACCAAACCCTATCTAAGGCATGTCCTGCCCAGCAAATTGTGCATACTAAGTGCTTGGTAGGGTGCCTAGTACATCATTAGGGCCCAGTCAACGTCTGATGTTGTCATCACTTCTTGTCTCCTCTATCCACATGGAAAAGTCTTTTTCATATGTGATAGCATTTCCCAAAGCAAATATTTGTACCCATGTATAATTAATTATATACTTATTTGTGATATTGTGATATAATGAAAAATATCTATCTGGTCTTCATCCCTGGTTCCTAGCACAAAGCTCCTGTCTTTGTGCAGACTGCTATAACAAATTACCATAATCTGGGTAGCTTAAACAACAAACATTTACTTTTCACCATTGCAAAGGCCAGGAAGTCCAAGACCAAGGTGCCAGCTGATCTGGTGTCTAGTGAGGGCCCTCTTGCTGATTTGCAGACGACTCTCTTCTTGCTGTATCTTCACATGGCAGAGAGAGATTCAGCAAGCCCTCTTCATATAAGAACACTAATCCCATTCCTGAGGATTCTATCCCCTTGACCTAATTACCTTCCAAAGGCCCAACCTCCTAATACAATCACATCAGGAGTTAAGATTTCAATATAAGATTCTGGGGAGGGAACACAAACCTTCAATACATAGTAACTCCTAAAACCCTTATAATTTCCTGAATAGAGTGACAGGAACATCTTTTGTTATAATATTTCATCTCAGTACCCAGTTCCTGACGTTAGAATTTCTAAGACCCTTGGAACCCCCAGAGTGATAAGTGTCCTTTTGAACACTAACTAGAGGACTGGTGGTTGGTGGCTGGTGGCTCCTAGATAACTTCAGGATGGAGGGACAGAAAGACCAAGGCATGATTAAAAAGTTGAAAGGTTGTACGGCCCCCAATCCCCTATCTCCAGAGAGATCAGAGATTAAGTTAATCATCAATGGACAATGATTCAATCAATCATTTCCAAGTAATAAAATGTCCATGAAACTCCTGTAATCTACAGATTTCAGAGAACTTCCAGCTTGTATTCACATGAAGGTGCTGGGAGGATGGTGCACCCAGCATGGGCATGGGAGCTCTGCACCCTTCTCCTCTGTACTTTGTCCAATGTATCTCTTCCATTGACTGATCCTGAGCTGTATCCTTTATATTAAACCTGTAACCATAAATGCAGTGTTCCCCTGAGTTTTGTGAGCCATTCTAGCAAGTTACCAAACTTGAGAAGGAGTTTGTGTGAATCTTCAACTTGCAGCTGATTGATCAAAAGCACAGTTGGAAATCTGGGACTTGCAACTAGTGTCTGAAATGGGGGAAGTCTTATAGGACTCACCCCTTTGCCTGTGGGATCTTCCTCAGATCCAGGTAGTTAGTGTCAGAACTGAACTGAATGGTAGGATACTCAGTTTGTATCCAGGGAGTTGGAGAACTAATTAGTTTGGGGGAAAACAAAGCAGTTCAGACTGTTTGATTTTTACAGCTTAATATCATCATGATAATTACAAAAGCGGCACCTTGGATCACAACGTTCTAATGTAGACATGGCAGTTACAATTAAAATTAGTTCATTCTACACTTATCACCTGCCAAGTTCTATGCTAGATCCATTTAAATAGTTAGTCACCTATATTGGTTAAGGGTTATTAAATTTAAAAGAAAAAAATAAATTTAAACTAAAACATTGTCTGAAACTAAACCAGGTTGGCAACCCCTCTAAGAAACATCACCTGGCTTGGTGCACCCTCTCAGAAAGAGAGCCGTACGGTGAAGTGGAAACACACCCAAAAGCTCTGTAATATTCCTAGAAGCTCTCAAATCTCCTCGTTAACAGAGCTGCAGAAGGGAAACACAGACAGGAAGCACCTGTTTGACTCAGACCGCGGCCCTAATACAGTGCCACTCAGGAGCATTCCCTCATTTGAAGACCCCCCAATTACATGAAATTATCAACCCCATTAAATTCCAGCCACTGCCATTAAATATCATTAGGGCTGAATCAGTTATCTGATCACATCCTGAAATAGTAGATTTCCCGAATAAGGACCTCCCAATTAAGAGAGGCGTCCTATATCAGAAAGCCTAAATTCCCTGAGTAGTCACTTAATTACCATATCTACAAGTTTCTACCGTGCTGATCTCAAGCACAAGTTGCTTGCAAAGCAATGGAATGAAGCCAGCAGACAGGCAGAGAGAGGAGGTGCATTCAGTTATGGGTCTAGGTAATTAACTCTTCAACAAACAACCCTGGCACTCTACAGAGTTGCTCTCACCATGTTCCACCCTTGTTGCAGAATCTGCTCTTGTATGTAGATGGGCATTTAACCTAGGCATGTTTCCATAGGGCATCTTCAAAATCAGTGCAAAGTATAAACCCAACCCCTAGCTTGCTTGTTGGTCTCCACACTTGACACATAACTCATATCGCCTTTTCCAAGCACTGTCCTCTGTGGGTGTGCATTGCTATAAATAATTTCTACACCTAGACATGGTTCTTATATTTACGTTTCTTACAGCACTGAACATAGCGTCTTGCATATAGTAAGCACGCAACACTCTTTATGAGTAACTGAATTATGAAGCTGAATATGAGATTTTAAACCCAAAGATTTAAGAAATGTAAAAGCTAAGTCTTTTTCTGGAGCGGTGTTATACCAAGATGATCCATAAAATGCCAAAGAGTAAGATGAATTTTTGGCAAACACTACAAGTCTATTAGGAAACAGCTTATCATAACAGACTTGGATCTACTTGAGTCTAATCGTATCTCCCTAAATAGAATTACTACAAGCCTAATATAATACAACTAGCTTACAATCCCTGGGTATCCTACAAACAAATCAAACTCAAGTTTCTAAACCAGGACATGTTATTTTTCCTTTCCATTTTGTGTCTCCTGTGTATTTCTAGACTCTGTTAATGGAGTCGCCACTTACCAAGAGTGCCAATGCCAGAATTTTAATTTTATTAAAATTTCTATCATTTCTTCACCTGCCTCTTGCTGGTCCTCCCTAGCTCTCCCATGTCCCATTACATCTATTCCCAGATGTATAAGCGTTGGCAGATCGTTTCTTTCATTGCCACCTCGGAAATGTCCCTCAAGTCCAGCTTGTTCTAGCTTCACAACCACTGTCTCAGCTCAGACCCAAATTATCTTTCCCCAGATGACTGCCAACAGCCCCGCCTCCGTATGTCCCTCAATGACATCATTCTTCCTACTACATCCAGGGTAATCTTCCTCAATTAAAAACAGAGAAAGCCAAAAAGTTGGATCACTTTATTCTCCTGAGTTTTTTTTTTTTTTTTTAAAAAAGAAGAAAAAAATCCAGTTATTGCAAGATAAAAATCTACAGTCCTTCATTAATCATCAAAGCTCTTTGCAATCCTACTTGGATGGGCCCAGGTATGTGCCTCATCCTGCAAAATGGAACAATCACGGGTTCTTCCTGTAAGGCACCCTGATCCTGTTTGAGGGGGCCCTTGTCTCTCCACCACTTGTTACAGTAAGCAGAAAGTTTTCCCACATTTAAAAAAATTCCAGTAGGAAACCTTTTCCAGAGGTATGTTTCTAACATGACATTCCATTTCCCTTATTTCTGCATATTTTTTTAATGGCACCTTTGTTGCCTTGGGTGGCTTTTTTCCTAATTGCTCATTCTTAAGCAATTGAAGTCCTCACCAGACCTGACCTTTGATGGCAGACAGGGTGTGTGTATTGCTCTTGGCCCGACTCCTTGCTCACTTGCCCACTGTGTGCTGGATAAATTCTCTTCTTGGATGTGGAGCTCCAGACTGCTGTATAAAGCTCCTGGCCCAAGCCAATGTCCATCAGGTTGTCTTTTCTTCTCTTTGTTTAAGTAAAATGTTTCAAGGTATAATTTACACACCACACATTTTAACATATAGTTTTAAAAATTATTTTTATCAATACCTAATATTTGCACAAATTTATGGAATAGGGTGACGTTTTGTTACATGTATAGAATGTGTAGCAATCAAGTCAGGGTACTTAGGGTACCCATCACCTCAATCATTTACCATTTCTCTGTTTTGGAAACATGTCAAGTCCTCTCTTCTAGCTATTTGGAAATATGCAAACATTATTATTAACTATAGTCACCCTATCATACAATCAAACATTAGAATGTATTCATCTACTTGTATAAGCATAAAGTTTGATGAGTTCTGAGAAATATGTACACCGTGAAACCTACACTCTTATTAAGATATAGAACATTTCCATCACCCCAGAAACTCCCCCTGGGCCTCCTTACATTCAATCCTTCCCATCTCCCATCCCCAGCAATCCTCATCCACTTTCTATCATAGTTTTGCCTCTTCCTCTTCTAGAACTCCTGTGATGGAGTCATTTATGACGTGGTCTTTTGTCCCCAACTTCTTTCTCCCAGTATGTTTTTGAGATCCATCTGCATCACTGTGTGGCTTGCCAGTTCATTCCTTTCATTACTGAGCAGGATTTCAATGTGTGGCTATACCACATTGTTTCTCCATTTACCTATTGATAGATACTGGGATGTTTCCAGTTTGAGGAAACTACATGTTTTTGTAGAAAGAGAAGAATAAATCATGGGTTCATATCAAATTTTGAACTTAAATGAAAAAGTATAGGATTTCTACTTGATTAGTTGATTTTATTTTGTATCTCCAGGATGCAAATCTGATTTTCTAATGTCATTAGCAAAATTACTTATTTCCTTGTCCTACAATACATTTATATGTATATCTGTATAATTGTTTGAAATAACAATACTGATATTATTATAGAATTATTATAGAATGCAGTTTAAGATTTTTCTTTATGTTCTCTCCTTAGGTATGTCCCACATGGAATATACAATTAATTTCTGTGCTGTCATATAGAAATTTCTGTGCTGTCTCTGTATTTTTAAAATTTCATTTTGATGCATAATGTTTAGTTCTATAAAACATTCACCTGATTCCAAAGTCAGATCTACATAGCAAGACCTATTCAGAAAGGTCTAGTGTCTAACCTTGTCCCAACATTTAAAAATAGTTTATTTATCATTCTACTGGTTCTTTTAAAAAATCTAGACATGTGACTATCTACGGGTATTACTCGTTTCTTACACAGAATGCTAAACACATTTATGTGGTTTGGCTGTGTCCCCACCCAAATCTCATCTTGAATTGTAACCCCATAATCCCCATGTGTTGTAAGAGGGACTCAGTGGGAGGTAATTGAATCATGGGGTGGCTCTCCCATACTGTTCTCATGATAGTAAATTCTCATGAGATATGATGGTTTTATAAGACGCTCCCCCCTTCACTTGGCACTTATTCTCTCTCCTGCTGCCCCGTGAAGTGGTGCCTTCTGCAATGATTGTAAGTTTCCTGAGGCCTCCCCAGCCATGTGGAACTGTGCATCAATTAAACCTCTTTCCTCTATAAATTACCCAGTCTCGGGTATGTCCTTACAGCAGCATGAGAATGGACTAATATACACATGCTTCTTCACCTTAAAATATACCTAGAAGATTGCTTCATGAAAACAAATCTTTCTCATTTTTTTACACAGCTGCTTCTATATGGATGTACCACAATTAATTTAACCAATCAACCAATAGCTGATGGACATATGGGTTGTTTCTAGACTTTTGTGTTTATAAACCATGCTTCAATAAATAATCTAGTGCAAATATCATTTTATATTTTGCCAGTATCTTTGGGATTGTCTTCCTGAAATGGTATTGCTGGTTCAAAGGGTAAATCCTTGAGTACTCTTTCTAAATAGTGCCAAATTTCCCTCTACAGAGCTGTGTCATGTTGTACTCCCACTGGCAATGCACAAAGTAACACTTACTCCAGCCTTACCATAGAATGTGCTGTCAAACTTTTTCATGTTTACCAATCCCATAGTTGAGAAACAGTATCTCAGTATAGTTCGAATTTGCATTTTAGCCAGTTGCCCTTTTAATGGGGAACCAAATCATTTTTCCCTCGACATCTGCATTCACATCTACAGATGTTTTCTAATCTCCCTTTGCTGGCACAGTAATTTCTGTTCTCCCCCAAAATCCCCCACCCCCTCAGTCAGGGCCACAGACTAGGTGGAATTTCACCACCTGACTCTCCCTTCCACAGTGGAACCAAGCTTGCCTCAAATGCAGTTCTGGAGCGACAGTATCCTGGGATAGAAGCGATGTGAAAGGCAAAAAATGCAACTTTGCAACTCTTTCCAGAAATATATTTTTCAATAATTATAGATGTCGTTACTTTTACATCACAACTTTCATTTTCCCTTCCTTGCTCACAAAATACCACTGTAATGGATTCAAATATTATGGGAACAAGTTGTTACAAGAGAACACATTATCTTATTCTGCCACCTGGACTTTGAGTTCCGAGGCCCTGGGTTGGTAAACTCTAAAGAAGATAAGCTGGGCTCCTCATCTATGTTAGCTATGCTCACAAGGACATCTGCGGTCACATTCTTTTTGCAGCCATGGATCAGACTTGGGAAAAAAAGATAAGAATAAACCATTGTAAAATTCAGCTACAACTTAACATCATGGTGGCAGAATGAGAAAGAGTCAAAGTGAACCCAATTGCCAAAGCATTACTACGAAATAAAATTCAACCTCTCCTGATATCTCCTGCCATTTCTTTCTGGGAAACTCTGTCCACGTGGCATGGACTTCCTCAGCAGGGGGACTGAGTCCTGGAAACGCATGGAGCTCTCCAGGCACTGACAGGAACTGACCAGGCTAACCAGACCTCCAAGGACTCACCCACAATCCCACCATCGGGCCAGTGCTTTTGTTCTCTGCTCTGTCTCACACTGTTCTCTGGAGAGGTTTAGGCTCTAAAGCCAAAACCCTCACCCTTTCCACAAACAGAGTTTGTAATATTTTAGTGTAATTTCACCAAGCATGTTGGGAAATGAAATAGCAGCCCACACCCAGCGGTCTACTTAAAATGTCAGCAAGAAAGGCAAAAATTCACTCCCAGGGTGGCAAAAAGCCATTTCAATCCTAAGAGAACGAGCTCAGACATCTACTGAGAACCAAAAGGAATCATCTGCAGAGGGTAGCTGGGCTAAAGTAGACTGTTTAATCAAAATGGGCACACTAGTTTCAAGAGTATGAAGGTCTAACCTCACATGTGCTTTGGTCGGGAGAAGCAAAAAAGCAGAAGGAACTGGGGGTCACATT
Organism: Pongo abelii; assembly: GCF_028885655.2. Taxonomy (NCBI): domain Eukaryota; kingdom Metazoa; phylum Chordata; class Mammalia; order Primates; family Hominidae; genus Pongo; species Pongo abelii. The sequence goes on from NC_072007.2 coordinate 45,848,407, forward strand.
TAGATCCAGATTACTGGACAGAAAAGTATAGTCATAAAAACTCAGAATCAGACGGTGGGTTGGCAGCAAATGACTTTTTTCCAATTAAGTAGTTTGTGGGTGGAGGCAGCTCTCCAAATACTTCGTGGCAGTGCCACTGAGTAAAGCATGGTTCGTGCCTCGATTGGTTAATACCAACACTGACACATGCTCCATCCTCCTGTGGAACGAGAAATACTTTCATTGACATTATTTTTGGGTAGATGAGCTGAGACCATTCTTCCTTTCTCTGGTCAAATTATTTAGCATGATACATTAAACTAAAAACTGTCCGCAGAAGTGGCAATACTTAAGTAGTGATGATCTCATTTATTTGAGGTTTGACACAAGCCAGCAGAGTGTTTATGACTCCCAAGCAGCCATCAACAAACCCCAAAGGCTGTTATCAATACTAAGTGTTTGCCTTAACTAGGACATTCCAAGAGTGGCTTCCCATAGCGGTCAAGTGGTAACCTCTGTGGTCAGCTTTACTTGGTGTTACAAGTTATATAAGATAAATACTGGAAGACCTGGTTTAAATTCCATCTACCTGGGCTGATGGTAACTGTGCCAAAGAACACATTGTCATTAGCATGCTCAGTTGAGAATTACATCAGATTGCAATGAGTGTAATGACCTCAAACATTTACAGGTAAGACCAGGTACTTATTATGGTGTGCCACTAATGTAAAGAGACTGTACAACAGTGTCCTTCAAACTTTAAAGTGCATGCAGATCACCCAGGGATCTTGCTAAACTGCAAACTCTGATGCAGTAGGTCTGAGATTCTGGATTTCTAAGAAGCTTCCAGGGAATGCCCCTGTAATTGGGATGTAGTTGGTCCATGGCACCCACTTTGAGTAGCAAAGCTGTAAAAAACACCAAATGTAGAATTCAAATAATTTTTCTCCCTTCAAGGCAGTCCTAGGAATGTAAATTCCAAAATTGCAGCCATTGCTCAAAATGTTCTTTAATATTTCTCTTTTAGGTACAATTTTGCAATGTGTTCTAAAATCAGTTCAGGTATTATCTAGTTACTCGTTCCTTTTGGCTCCTGATAATAATGCTCCATTGGAACGTTCAACTCATCTGCCAGCCTTGGTGCCAAAAAAGGCATGAATTCAAAAGACGGGCTCCTGCGTCCACAGACAAGTAAACATTTTTCAAAGTTGTGTGGAGCAATGGGAATTGTTCTAAAAGGACCTGCAATCGTATGGAAACTAAAGTCAAATTTGCTAGTTAAATACTAGTCTTGATCATTAGCTCTTCCATGCAAAAATAATCAAAAAATAATAATAGTAATAATATAACTAGTACTTAAATGCGTTTTGGTTCGGTTTGCTTTGGTTTTTGAGACAGGATCTCACTCTGTTAAGGTGCATTTAGCCATTGGCTATAAGCATGCTATAACAGTTGTTTGTTTGTTTGTTTTTTTCCCACATCACCTCTGGGCAGCATCTGGGAACTTTGTGGGACTACGTCAATGCAACGTCAATGAAATAATAATAATAATCTTTATATCATATGGTGATATTATTTACATTTGTATTTGCTATATAAGATTTACTATGTGCCAGGCACATTTCTCAGGGCTGTCTTACATGCATCCACTTATCTGAGCCTCACAGCAACTCTACAATCAAGTCACCCTTCTTACCTCCATGGGCAGGCTAAGACACCTGAGGCACAGAGCAATACAGTAGGGTGGGTGGTTCCACCAAGTTGGTGAAAAATCAAGAGCCCAGGCTCTATCACTCCTGCACCTTGGTGGCTGCTGTCATTAGGAGTTGGTTTGCTTGACCCAGATAGATAAGTGAAAGCCAAAACCCACTATGACTTCTCTGGAGCTTGGACACCCCAACACCCATTTCCCACCTTTGCAGCTGCCTGTGCATGGTGATCATGCCACAGCAGGGAGGTACGGCCTGGCCTTGGCATGCTGAAGTCCAGGAGGAAGCACTGAGTTAAGCTCACAAGTAAGAATCAAGGACATTTGGGTCATCATTTGAAAAACCCTTGTTATAAGTACCAACATCATGAAACATTTTTATTTTGTGCATGAAGGAAGAATTGCTTCATACAGTGGTAAAAAAAAATTCTATGAAACCTCTATATTGGAAATGGCTAAAAATCATTAGGACCAGTTGTAGATCAAGATGTTTTATCAGGTTCCCTTGTGAAGTGGTCTGTTCTGGAGCTCCTAAGACATGCCAGGAGATCCGGCAGTAAGTTAAGAATGACTTCAAAGACAGTCCTGCAAAAATAGATACTAAGCATGGCACCCTGGGTCTGGCTTCAGGTAGTAATCGATGTTTGGGAGGTACACATTTTATTTTAGGAAAGGAACAGATAAGTTTAACATCATCAGATATTTATCTCTCTCTCTCTCTCTCTCTCTCTCTCTCCCCCCCTCCCTCCCTCTCTCTGGAAGTAAAGAGTATGTTTGCTGTGTGTGAATCAATTTAAACTGGTGTGTGATGGAAATATTTCATGGTGAATTGCCCGTGTAACTGAAAAAAATTATAATAATAGCAAACACTTAGACGGTTTATGCTGTTTATAGGTATTAGCTATTTTAATCAACAAATTGATCCTATGAGACAGGTACTGTTATCATTCCTACTTTTCTAATGCAGAAACTCTATAGAGAAGTTCTGTGACTCAACTGAAGGGACAGATGGGGAGTAAGCCACGGGGATAGAATTTCAGTTGGGGTAGCCTGTCCTCAGTGCCACTATTGCTGCTCTCCAGGAACACTGCCTCTCCATCAAAGTTCCTCTCCTGATCTGACCTCCAGGGACCTCTGCACAGGCTCTTCCCCTTTTCCTGCAACATCAAAATCCTGCCCCTAGTCCTCAAGGAATGACTCCTCTGGAGTCCCTCAGGTTTAGGGTTGCCAGATAAAATGCAGGATCAAATATTGCATAGAACAGCTTGGGCACGGTGGCTCACACTTGTAATCCCAACACTTTAGGAGGCTGACGCAGGAGAATTGCTTGAAGCCAGGAGTTCAAGACCAGGCCAAGACCAGGGCAACACAGTGAGACCCCATCTCTGAAAACAAAATTAGCTGGGCATAGTGGCACATACCTGTAGTCCCAACTACTCAGGAGGCTGAGATGAGAGGATCACTGGAGGCTGAGGCTGCAGTGAGCTATGATCATGCCATTGCACTCCAGCCTGGGTGGCAGAGTGAGACCATCTCTAAATATATACTTATACACACACACAAACTATACACACATACATGTGCACACACACACATATAAACATACACACATATTATATACTGCATAGAACATACTTATACTAAAATTCTATTTGTTGTTTCTCTGAAATTCAAATTTAACTGGTTGTCCTATATTTGTATTTGCTATTAGGTTGGTGTAAAAGTAATTGCAGTTTTTGCCATTACTTTCGATGGCAAAAACTGCAATTACTTTTGCACCAACTTAATGTATTTGACATTCCTACTTAGAGTTTAGCTTCAATATCATCTCCTCAGAGGCCTTTCCATAGACTCAAGAGCACACCCCCTCCCCACATTGCCATTGTCCCCTCACTGTAAATCTCTGCATGGTACTTGAGCACATCTGATTCCTGCTATGAGAATGTCACCCAGTGAAGCAGAAGACAGACATGCTTGTCCATCAGGTCTACCACTCTATAGACTGGATAAAGATAATGTGGCACATATACACCATGGAATACTATGCAGCCATAAAAAAGGATGAGTTCATGTCCTTTGCAGGGACATGGATGAAGCTGGAAACCATGATTCTCAGCAAACTAACCCAAGAACAGAAAAGCAAACACCGCATGTTCTCACTCGTAAGTGGGAGCTGAACAATGAGAACACATGGACACAGGGAGGGGAGCATCACATACCAGGGCCTGTCAGCAGGTGGGGGATTAGGGGAGGGATAGCATTAGGAGAAATACCTAATGTAGATGATGGGCTGATGTACAGCAAACCACCATGGCACGTGTATACCTATGTAACAAACCTGCACGTTCTGTACATGTACCCTGGAACTTAAAGTATAATTTAAAAAGAAAAAAAAAAAGCCTAAAAGAGTCTCTGATGAATAATAGGTATGTGATAATAGGATGTGGAAAGAATAAATGAATGTGTGTCACCTGCTGCAAAGACTTCTGGAGGATGTTTCCTTACCTCCAGAGAACACTGAAAAATTCACAAGATATGCTGTACGTCCTTGTCTTTTCCATGCTTTGTGTGAATAACTTGGAATTAAACACACTATACTAATTTCCTACTTCAAGGGCGATGAATTTCCCAGTGCCTGATGATTATTTATATTTTAAAGATTTTGAAAGAAATGTTTCCTTGCAACAAATTAAGTGTATGTTCTTGAAAATGGAGAGCATGATCCCCTCAGCATGCATATGGTAAATGCCCTCAAACACCCAAACAAAGTCCACATCTTTGAAAAACACTTTGAACACAATAACAGCCG